>NW_008236763.1:1850258-1854399 GCF_000691975.1 Corvus brachyrhynchos
TTAGGGGGTGCAGGGAGGGTTTGGCACCTCAGGGAGCCTTTGGGGTTCAGGCAGGGTTTGGGGGCTCAGGGAGGATTTGGGGGTTCGGTGGGGCCGGGGCCACCCCGCAGGCAGCGCCGGTGCCGGGTGCGGTGCCCCCACGGCCGGTCCCGGTCGCAGGGAGCTCCCCGGGGCTGTCCCGGTGTGTGGGGTCTCGGCCCAGTGCTCCCAGTTCAGCCTTTCCCTCCCCACACTGGGGGGGAGGGAGCGGCTGCTGCTGTGGGGGGCGCAGGGAACCCTTGGGAATGGGATGGGAATTCTCCCAGGCTGGGACTCAGACTGGGGGATGTGGGGGTGTGAGCCTGAGTTTCCCATCCCAAACCTTTCCTCCCCATTCCCAAACCCTTCCCGTCTTCATTTCATGACCCTCCCTTTCCATTCCCAAACCTTTCCATGCCCAAACCTTTCCCTCCCATTCCCAATCCTTCCCCTCCATTCCCAACCTCATCCCTCCCATTCCCAAACCCTTCACCTTTCTCCTCATTCCCAAACCCTCCCATTCCCAACCCCATCCCTTCCATTCCCAAACCCTCCCATTCCCAACCCTTCCCCTCCATTCCCAACCCCATCCCTCCCATTCCCAAACCCTTCACCTTTCCCTTCATTCCCAAACCCTCCCATTCCCAAATCCTCCCATTCCCAACCCCATCTCTCCCATTCCCAAACCTTTCCCCTCATTCCCAACCCTCCCCTGTCCCTGCAGCTCCCAGCTCGGACACCCGGCCTCTTCTCCAGGGATCTTTTCCCATGGATTTCACGACCAGAGCAGCAGCCAAGCTCCATCCAGGGCTATTCCTTGTTTTTTCTCTTTCCTTTAAACACCTGACTGGGACCGGGATCAGCTCCTTTGGCTGCTTTTCCCACTTGGAATGAGGAAAACTTGTCCTGTCCAGCCTGGCCCGGCCTGTGGCCAGCTGGGCTGGGAAGCTGCACGTCCTGGGATCCTCAGGGATCCTGCTCCAGGCTCAGGGATGCTCAGGGATGGATGGAGAGGCCTGGGAAGAAGGGATGGGTTTTTGGGATGGCTGGAATCTGCACAGAATTCCTGCGTCTCCTCCTCCTCCCTGCCCGTGCTGGGATAACCAAAGTCACACCGAGCCCGAGCCGAATTCCCAAATCCCTCTGGAGTGCTCTGGGACCGGGCCAGCTTTGCTCCAGCACCTTCCACACCACATTCCCGGCTGTTTTTAGGGATGGGAAGGTGGGCAGGGATCTGTTCCCCCTCCCCACGCGCAGCCGGAGCGGGGGAAGCTCCGCACGGATCCATCCCGGCCGCGTGAGTCGGGATCCGCGCGTTGCAGCCCGGAATTCTTTTCCCCTTCGCTCACTTCCCACTCCAGAGCTTTTCCCGGAGCCAAGAGCTTCTCCCGGGCTCCCGGTGACGCCGTCCCGGCCCTCTGGACGTGCGGGGGCTGCCGGAGCTCCCGGAGGGGCCGCGGGGCTGGGCAGGAGCGGGATTTGGGGGGAAGCTGACAGGGATTTTCCAGCCTGGCACCACCGGGAACGCCCCGGGAAGGGCGGCACGGCCCCTCCCCACCGCATCCTGCGGGGATGGGGCCATCCCAAACTTCCAGGCATCCTTTTGGGGGGATCCCTGCGCTCCCCTTGTGTTCCCTTCCCGTGGAGAGCTCCGAGGCTCGGAGGTTTTGCTGCCAAATACCCCAAAATTGCCATTTTCCAGCTTTTCCTCCTGTTTTTTTTCCTCTTTCCCGTTCTGAAATTGGATTTTTTTTAGCTCTCCGAAGGGAATTTTGAAGATCTGGCCCTCAAAAAGATCCAGAAATACCCTGGTTGTGTGGCACTGAGCGAGACAGGGATAACACCAGGAATCATCATCTCCCTGGGGCCAAATCAACATTTTTAAGCCAATATTCCTGAGGAATTGTCCGGCTTTCCTAAGTTTGGGATGGCCGGAGTGACCAGGGCATGTCCAGAGTGACCAGGGAATGGCCAAAATTACCAGAACATGGCCAGAGTGGCCAGGGAATGGCTGAAATGACCAGGGCATGGCCAGAGTAGCCAGAACATGGCCAGAGTGACCATGGAATGGCCAAAATGATGAGGGAATGGCCAGAGTGACCAGGGAATGCCCAAAATGGCCAGGGCATGGCCAGAGTGGCCAGGGCATGGCCAGAGTGACCAGTGAATGGCCAAAATGACCAGGGCATGGCCAGAGTGGCCAGGGCATGGCCAGAGTGACCAGTGAATGTCTGAAATGACCAGGGCATGGCCAGAGTGACCAGTGAATGCCCAAAATGATCAGAACATGGCCAGAGTGACCAGAACATGGCCAGAGTGACCAGGGAATGGCCAAAATGACCAGGGAATGGCCAGAGTGACCAGAACATGGCCAGAGTGACCGGAACATGGCCAGAGTGACCAGTGGCCAGAAAAAGGGGACCAACCACCGGGATGTGGCACCGGGGGTGGCTGAAAATCCTCATGGGGGCCACCAGAACCGCGCTGTCCCCGAGGCTGGGGCCACCCCGGGCACCCCGAGCACCCCCTTTCCCTGCAAGAACAGGGCTGGAATTTGCTCCAGACACGGAAAAATCGGTGCCCGGAGCCACGTCCGAGGTCTGAAAAATGTAAAAGGGCGCCTTTGAAGGTGGATCCGAAACTTGGACGCGGCGGGGAAGGAATTCCTGCAGGGAGCAAATTCAACAAACCAAGTGCCCTGGCTGGCAGCAGAAGCGCCGGGAGGGTTCGGTGCCTCCCAAATTTGGAGCTTTCCCGGGATGGGAGCGGCTCCATGGGTCGGGCAGAGCATGGAAAAGGTCTGGGATGTGACACCTTTCCGTGCCTGGCGTCGCTTTTGTGCAGGAACGGCCCCGTTTGGTGCCTCAATTTCTCCCAATTTCCATGCCCGGGGAGCAGCTGGAAATCAGCAGGGAAAGAAAAACTCCCATGGAACATGTCCCCATGGATTCGGGGACTTTTGGAGCGGTTTTTAAAGGAATTAGCATCAAATTCCAGCAGCACATCATTCCAAACAGCGTCTCCTTTCCTTATTGATCCTGGTCCTTTTCCAGCCGGCAAACTCCAGGCTCCATCCCGAGTTTTTGTTTAAACAGCCTGAAATTCCTCCGTGGGTCCCCTTGATCCCGTTTTCCTGGCTCCCACTCCAGCTACCTTCTGGATTTCAGGATCCAGGAGAAGCTGTGCCCTGGGATCATCCTGCTCCAGGCACTCAGCAAGGAGCAATCCCTCGGTTTTGGAGGACCAGGAAAAGCCCCATGTTGGGAATAAATCAATTTAAGGCAAAATGGGGCAGTCCAGGGAGTGGGAATTTTGGTAAAAGCTCCGGTTTCGGCTGCCAGCCCCGTGTGGAAGGGCAGGAGCAGCCCCTCCTGGGCGGCTGCCAGCCCCTGGCAGGGTCGGGATTGGGATTTCGAGGAGCCAAAGCAGCTCAGGTTTCCCGGCCCCCGCTGCAGATGGAGAGAGGGGGATGGTGGGGAGGGAGGGAAGGGACCCCTGGATCCCACATCCCAGGGATTCCGGGATCGGGATGGCTGTGGGGGAGCCGTTCCCAGGGCTGGGGAGCTGCTGTGCCCCCCTGGATCCCACATCCCAGGGATTCCGGGATCGGGATGGCTGTGGGGGAGCCGTTCCCAGGGTTGTGTCCCCCAGAGCTCTGAACACGCAACAGGTCCCGGGTTCTTCTGAGCCCCTGGGGGACAAAACCCCGTCCCTTCTGGAGCAGAAATGTCCCCTCTGAGCCTTCCTGGCCGTGTCCCGGGTGCGAAACCCGGTGCCCCCTGGGCAGGACACTCCTCTCATGCCACCACTGTGTCACCCTCCCTGTCGTCATGAAGAGCCACCAGGATTTCAATTAAAGCTCATCACAGCTGGCAGCAAACCAACCCCTGCATCCCATTTTCCAGCTTCCATCTGCCAGGCGGCCCCGGGAGCCGGGGAAATCGGGATGTGGGGACAGCTGGGAGCCCCCCTGGGTGGTGACAGGGGACAGCCACCCGCTGGAAAACTCCATCCCCAACTCCAGCTCCTGGGAAAGCGAGGGCAGGGCTTATTGCAGTGATTAATTAGCTTTGTTTTGAAACAAGGAGCAGCGGGAGGAGGAGGAGGAGGAGGAGGAGGAGGA
>NW_008236763.1:1854566-1854972 GCF_000691975.1 Corvus brachyrhynchos
GGGGGAGGGGGAGGGGGTGGAGGAGGAGGAGGAGGAGGGAGAGAGAAGCCAGAGGGAAACTTGTGCTGGGGATTAAGAGAGGCAGGAGGAGGGAGAGGTGCGCACAGGTAAGCTCTGGGCAGGTGTTTCCCCCCCGGGCTCTTCTCACCTCGCCTGAGCTTCCCACCCAGGACGCCGCCACGCTCCTGCCCTCTCCAGCCTCCCTTCCATCCCAAAAAACATCTGTTCTCCCTCTTTTCCCCCCTCTCCTCTTGGTTCTTCTGTCCTGCAGCGCTCGGGAGTCTTTGTTCTCTCCCTCTGCCCCGGTTGCAGGAGTTTCTCTCGGCGTGGGGTGGAGAACGGGGGGGATATGGGGGCTGTGGGGTCACAGGGAAGTCCCGGGGGTGTGACAGCGCTGCGGCCACTG
>NW_008236763.1:1855273-1856487 GCF_000691975.1 Corvus brachyrhynchos
CTCCGGGGACATCGGGGCACCTCGTCCTGCCTGGGGCAGGGGCTGCGGAGACGGACGGGGCTTGAAGGGGGTGTGGGGGGCTGCTCCCGTCTCCCCGCACCGGACTGGGAACAGGGAATTTCGGAGAGGACCGGAGCGAGGTGGGAGCGAGCAGCCCGACAGCTCCAGGGCCACTTCCAGCGGGCTGCGTTTCAGCCCAAAATGTAGCTGGTAAAGCCCTTCTTTCCTGCCTGCACCGCACCGAGCATTCCCAGGGAATTCAATCCCACTTTTCCTGCCCGGAGCCAGCTCAGCTCCAGGTGGGCAGGGAGGTGCAGCCCCCTCCCCGCGCCCCCCAAAGTGAGGGTCCCGTTTGGAGCCCGCTCTTCGTCCCCGCTCGGGCAGGAGACGATGGGAGGAACAACCGGGAAATGATCGCCGAAATCCTGGGAAAAGGCTTTTTGTTGCTTGGAAGAGGCACATCCCAAACCTGCCCTTCCCCGCCGGCTGGAGAGGTTTAGGGAAAAGCAGCTCCAAAGTGAAACATGGGAATTCATCCCCCCGGCGCTGCGGGCGAAGCGCGCGGCACGTGAGGGCTCGGGAACTTCCCTGGGATCCCGCGATCCCGGCCCTGCCTCGTGTGGCCCCCGTGGCATCCCAGAGCTGCCACCCGGGAAGCGCAGCGCCCTTTCCCGGGACAGCCAGAATGCGGGAATGCTGTCGCTGCTCCCGGGGGAGCGAGGGATCAGCGCTTCCAGCCGGGGAGAGATAAAAGCGCAGCCGTGGGAGGTTTCCTCTGCCCTTGGAAAAGGCTGGAGAGGAGGGAACGAGGCGTCGGAGCCGCTTCCCACCCTGAGGGAAAAGCGGAGTGGGGCGAGGCTGCTGCGTGGGGTGGGAGGAGGGAGCGGGGCGCGTGTGGGGTCCGGGCCGGCGGCGCTTTGGCAGCGGCTCCTGCCGGGATTCGCTTTTGTCCCTGTCCAGCCATTCCCGCTGCGTGTGGCAGCGGGATCCGAGCCGGGAGTGGCGCTGGGAAGGGTCGGGACACGCAGGGAGGGGAGGAATTCCTGCCAGGGAGAAGGCAGCGGGAAGGTGCTCCCTGCCAGGGCCGCCTTCCCACGGGCGCTGCTGCCGGAGGAGGGGGCAGAGGGCGGGATGAGCCTTTGGGAAGGATCCCGGGGACTGTGGCATCGCTCCTGGCACGCAGGAGCCCGGCGGGGGGCACCCCGCCCCGCACC
>NW_008236763.1:1856535-1865680 GCF_000691975.1 Corvus brachyrhynchos
GAGAACCGCGGGGTTGTTGCATCAGGGCTGCGCCTCCCAGGGGACCCCTGGGTGACAGCCTGGCTGCCCGCTCTCTTTTCCACGATTCCCAGCGCTCCAGAGCTGCTGGAGAACGAGCTCTGCGTTGGGCCAGGCTCTTGCAGAGCCACGAGCGGTGTTGGACGCGAGGGAAGCCAAGGAAGGAGCTTTGCCGGATCCTTGTGGTTATTTTTATCTCGCTCTCCTTGTTCTCCTCCAACACTCCCGTTCCCAGGCGGGGAGGGGGCTTTTCCCCCACCAGGAATGACGGGAATTGAGGGACGGTGTGAGAGGAGCTAACAACGAGCTGGAAAGGGGCTCTGCTCCAGCCATCCGGGCTTTTCCTGCCTCTCCCAAGGCTAAAATTCCCTTTATCCCTCCGCGGGAGCAGATCTTGGACAACTATCCGGATCCAGCTGCTCCCTGCTCCCCTCACTGCTGCAGGAAGCACCCGAGGGGCCGAGCGGGGACCTCTGATGGTGACAAATCCCCCCCGGTGACCTTTGCATGGCTCCTTCTCGCCCTGGGCTGGCGGCTTCTCCCTGCCCTTGGCGCCCATCCCGGGGCTGGCAGCCGGCGCTGCTGGGAGCTGGGGGTTACTGGGATGCAGGGAAGAGAAACTATGTGCAAAGCAAACCCCAGCGGCATTCGGGGCTGGAATTTCCAGCTGTTGCGCCGGGGGGTTTTTTTGTCCATTGTAAAGGGGGATGGCTGAGGAAGCAGCTGCCTCCTTCTGGGAAAAACCCCGGCATCTGTTGGGTGCCTCGGCCTTGCAGCCAGGCCAAGCTCAGCGGCTCGGGAGGTGTCAGGACTGGTTTTATCCATGAATTGAGCCTTTTTTCCACGCCAGGCCCTCGGTTTCCTGAATTCCTGCGTTGCTCCATGACTTAACTTTGTTCCAGTGGCTCGGATTCCTTGTGGGCAGCTGGAATCGGAGCTGTGCTGTCCGTCGGGAGCGACGGCAAAGCTCGGGAGGGGAGGTTGGCTGTGCTGGGCCTCTGGTCGCTGCTCCTGCAGGATCAGGGGGTGGGATTTGGGAATTTGGCTCCTGGCACTCACGCCAGTAAATCCAACTGGATGGAGAACAGACTTCCAAATGTTCCAGGTCCGGGGAGAGCTGGCTTGGAATCTTCCAGAGGGTTGGAGACGATTGTGATGCTTGTGGTGGCCTCGGGCTCGTTGCATCCCTGGTTTTTTGGGAATGTCACTGGTTTCCTGCAGTTTGCTTAGAAGTGGGTCCTGCTTTCCCCAGGCAGGCTGGGGACCGGCATCAGAGGAGGGCGGTGGCAGTGCCACGGAGCTGGGACAGTCCCCGCGGGGATGTGGGGTGGATAAAAGGGGCCGCGTCCGCCTCCCGCCACTTCCCATCTGTGCCGACAAAATCCCACAGGATGCCGTCACTCTCCAGCCGGGATTCCTGGCTCTGGTGGCTGTTCCCCCTCTGTGCTGAGTCCCCGAACATCTGGGATGTCAAATCCTCGTGCGGAGGGGACGGGGCAGGCTCAGGCAGCTCCTGCTGCCAGCGGGGTGACAGCGCTGCCCTGTGCCCTGCCCTGCTGGGACATTGCTGGGTGGCCTGAGCAGATCCAACACCTGGATCACAGTGTGTCCTGGCTGGAATATTGTGTCCTGGATGGAATAGCAGCTCCCATCTGGGATATCACCTCCCAGCTGGAATATCATGTCCCAGCTGCTTCCTCCCCTCCTCACCAGGCCAAACTCAGCCCTCAGCCCCCGCCGCTCCCTCAGGAGTTTGTGGGGATTAAAATTCAGGTTCTGGAGCAGAGGAAAAACCCCATGGAAATCTCTAGGACCTCATGGAAAGCTCTGGGACAACGTGGAGCAAGATCCATGTGCTGTGGCTGGGAAAGGAGCAGGATGCTGACGGAATGGGATGCTGGAGGAATTGGAAGGGCACTGCACAAACACATCCCTGTCACGGATTTTCCCATTCTCCGGACACTGAATCCGGAATGCGGGGACAGGAGCGCGTCCATCCCCAACCAGGACATGCCGCAGGATCAGGATCCGGCAGCTTTGGGCTCCGCTGGCTCCTTCCCTGCTCCTCCCTTCCCCCAGCGAGATGCCAGAGCCCTGATGGAAAGCAGCCGGCTCGGGAGGCGTGCGGGGTTAACCAGAGCCAGATGGGAGCCCGGAGGAGCAGGCTGGGCCCGCAGGGGGGAGCGAGAACGGGATCTTTTCCTGGAGAAAGTCAATTCCTTGGAGCCTCAGGAAAGCACGTGATGGCTTCAAAGGGAGCCGGGCTGGCAGAGGCGGCCCTGGAAGCGGGTGGCCCGTCCAGGGTGGGATGCAGATCCCGCCGGGAAGCAACAGGGGGTTGGTGCGGCCCTGTGGTTCCCAGGTCGGGTTGGGGCTTTTCCCCCTCCAGGGATGATGGAAATTGGGGGCTCCAGATGTGGGGAGAGATGGAAATGGTCAGGCAAGGGAAGATGGGCAGCGAATCCCACTCTGCTGTGCTGGGTGGGAGAGCTGGAAGTGCCTGATTTCCCTCTAAAATTGGCACCAGCAGCTCCGGCACCACCGAAGGCTTCTCCCATCCCGGCAGCACTTTCCCTTCCATTTCCCCTTCTTCCTCTGGTTTTCCTCATTTTCCTCCCTCTCCTCTGTCTCCACTCCCCTTCCCACTCTCCCTCTGCCTTGCCCTGCATCCAGCTCAGCTCTGATCCCTCCGGGGTGATGAATCCCACCGGGAAAAGCCTGGAGAGCCCCCCCGAGGTCTGTGCCCAGGAATCCCACCCCGATCCCGGCCTGCTCCAGCTGGGGAATGTGGGAGCATCCAAACACCTCCTGCACGGGGAGCTCCTCTGCTGGATCCCTCCATCCTCCAAGGCAGCAGCTGGAGAATTCCCAGAAAATCTGGCCAGGATGATCAAGGAACTGCTGTTCCAGGGAGGAGCAGGGATGGGACAGGAGGATAAGGACCCAGAGAAGAGGGAGAGGTGACCAGGGATGATGTCCAGGAGAAACTCCCTGACTTGGGGCACACTGACCTCGCCTGATCCCTCCCAATCTCCCACTGTGTCTCTTTCCAAATAATCAATGGGACTGGAGGGGCTGGACGGGTTCTGACGGCAGCACAGGGAGCTGTGGATCCCAACCCTTCCGGTGTTCCGACTTCGGAATGCCCTTTTCATCCCAGGGGCTGTTCTTCCTCCTGGGGCCATCCACCTCTCCTGCCCCGTTAACCGCTGCCGGATTCCCGATGCTTTTCCGCAGCCAGTTTCCTGCGGAATCACTGATTCGCTGGCTCGAGTGCCAAATGAAGCCCAATCCCTCAAGGTGTCCGGAGGGCTGATCCATCCTTCGGGAAGAGAGGATGGAAGAGTTCTCCAGGGAGGGACGGTGGAAAAACGGAATAAAACCCCAGATTGAACCAAAACCAACATTCCCCATGGATAACGGTGAGGCAGAGGGAGGATCCCGGGGATAACGGTGAATGAGAGAGGGATCTCATGGATATTGGTGAGCCTGAGAGAGGAATTCCATGGATAATGGTGAGCCAGGAAGAGGAATTTAATGGATAATGGTGAATGAGAGAGAGGGGATCCCATGGATAATGGTGAGGCAGGGAGGGATCCCATGGATAATGGTGAGGCAGGGAGAGGGATCCCATGGACACTGGTGAATGAGAGAGAGGGATCCCATGGATAATGGTTGAGGTAGGGGGGGCATCCCACGGATAACGATGAGCAAGGGAGAGAAATTCCATGGATAATGGTGAGCCAGAGGGATCCCATGGATAATGGTGAGGCAGGGAGAGGAATTCCATGGATAATGGTGAGGCAGGGAGGGATCCCATGGATAATGGTGAGCCAGAGGAATTCCATGGATAATGGTGAGCCAGGGATAGGAATTTAATGGATAATGGTGAATGAGAGAGAGGGATCCCATGGTTAATGGTGAGGCAGGGAGGGATCCCATGGATAATGGTGAGCCAGAGGAATTCCATGGATAATGGTGAATGAGAGAGAGGGATCCCATGGATAATGGTTGAGGTAGGGGGGGGATCCCACAGATAACAATAAGCAAGGGAGAGGAATTCCATGGATAATGGTGAGCCAGGGATAGGGACCTCAGGGACTCCTGCCCTGGAGAGGGGTTGGATTTGAGGACGACTTCCAAAGGGAAGGAGAGAGGAAGGGAGGTGACAAAGGGACAAATCCCTGCACGCCAGCAGCGGGGAGGCGACAATTCCTCAACCAGCCCTTTCCCAACCCCCCCTCTCCTTCCCTCCCTTCAGGAAAACTCCTGGACCATGAAGGTGGCCCTGGCGTTGCTTCTCCCACTCGTGCTCGCCCTGGTGCCGCCGGCGAGCGGGCAGCGGCGCAAACCCCCCCGCAGACCCACCCGGCCGCCCGCGCCCTTCGAGGAGCCCGTGGAGCCCACGGAGCTGCCGCCTCCCCTCCCTCCGGGCCCTCCATCCGTGTTCCCCGACTGCCCTCGGGAATGCTACTGCCCGCCGGACTTCCCGTCGGCGCTGTACTGCGACAGCCGCAACCTGCGCACGGTGCCGGTGATCCCGCCCCGCATCCACTACCTGTACCTGCAGAACAACTTCATCGCCGACCTGCCCGAGGAGTCCTTCCGCAACGCCACCGGCCTCAAATGGGTCAACCTGGACAACAACCGCATCCGCAAGGTGGACAGGAGGGTGCTGGAGAAGCTGGAAAACCTCATCTTCCTCTACATGGAGAGGAACCAGCTGAAGGAGGTGCCCGCCTTCCTGCCGCCCAACCTGGAGCAGCTGCGGCTCAGCACGAGCCAGATATCCACACTGCCCCCCCGTCACAAGCTGGAGAACCTGGTGCTGCTGGACCTGCACCACAACAAGCTGAGCGACGGCGTCTTCAACAAGAACACCTTCAAGGGGCTCAAGAACCTCATGCAGCTCAACCTGGCCCACAACATCCTGAGGAAGATGCCCCCCGGTGTGCCCAGCGCCATCCACCAGCTCTTCCTGGACAGGAACAACATTGAGGACATCCCCAGCGATTATTTCAAGGAGTTTCCCAACCTGGCCTTCATCCGGCTCAACTACAACCAGATCTCGGATAAGGGGCTGCCCAAAAATTCCTTCAACCTCACCAACCTGCTGGTGCTGCACCTGGCCCACAACAAGCTCACCAACGTGCCCTTCATCAGCGCCAAGCTGGAGCACCTCTACCTGAACAACAACTCCATCGAGAGTGAGTCCCGCTGCTTGGGTGGGGTCTCTGGGGTGGTTTTTGGGGAGAAAAACCTTGGAAAGGTCGTTTCTCACCCGGTGGGATGTGATCCCTTCAGCGGTGGTGGGATGAGGCGGGAGCTACAAGGGTGGAGGGAGGATCTGGGTGGAAGGGGAGGAACAGAGTGGAATCCCCCCGGTGCTGCAGGACTTGTCCCGGTTGTCTTCTTCGGGGCCACCTGCTCAGGGAAGGGCTCCTTCCCTGGCAAAAATCGGGATATTTAAGAAGAGTCTGGGCACGTATTTTAGGAACAGATGCCAAACACACGGCTCGGGATGGTGAGGAAATCACCCAGCTCTGCTCCCGAGCGGAGCCGTGCGGGGAAGGAGCGGGGAGAAGGAGGCTGCCATGGAGGCAGAGCAGCCAGGGCCATTCCAGGGAAATCCAGCTGCAATTCCATGGGAGAGGAGCCTGGGATGCGTGGAAGCACAGCGAGCACAGAGGAGGAGACAGAATCCCACTGACTTCCAGTTCAGATTTCCAGGGCCTAAAGGGGCTCCAGGAGAGCTGGAGACAGACTTGGGATGAGGGATGGAGGGACAGGATGCAGGGAATGGCTTCCCACTGCCAGAGGGCAGGGATGGATGGGATATTGGGAAGGAATTCTGCTCTGGGAGAGAGGTGAGGGGCTGGGATGGAATTCCCAGAGGAGCTGTGGCTGCCCCATCCCTGGGAGTATCCCAGTGGGTTGGAGCACCCTGGGATGGTGGAAGGTGTCCCTGCCCATGGCGGGGGTGGCACTGGGTGAGCTTTACGGTCCCTTCCAACCCAAACCATTCCAGGATTCCAGGATTCCTGGTCTCCCCAGATGTTCCCGCTGTTAGAGCTCCAGGACCCTGCTGTGATCACATCTGCCTCCAACCCTCATTAATCTGAATTTCAATCAAACACCATCAAATTTGAGCCGGGGGGGGGACCTTGGGATGCAGGTGGTGACTCCTGCTGGCTTCCCACATCCCCAGCATCCCGATCTTGCCAGCGTTTCCCATGGAGAGAAATCCCACACACGCCCTGGCCCAGCTTTTCCTCGCCTGTTTTCCCCAGTTTTCAGAAGGTTTCCATCCCCGGAGCCGGGTGCTGACATCAGAATCCCGCTGTTTATGTCCCATACCGTGGAATTCCAGAGGCGAGCAACGAGCTGGGTGCTGACGTTATCTCCGGCAAGACAGGGCTGGAGCGGGATTCCTTGATGTTTTTTTGGGAAGCTCGGGGCTGGCTCGGCAGGTTCCGGGAGAGGGATTGATCCCTTTTCTCTCCGGAACGCCACCGCATCCAGAGGAACGTGACCTACTTCGCTCCTGATCAAAAGCCAGATCTTTCCTCTCGCTGGGGCTTCGGGAACAGCCTGGGATTGACCCTTTTGGTAGCAAAACAACCCCAATTTGGGGTTCAACAACAGCGGGGGGCTCAAGAATCCCTCTCCACATTCCCTTTTCCCTAACGGGCATCCCGCCGTTCCTCTCCTCTCCACAGAAATCAACGGCACGCAGATCTGCCCCACCTCGCTGGTGTCCATCCAGGATTTCTCGCCCTCCGACCTGGACAGTGTCCCCCGGCTCCGCTACCTGCGGCTGGACGGGAACCCCCTGAAGCCGCCAATCCCGCTGGACCTGATGCTGTGTTTCCGCCTCCTGCAGTCCGTGGTGTTTTAGCCCAGCCCTGCCTCTCCCAGGCCCGGCTTTGCTCGGACATCTCCCCCCAGCCCCGGCGGCGTTGGACACGCAGGACCCTCTCTCCTCCCTCTCCCCCCGCTCACTCCCCGCCTCCATCCCTCTCCCCTTTTCCCCCTTTTCCCCCCCTGCAGGGACACTCGTGGCTCCTTGGGGACCGCTCTCTGCAGGACAGCGCCGTGTCCCAGCTGCCACCCCAGGTCACAGCTGCCGGTCCTTGTCCCCCAGGCTGAGCCCGGAACCGCCTCCGCCTCTCCCGTCCCCAGCCAGCGGAGTTCCGGAGGGCTGGATTCGGTTCGGATGGAGCTGCCGGGCTCGGGGCGTGTCCCTGCTCCCTGAGGGTGTCCCTGAGGACGATTCCCGGTGGGCTGGGGAGCGGGGATGGGCGGTGCCACGCGGGTGGGATCCGTGGAAGCGGAGGGAGGATGGATCCGGAGGATGGATCTGGGAATGAGGCAGCCGCGGATCGTGGCCAGAGCGGCACCCCAGGGGATGGGGACATGCTCCTGTCACCGGGGCCCTTCTGGAGGGCTTTGGCTCCACGTTTTTCTGGAGGAGGATCTAAATCCCTCCTGGAGCTGGGCGTTTGCCGGGATGGAGCAGGGAAGGTGTCCTGCCCCTGGATCCTGCGCCCGGTGTGGGCCACGCCTTCCCGCATCCCCCTCGGCCCCTTCCCGGCTTCAAATCCCCCATCCCAGCACCGATCCATGGGGCCTCAGCCGCATCCCAGCATTCTGCGTCCACATCCATGGGATCACAGCCCCATCCTGAATCCTTCCCTCTGAGCTGGGGGGATGCAGGGCCCACAGCCCCATCCCAAAATCCTGCGCACTTCCCTGTAAAATCTGGGATCAAGGGCACATCCATGGGATGACAGCTTCATCCCAAAATCCTGCATCCTTCCCACTGAGCTCTGAGGATTCAAGGCCACATCCACGGCTCAGTTTCTCTCCGGAGCCAATCCCACATGACCGGGTTTTGCCTTTTTTTTTTATTAGAAATAAAAGGAAGGGAGAAGAAAAGGGAAGAATTACCCTTTAGAAGAGCTATTTTTATCCCTTCTCTTCCTCACATGTATCGCTTCCCCCTTTGATAGCTGTACCTGCATTTATAGGGTGTCCGGGTTTTGGGGGGATTATTCTCTTCTTTTCTTCCCGAGTCTCAGGATTTGGATTTAAAGGCCGAGCATTAGAGGGAGAAAAAAGGAAAAAAAAGAGAAAAAAAAAAAAAGATTCAAAATCCAACTGCAACGAGCATTAAATAAACCAAAGAAAGCTCCTTTCAGCAGAACTGACCCTTCCCGGGACGGCCACGGACGGGCACCGTGTCCTTCTCCCCGGGGATGGCACAGGGATGCTCCCCCCTTCTTCCATTCATTAAAACCCCATGCTAATTAAGGAGGTTTTTTCCTGACGATAAAATCTCCTTTCGGGCTCTCCCTGCAGTTGGGTGGGACAGGATCCAGCCCTGAACCCGGATGGAACCCCCCTGGATGTATTTATATGATGTGTATATAGACTGGTAGAATGTACAGATATTCCTAGAGCCACGTGTACCTCCCGACCCAGCAACTTCATGGGATTTTCACTCCCACTCCCCGCAGCAGTGGAAATAAAATCATTCACAAGGGACCCCGAGCCTCTCCCCGATCCATCCTTGCCTTCCTCAGGCGCTGCCGCATCCAGGAGCAAAATTTCCTCGCCTGGAAGCAACTTCCCCAACGTTTTGGGCTGTTGGGGGTGTTTGGGGTTTAGTGGTGCTGGATTTGGGGAGGAATTCTTGGCTGGGAGGGTGGGGAGGGGTTGGGCTGGAATTCCCGGAGAATCTGTGGCCGCCCCATCCCTGGAAGTGTCCAAGGCCAGATTGGAGCAACCTGGGATCATGGCAAGCGTCCCTGCCCATGGGATGGGATGGGATTTAAGGTCCCTTGACCCCAAACCAGGGTTTTGACGGGTTGGGCTGACAGCTCGGGTGTCAAAGCTGGTGTCACACCTGTTGCTAGCCAGGTTCATGCCCTAACGAGCATCCCTGCTAATTAGGAGAGCCTCATCTTGGCTGCAGCCCCCGGGGCCCTGCCTGTCACTGACAACCACGAGCTGCCCCCATGGCACTGGGGGAAGCCCTACAAACCTCCCCGGGGTGATTTTCCCAACGGGAACAGCCGGGAGGATCCTCAGGGAACGCACGGGGAGGGGGATCCGTGGCGGGGGC
>NW_008236763.1:1865765-1866540 GCF_000691975.1 Corvus brachyrhynchos
TCGCCCCACGTGAATCCCGAGCGGAGAGGGAGGACGGGTGTGGGAGAAGGTGTGAGGATGTGGGATGAGGCGGAGGGCCGCTCCCGGCAGGGTTTGTGTGCGTTCGTGGTGTGCAGAGCAGGTGCAGGCACCCACCCGCCCCCCAAAATCCCGCTGTTTCGTAACCAGCGCGTGAATCCCCCGCTCCCAGGGGTGTTTTCCCTCCCTGGGGAAGTCAGATCCGTCTCCCACAGGGAGATGAGCACCCCAAACCGGTTCTTGCTCCCTACAAAGCCTCGGTGTCCCCATGGGAGCGGGAGTGGGGCTCTGAGAGTGGGATGCTGCTCCTGTGGGGTCACGGGGAAGGCTGGGACCCCTTCGTTAGTGGGGCCAAGAGGGGTGGGGGCTCCTCAGCTGCTGTTCCCAGTGCTGGGAAGGGGCTGGATCCCCCAGGGATTGGGAACAGGGGGAATTCTGGCTCCCATCAATCCCCCTTGCAGCTGGTGGTCCCCCAGCCCCATTTGTGGGTGCTGAGCAGGGCCCTCCCGCGCTGAGAGGGTTGGCACCGACCCTTTGGGGTTTGCTGGGCACTCAGAGAGCTTTGGGACGGTCCTGGGGGAGCAGGAACCCTTCAGGTGACACCGTCAGTGCAGGCAATGCTGAGGGGGGACAAGGGGAGGCTGCTGCCTGTGGGGGACAAGGACAGGAGATCATCGACTGGGCCAGGACAGCAAAGCAAAGACCCCAAAGACCCCACTGTCCTCGGGACCCCTTCACCCTCTGGGACCCCTCACCC
>NW_008236763.1:1867772-1870791 GCF_000691975.1 Corvus brachyrhynchos
TCGGGAGCAGTATCCTCAGGATGGGGTGAAAAAACTCTGGGCTGGGTGGTGGATTTGGGATTTGGGTTGGGAGAGGATGGAGGGGGCCGGGACCCTCCCCTTGCTCTGCCCTGGGTGTCCCATGGCGGTGCAGCCCGGAGGGAGGGAATTCTCCTGCGGGAATGGGCCCTGGAGGGTTTGGATGTGCTGCTGCCAGGACTGGGGGTGCTGGTGGCCGCTGATCCCCCCAAGGATGTTGGAAAAGCAGCATCCCGGGATTGAGACCGGGATGTGGGAGCACAGGCGGGGAGCAGCAGTTCCGGGGCTCCTGGGGCTGGTTCTCCTCGGCTGCTGAGGTTGTTGGGCTACTGACCAGTTCCCCCCATCGCCACAAGCGGGATCCTGACCCCCTCCCCACCTCCTGACCCCCTCATCACCTCCCGACCCCTCCCCACTTCCCGACCCCCTCCCCACACCGGCGAGGCCTCTCCTGCACAGCCGAGCGTGAAATGGGCTGAAAGAAAAGGGCCACCGAGCGTCCCCGGGGCCGGGGGCTCCCTGTCCCCCCCACCGGGGCTGGCTCCGCCACATCCCGGCCCCGCATCCCTTCCCTCGCTGCTTCCAGCGCTTGGTGACCATTCCAGGCCCCATCCCTCGGCGCGGTGACCCTGGCCAGGCGCAGGATGTGTCCCCTGGGCTGGCTGGGCGTGGCCAGCATGTGCCTGGGGACACTTTGGGCTGTCCCAGCCCAGGAGAGGAGGAAGGCGGAGAAGCCCAAAGCTGATCTGACCCTCTATGAAAACCCGGATTTGGACAACTACGACCTGACCTTGGATAACTACGGCGAGATCCTGGACCTGAGCAACTACGAGGAGCTCTACGACTACGGGGACGTTGCCCCGAAGGTGAGGGGGACGCAGGAGAGCCCCTGGGTGCATCCCGGGACAGGGATTTGGTGCCAGGGACGGACGCGGCACCGCAGGAGGAGCAGCCTTGGCACCGGCAGCCCTGGCAGCTCTCCCAGTGCTGGGAAAGGTTTTGCCCTAGCCAAACCTCTGCCAGCTCTTTGTCCCCTGCCAGCGCTGGACGTGAGGATTCCTTCATCCCTCTGAGCAAAGAGGACGGGGGAGTTTCCTGGAGAGCTTGGAGAGCTTTCCAAGAAGGGATTAATAACCCAAACCCAGCGCCTGAAGCCCCGGACCGGTGCCACCCACCCCGGAGGGGGACAAGCCGCCCACCCTCAACACCCCGGCTCTGTTTGCAGATCGAGGTTGGCACCTTGGCTCCTCGCCCCAAGGACCCCAAAAGCCTCCCAGACCGGGGTGAAACCACGGCTGGAACCCCAAAACTGCAGCCCCCGAGCGGTGCTGGCCCCGTTCCCCCAGCACCCATCCCCAGGCAGGGTGAGTTGAGTTCCCTTGGGATGCATCCCCACATCACAGGGGTGGAGTTTTTGGGGGAAAAAGAGGGAATTTTTGTGCTGCCAGCAGCTCTTTACAAGGTTTTGGGGCTGAGTCTGCTCACACGGCGAGGCAGGAGGGCTGCAGAGAGAGAAATTTCTGCGAAAAAAATGAACTCCAGCAAAGCAGCGACACTTCAATGAGCACGGGGACAAGAGCAGCAATTAGATTAGCGACAATTAAAATCCTGGAGCGAGGCATAAATATCTTTTTTCCTTTCCTGTCGCTCCAGACCAGGACAAATTAAGTGGGAGGTGAAGGGAAATCGGTGCTGAGCTGCTTTGAAGTCCCCCTCGGAGGGATGGGGAGCCTCGGGGGAGAGCGGGGTGGAGCAGGGGGAGAGGAGGGTGGATCAGGGCGGGGCGGTGGGCTCGGTTTTACCCCTCCTGCCGCCCCGTGCTGGAGTTTTTGGGGGCAGCTGGGACAGATTTTTCTTGATCCAAACCCGTTTCCTCGAGTTCTGTTTCCTCCGGTGGGAAAATTAAGGGGGCCAGGAGAGCCCTGGGTGTAAAAAGCCGAATTTGGGAGCTTTAATCTCCCCTTCTCCTGCAGGAGGGATTTGATCCTGAGCAGCTCGTTTATTAACAGATCCTCCGGCTGGGAGTTTCTGGCCCTCCCCTGGATGGTGACGGGGCTGTGACAGCTCTGGGTGTCACAAACTCCGTGTCCCCAGAGTGTGGGTGGGGTGGGCACCTCCTCCCGCTGTTCTGGGGGTATTTTGTGGGGTCAGGGGGCTGTGACAGCTCTGGGTGTCCCAGATCCACGTCCCCATTGCAGGGTGGGCACCTCCCGCTGCTCTGGGGGTATTTTGTGGGGTCGGGGATGGTTTCCATGCCCAGGGCTGACTCTGCACCCCCAGGGCTGCCCAGCTGCCTGCTCTGCCTGTGCCTCGGCACCTCCGTGTACTGCGACGACGCCGACCTGGAGCACATCCCGGCGCTGCCCCCGGACACCACGTACCTGTACGCCCGCTTCAACCGCATCGGTGCCGTCCGGGCCAGCGACTTCAGCGGGCTCGGTACGTCGGGGTCACCCGTAACCCAGAGAGAAAAACCCCCTGGGAGCAGTGTTAGAAAAAGAGAGTTGAAAATCGGAGTTTTGTTGGAAGACTCCCGCTGGCGATGGGCACAGCCGGAACGGAATTTCTACAGTTTTGTAATTTGTTAATTAATTAGGATTTTTGATGGGTACATCTGATAGGGGATTCAGTTGTCTCACCCTTGGGTAAGCCCCACTTCTTGTGATCCCGTATTGTAGGTCCCGTGCTTGGAATAAGACTGAGCAATATTTAGGAATGTGTTTAGAAGGTCAGCTCGTTGTCCTAAAATCTGAGAGAAAGGGTGGGAAAAGCACGAGATTTAGTTAAGGAGCTAAATAATAGCAGTCTACAGAGCTAGGAATACATGAAAAATGCATGAAAAGCAAAAATCATCATCGGGGCAAAGGAAAAAACCAGGATTTGGAGCGGGGAACGAGGGGAATAAACCGGCCTGGCTTTGTCCCCCGTCACCTCCTCCCTTCAGAGAAGCTGAGGCGCATCGACCTGAGCAGCAATTCCATCTCGTGGGCGGACGCGGACG
>NW_008236763.1:1871000-1875103 GCF_000691975.1 Corvus brachyrhynchos
GATTCATCTCTAGGGGGTTCATCTCTAGGGGGGTTCATCTCTAAGGGAGGTCATCTCTAGAGGGGGTCATCTCTAGGGGGGGTTCATCTTTAGGGGATTCATCTCTAAGGGAGGTCATCTCTAGAGGGGTTCATCTTACGGGGGGTCATCTCTAGGGGATTTATCTTTAGGGGATTCATCTCTAGAGGGTTCATCTCTAGGGGGGGTCATATCTAGGGAGGTCATCTCTACGGGGGGCTTCATCTTTAGGGGATTCATCTCTAGAGGGGGTCATCTTACGGGGGGTCATCTCTAGGGGGGTTCATCTCTAGGGGAGGTCATCTCTAGGGGGGGTCATCTCTGGGAGAGGTCATCTCTAGGGGAGGTCATCTCTAGAGGGGGTCATCTCTAGAGGGGTCATCTCTAGAGGGTTCATCTCTAGGGGGATTCATCTTACGGGGGGTCATCTCTAGGGGATTTATCTTACGGGGATTCATCTCTAGAGGGGGTCATCTTACGGGGGGTCATCTCTAGAGGGGGTCATCTCTAGGGGATTCATCTCTAGAGGGGGTCATCTCTAGGGGGTTCATCTCCAGGGGGGTTCATCTCTAAGGGGGGTTCATCTTTAGGGGGTTCATCTCTAGGGGATTCATCTCTAGGGTGTTCATGTCTGGGGTGTTCACGTCTAGGAAGGTTCATCTTGAGCGGGTTCATCTCTAGGATTCAGCTCCATTTGGGTTCATTTCTAGGGGGGACATCTCTGTTGGGGTTCATCTTTATGGGGTTCATCTCTTGGGGTTTATTCCCTAGGATGGTTCATCTTTATGGGGTTTAATTTCCAGGGGCGTCATCTCCAGGGGGGTCATTTCTAGGGGGTTTCATCTCTAGGATTCATCTCTAGGGGGTTCATCTCTATTGGGCTTCATCTCTCCCTTCCTCCCCTCAGGACCTGAAGCAGCTGCAGTTCCTCCATCTCTCCGATAATCAGCTGGATTTCATCCCGGTGCCCCTTCCCGAGAGCCTGCGCTCGCTGCACCTCCAGGTGGGATGGGGTTTACCTCTACCTGCGTCTAGCAGAGCCCTCCTGGTCCTGGTCTTGGTCCTGGTCCTGGTCCTGGTCCTTATCTTTATCCTTATCCTTATTCTGGTCCTTCTTGTCCTCCCCCTCATCCCTCTCACTCAGATTTATCCCTTTCCCTGCACCTCCAGGTGGGATGGGGTTTACCTGTACCTGCGTCTAGCAGAGCCCTCCTCCTCATCCTCCTCCTCATCCTCCTGGTCCTGGTCCTGGTCCTGGTCCTCCTTATCCTTATCCTTATCCTTATCCTTATCCTTATCCTTATCCTTATTCTTATCCTTATCCTTATCCTTATCCTTATCCTTATCTTTATCTTTATCCTTTTCCTTGTCCTGGTCCTTATCCTTATCCTTATCCTGGTCCTCCTTGTCCTCCTCCTCATCTCTCTCACTCAGATTTGTCCCTTTCCCTGCACCTCCAGGTGGGATGGGGTTTACCTGAGCTTAGCATATCCCACCTCCTCCTCCTCGTCCTCGTCCTCGTCCTCGTCCTCGTCCTCGTCCTCGTCCTCGTCCTCCTCCTCCCCGTCCCTCTGACTCGGACTCGCCCCTCTCCCGCCCCTTCCAGAACAACAACATCCAGACGATGCACGAGGACACGTTCTGTGACAGCCAGGACCAGGGGCAGATCCGCCGGGCGCTCGAGGACATCCGCCTGGACGGGAACCCCATCAACCTCAGCCTCTTCCCCAACGCCTTCTTCTGCCTGCCCCGCCTGCCCACGGGCCGCTTCTCCTGAGCCCTTGGAGCTGGGAAAAGAGGGACAGCATTCCCAGATCCCGTCCTATCCCCTGCTGCTCCATGGAAAACGCGGTTAAGGTGGGGGTGTTTCACCCCAGTGTGAGCTCGGTGCTGGGGCAAACACAGCAGGGAGTGATAAAATAATAATAAAATTAAGATTTTTAAAGGCATTCAAAGTCTCGTTCTCAACAGCGAGAGCAGCGGGGAGCCCCAGCCCCAGCCCAGCTGCTCCTTCGGGAATTCGCAAAGATGGCATTTCCCTGTGTCCCGTTTCTTCCTCCGTTCCCTCCCAGAGCCTTGGGAAGTTCCTGAGTTCCTGTTCAGGGTGTCCCGAACACGGATCAGGAGCTGCATTGCTCCAGGGAGGTCCTGCTTTGGCCACCTCGGGTGTCATCTGTCCCCTGGGCTGTCCCCAGGTCCCTCAGGTGGTTCCGTGTGGCACATCCAGGTGTGACATCTGGGCACATCTGGACCGTCCCTGTGTGCTCCCAAAGAGGAGAAAACGGGAAATCCCAGCACAGGGCAACTGGAATCTTCCATCCCCTCATCCCAGGTGCTCTGCAGTCCCGGGAACTGGGACTGGGAGCTGTCCTGGCATAAGTTGGGATCTCCAGCATCCCTGGATTTGGGAGGGCATCCCTGGGTTTGGAACTGCAGAGAAACCTGGAGATCCTCGAGTCCAACAGCCCCGCCAGGAGCAGCAGGAAAGCCACTCGGATGGAGTTAAAATCTGTGGGATCATCCCAGCTTTCAACAGCCAAGCAGAGCTGCCCAGTGGTGTGGGATATTTTCGATGCGATGTATTCATCCCTTATATTTTTATCCACATGTAACGAACACCATGAGGGGGATGACACATCCCCGGAGAATCCAAACCCCTGAACTGAAACCACGGAGCTCAGCCCACATCCTCGGAGCCCGGGGAGGCATCCGAAGGCGGCTGGAGAAAACCTGGGAAGAGGAACCGGCTCCTCATCCGTGGGGACCCAGAGCCCGCGGCGCTGGCACAGCGCGGAGAAGAGCGTGGGCACCTCCTCTCGCCCTTTTCCATGCAAAACCCAGCTCAGGCATGGATTGTTGACCCAAAATCTTTGGGAAATGCAAATTCGGAGCTGTTTTATCCAAAATGCCAGGATTTCTCGCCGCTGTTGTTGCATCACCCTTGAGCCAGCTCTGCCTGTGGATTCGCTGTCCCCACATCCTCCTCCATCCCCACCCACCCTTCCAACACCTTCCCACCAGCCTTTATCCCGCTGATCCCACGGGATGAAGCCCCCAGCACCCTCCTCCCCAAATCCAGCTCCACCTCAGCCCCTCCAGAGCTCTGGAAAAGGTGGGACCCCCCTGTCCAATCCTGTTCCCTCCTCCCCGGGGCTGAGGGGACCCCAAGGCGAGCAGCGCCCCTAAATCTCAACTCTCCTCCAGCAAATCCCCCCTCAGAGCCCCTCACTGCTCTTGGAAAAGTTGGGATTTCTGCAAATCAGGCTCCAGCAGGATGGAATTGGCCAACTTTTCCCAACCAGGTCCTTCGCGTTCGTCCCGCTAGAGGGCAAAGGCAGAGTGCTGGGAATGCCGGACCTTCCCTCCGGCCCTCGCTCTCCCGCTTCCCTCCCTCCTGGGCCGGCTTTGGGTGTCCCGGGAATGCCCGCCGGCATTGGGAACAGCCCAGGAATTATCAGGGGAAGGGTTCAGAGGAGCTGCAGGAGGCTGGGCTGCAGCAGGAGGGCGAGGGCAGGGCAGGGATGGCTCCGGGGGCTCCCGGATTTACAAAAATCCCAACTTTTCCAAGAGCAAGGCGGGGCTCTGGGGGAGCTTTGCTGGGGGAGAGTTGAGATTGAGGGCGGGTGTCTTGCCTTGGGTGGCTTTTGTGTCCCTGTCACCCGCAGAGAGGAGGGACCAGGATGGAGAAGGAGGAACCCTGGAGAGACCCTTGGAGGGGCCGAGCTGGCGCTGATTTGGGGGCTCGGTTATTGATTATTGGGGCATTTATCGATCGCGCCCTCGTGTCCTCGCTGGGAACGGCCACCCCCTCCTGCCACTGCACCCTCCGTGGGTAGGGACCGTCCCCAGGCGCTCCTCGAGCACCCGGATCCTGTCCTGGAGCAGCCAGGAGGGCACAGAGCCCTCCGCGGGGCTGGCATCGGGGCTGGCATCGGGGCTCTGCATCGCTGTCCTCCCCTCCATCCCTCCTCCCTCCCCCGGGGAGCATCTCCGTGTGTAATTCCTGGCGTTCCCTCCCTCTCTCCCTCCTCGCTGAGCCGCTCAAGGTCACCTTCCCCCGGCGGGGCTGGATTGGCACGTATTGA
>NW_008236763.1:1875161-1878133 GCF_000691975.1 Corvus brachyrhynchos
CCCCCCCCCCCCCCCTCCCGCCCTCCCCTCTCCGCTCCCAGCCCCGGCCGTGCCTCGGGAAGCGCCACCAAAACACAGGCGGGGAATTCTCCGCATTTCCCGAGCCCTGGCGAGCGGGACCCGCTCCCTCTCTGGCTCCTGGGGGAGGTGGCACCAGCACGGCCCGTCCCTTGGGGGGGTTTAGTGGGGCTGGGACTGCGTGTGACATCCCCGGGGGTCTCGGTGTGACATCCCCGGGGGTCTCGGTGTGACATCCCTGGGGGAATCTGTGTGACATCCCCGGGGGACAGTGTGTGACATCCCCGGGGGAATCTGTGTGACATCCCCAGAGGACTTTGTGTGACATTCCTGGGGGTCTCAGTGTGACATCCCCAGGGGACTTCGTGTGACATCCCCAGAATACTCAGTGTGACATCCCCAGAGGACTCTGTGTGACATCCCCGGCGGACTCTGTGTCTGCCCAGGAGTTCCCACTCCAACTCCACATTCCCAGTGGGAAATGAGCTCCTCCCCCACTCCTCACCCCAATTTCTTCTCCCTTTCCCCTCACCAGGAGCAGCCGTGGTGGCCCTCGACCACCGCGTGGGGACAGAGCCGTCCCCTGGTGTCCCTTTGCAGCTCCTCAGCTGGGGCTGGGTCAGGGATGTGAAACGGGAATCAGGGGAGGGGGATGGAGGTTTTCAGCCTCCCGGGGCCCTGGAAAAGCTGGGAAGATCCCACAGGGATCCCACAGGTCTCAGTCTGGGGACAGCGTTGGCCTCGGGCAGGCAGCGGTGGCTTTGTCTCTCTCCTGGCTCCACGGCAGGATGGAAAAAGGCCGGAATGGGGATGCTGACAGCTCCTGGCCTGCTCCCGGCTGGAATTCACTGCTGCTGGGGAGGGAATGCTGCGGCCCGGCTCTCCGGGGCAGATAACGGGGTTATTTATGGCCCTGACCCCACCCCGGGCCCCGCTGGGTGCCACCGGCTGTTTGTGCCCTCGGTCAGCTCCCACTGCTGCCACCGGGGGACAATTCCATGTGTCCCACTCCCTGTCCCCATTCCCGACAGCAGGACTGGGATCAGGCCCCCCAGAATGACCAAAACCTCCTTTTCCTGCCTCAATCCCAGTGGGCTCCTTTGGGGTCGCTGCAGGAGTCATCAACAGCAGCCCCCCTCCTGCTCCAACCCCAGCCCTTTTCCCTCTTTTTCCCCAGAGGATCCGCTGATTAGGTGGGAGCTGGGGATGAAAGGGGCCTCCCATGAATTATCCCCGGGGTGCAGACAGCTCTGGGGTCCCTCCAGGGAAACTCAACAATGGGAACGGGAACGGGAGCAGGGAACAGCCTGAGTTTTTCTTCTCCCCGTTTTCCCCTTCACCGCTGGAAAAAAAAAATAAATAAAGGAGGAGGGAAAAACGCAGCAAAACGCAGCAAACACATTCCTTGTTTTTTATCACATCCCCCTCCCCCTCGAACTGGGTAAAAATAATCCGCAGAAATTCAGATTTCTCCTGCTCAGCCCCTTCCCCGCAGCATTCCCAAGGGATTGGGGGTTCCTGCAGCATCCCGGGGTTTTCCTAGCTTTTTCCCAGAGTGGGATCCCGCGCCCTGAGCGGCTCCGGGGTGGGAGATGTGACCGAGACGCTGCTATTTTTAGCAGCGACGTGTTAGGTCGCTTGTCAACAGGAGCCCTGACGCCTGGGAAAGGCTCCGGGATGGGAAGCGCGTTTTCCTGGGAAGGGGGGCCCTGGATGAACCCGATTCCTGCTCAGGGAACAGCTCCAAGGGGGTTGGGGTTGGGGAAGGGGTTCAGGGATGCTGGGATGGGATGCAGGATTCCCGTGGAGCAGGAGGTGGTGGCCCTGTGGCAGCCAGGAGTGGCATTGTCACCTCCCCGGGGGGGTGACAGCGGCGTGGCTCCCAAAAATAGGGAATGTTTTCCCGCCCTGCTGCTGCCAAGGGGCTCCTGGATCGTGCCCCGGGGCGTCCTGGAACAGGGAAAATTCTCTCCAGCACCGTTCCCAAGGGGATCGTCTCCCATCTGATCATGGAGAAATGATGAAAATGAGGAAAAAGCCGACGGGAATGGCTCTTCCGTGCCACAATCCCGGCTTTTCCAGGGAGCAGATCCAGCCTCCAGATGGGCACGAGGCTCCCCCTCACTGGGAATTCAGCGTCCCCCCATTTTTGTTTTCAGATTTTTTTTTAAAATTAACCTAAATCCGAGCTCTTCCAAGCGGGATTTGGGTTGGTTTTGGGGGGGATGCTCCGCTCGGGAGGGGTTTGGGGTGGCAGCAGCCGCCGTGTCGGGGAGCCGAGGATCCCAACGGGAGGAGGGGAGCTCTGATTGATCGGCGTCTTTTAAAATAACCACGCGGAGCCTGGATCTTCCCTTTCTGTAGGATGTGGAAAACCTGGAGAGGGGGAAGAGCGAAACAGCTCCGAGCGAGCCGAGTGCAAGGATCGCTAATTTATGATCAGAGAAACGCTGGAGTTGGAAGATTACAGGGGAAGGACCTGGAATTCGGCTGAGGAGAAATCTGTTTTCTCCAGGGCTCGGGAAAAGGCTTCCCCACCGGGGAACATTGTGGGAACGCAGAGCACGCTTAGCCCAAATTGCCGCTCGAGGAATTATTCCCGCCTGCCTCTCCCTCCCCTGGTGCTTCCAGCTGGATGGGGTGGTTTGGCTTTTCCAGCCCGAGCTGGAGAGCCGGCCCTGCCCGTAGGGATGCGATTCCCGCGAGGATTCGGGGTTGCCGCCGGCCCCAGGAGTTCCCCTTTTGCGGGTTGTTTCTCGGGTTCCTTTCTTGCTGGCTCCTCTCTGCACCCAGAGCGGGGTGGGGGGATTTGGATTCCCACATCCCAGAGAATGTCCCTCGCTCAGAGGGCAGCGGAGACCCCCTGGACATTCATTTTCCCCCTGGGATGAGTGACCCGCGGGTGGCGGTTGGGGACATCGCGGTGGGCGCCGCTGTGGGCGGTCCCGCGGGCT
>NW_008236763.1:1878281-1887455 GCF_000691975.1 Corvus brachyrhynchos
CGGGGAAATGCCACCCGGCCCCCGCCGTGAGGATCAGGGACCCGTCACCCCCCCAGAGGTGGCAGCGGAGGGGAGGTGACAGCAGCAGGAGGTGTCTGGAGAAGAGGTGGCGGAGTGGATTTGGGCGGGGCGCGGGGACAGCTTTTCCCTCCCGGGAGATTCCCGCAGCTCCATGAACAGATTATTCTGATTATTCTGATTATTCTGATTATTCTGATTATTAATTAATGAAAGGACAATCAGCTCTAAGAAGGCTCTGGTCACACCCCCAGAGCTGCCGGCTCAGCCCAGCTCGGAGCCCTCATGGCACAGACGGGGTGAGATCCCTGCAGGGGAGGGAAACTGAGGCACGGAGCCAAAGGGGCTCTTCCCAAGGACTCAGCGAACCGTGGAAGAGGAGATCAATCCCCCACACCCCACCGTGCCTCAGTTTCCCCACAGCTTCACCCAGGTGACCCCACAGGGATGGAGAGGCTTTGGGCTGCCAGAGCTCTCCATGGGACGGGATGATTTGGCTCAAGGTCCCACTCCGCACCTTAAATCCTCTTTTTTCTCCTTAAATCTGAATTATCCCATTTCCCTGCCTGGATCCAGAGTGTCCGGGGTTTGCCGAAGGTGCCGAGGGCTGGGGACGAAGGACACCAGGGATGGACGGACACTGGGACATCCTTTGGAGAAGGAAAAGAGGGATGAGCCTGGCTCCATCAGCTCATTAGCCGGCTTCTCCAAGCAGCTAATTAGGCCTGGAGAACCCTTGGAATGGCTCGGAGAATCCTTGGAAGGGCTCAGAGAGTCCCTGGAATGGCTCATCCCGCCCTTCCCCACCCGGCCATGCCCAGATTCGGCTCACGCGGCCGCGCCGCTCCAACCCCGCCGGAGGAAATGCCCGAAAATCGATGGCTGTGCTCATGAATTATTGATCCCTGAGCCGATCGATGCCCGCTGAATTCCCGACGGGCGCCAGCAGCGCGGGAAGGGCCGGGAATGTGCCGCTCCGGCGCCTCCTGCACCTGGATTTATCAGTCTTTTAAGTGGATTTATCTGTGTTTTAAGTCGATTTATCTGTGTTTTAGGTCGATTTACCTGTGTTTTAGGTCGATTCATTTGGCATTTCAGCTGCCCGAAGTGATTCCCGGGGGGTGCCGCTTTTGGGAGGGGCGGATTTTGGGAAAGGGGAATTTCCCACGGAGTCCCGGGTGCCGGCGGGCGTCCCTCCCGCCGTTATCTCTGCATTCGAAGCCCTTTTTCCACCCCCAAAAATTCCATCAGGAGCTGGCGCTGATCACCGGCTTTGGTGGAAATTCAGCCTCTCGGGTGCCTCTCGCTGCCACCCCCGATTTCACCGCCCCGGCCCCCGATGTCCCCCCCCGGCTGGCACAGGAATGACCCCTCGGCACATCCCACATCCCTGCGGTGTCCAAATCAATAAAAACCCGGGAATCGGGATATTTATCCATTAGGGGGATAAATGTGGGGACAGAGGGATGGCAGCGCCACGGACCTGCTTCCACCGCATCCCTGCCACTGGCAGAGCCACACTTTGGGAAATTCGGCTTTGAATCCTTGATTCACGGGGATTTGGGGATGTGTTGGATGCTGTCCCCACACGGGAGAGATGTTGAGACTCACGGGAATTGTTTATCCCGCCCCAAAGCGGGAAGAAGACGTGAAAATCGAGGTGAGGAGGAGGGAAAATTCCTGCTCCGGCCCATCCCGGTTTTTCCTGCAGGGACAGGAGGGAGGGGGGGGGCCCGGTGCCATTAAGAGGTTACAGAAATACAAATCAATTTATAATCGTGGCCCCATCGATCCGCGCTGTTCCTGATGGAGAATCCCAGCGCTGGGGGCAGGGAGCGACGCCAGCACTTCCCAGGTGAAAAGTAGGGAATTGTTTCCTGAAATAAAGCGTGGGTTTTTCCTTCAATGAAATGTAAATTTTTCCTTAAATCGAGTAGGAGCTGCGGGGTCTGGAGCGGGATGGTTTTGCCTCTCCAGGGCTTCCCCAGGAATTTCCAGCGGCAAAGAACACCTTGAATTCCCAAAATCTTCCAGCTGGCAGTGCTTCCCCGATGGAGCTCAAGGAAGGCCGTGAACGTTTGGACGGAAAATCAAACCACGGGAATGAGACCGGACCCAGGAAAAAAACAATTTTTAGAAATTGGAATAGAAAACCAAATTGATTTTTTTCTGGGAAATTTGGGATCAGCTGAAAACCCGCCTTACTTATGGGAAAAAAACCCATTGATTTCAACAGATTCCTGCTTCCAGAATCCATTCCTCAGCTCCCAAAATTACTTTTGTCCTTTTGCAACGCGTGTTGCAAAATCCCCTTTGAAGGAGCTGGAATCCCGCTGGGAACGATCTCCGGCAGGCCGGGATTAACTCCTTCCGTCCTGGGCTCTGGGATTTTCCAGCAATTCCCCCTTTTTTTCCCCCCCTTTCTTTTCCAGGAGAGTTGTTCCTCCTGGCAAATCCCAGCGATTCTTTCCCGCTGTGGAAATCGCTTCATCCCCAGGCACCAAATATTAACTTGTAGGGGACCCTACAAACCCCTCAGTTTTGCGCTGGTTTTCCCTGATTTTCCCCTTTTTTCCGCAGGATTTTTGCTGCCCTCGTGTCCCAGTCTTGCTGACGGGTGATGCTTTGTGGCCAGGCCAGCAAAAATTCCCTGGAATGAGGCACGGGATGGAATTTCGGATAGGCAGGGACCAGTTCCATCCTTCCCTGAGCTGTTGGAGTTTCAGGTTGGAAGTGCAGCCTCCGGGGGTTTTCCTTGGGAGCATCACTGGAGCCAGGAGCAGTTTTTTCCATGGATTTTTATGTTATTTCTCAAATTAATAACTCCAGATTTTTCGTTTTCCTGGAGGTTTTCCAGCCCGTGGGATGCACCTGGCTGGGGAAGATGCTGGAGCAGAGTGAGAGCTCCCCAAAATTCCCAGCGGGAACCACAGGAGGATCCAGAGGAATCCCTGGTTTGGTTCTGCATCCAAGTAATTCCCCCAAATCAGCCCCTTGCTTCCCTCCATGAGCATTTCCAGGTGCAAGAGGGGCTTGGATCTGGGAAGATGGGGATGGAATTGGGTCTGGGAATGCACCTGCTGGAGTCTGGGGTGTGCTGGCACCCCATCCCATCTCATCCAATCCCATCCCATCCCATGGATCCCATCCTATCCCATGGATCCCATCCCATCCCATGGATCCCATCCCATCCCATCTCATCCCATCCCATCCCATCTTATCCCATGGATCCCAATCCGGTCCCATCCCATGGATCCCATCCCATCCCATGGATCCCATCCCATCCCATCTCACCCTTCCTATCCCATGGATCTCATCCCATCCCATCAATCCCATCCCACCCCATCCCTATCCCATGGATCCCATTCCCATCCCATCCCATGGATCCCATCCCATGGATCCCATCCCATCCCATCTCATCCCATCCCATCTTATCCCATGGATCCCATTCCCATCCCATCCCATGGATCCCATCCCATCCCATCTCATCCCATCCCATCTTATCCCATGGATCCCATTCCCATCCCATCCCATGGATCCCATCCCATCCCATCTCATCCCATCCCATCTTATCCCATGGATCCCATTCCCATCCCATCCCATGGATCCCATCCCATCCCATCTCATCCCATCCCATCCCCATCCCATCCCATCCCCATCCCCATCCCCATCCCATCCCATTCCCTGCCCCATCTGCACGATCAAACCCCAGGGATTCCCACCCTCACCTCCGGGCATTTTTACCCGGGATCAGCTCTCCAGGCCCTGATCCAAATCTCTGGGATCATTCCCAAACGCCAGCCCAGGTTTTCCTGGGAATGGCAGCAGCTCTGGGATCCTGCTCCTCTCCGCGACCGTTCCTTCCATCCCCATCCCAAACCCTTTTCCCCCTAAATCCCCTTCACATTTTTATCCTCAGCCTTTCTGGATCCCATTTTTTTTTCTCCCCCAGGGATTTCCCCGGAGATTTCACTCCGGCTTTTCCCCCCTGGCCTCCTTGCAAAACCACTTTTCCTGAGAACTTTGCCACGGAATAAAAAAAACGGGAAAGAAGAAACATCCCCTTGTTCCGCGGCTGCTCTGGCTCCTTTTCCAGTCACAAGGGTGAGCTGGAACAAAACTTTCCATCCCCGGCAGGAACGGAGAGAGAGAGGGAGAAGGAAGCAACCGTCCCTCAAAAAAGAAAAAGCCAAAAATTCCCAAAAAAACCCCAAATCAGCAAAGCCAGTGCTGACTTTTCCCCCTTGTCCCCAGGGGTTTTTTGGGGGGGAAAAATCAGGGAATTTGTGGCTTTAAGCAGGAGGAGATGCTGGAGTTCCTTGGGATGAAAGGAGTGAGGGGATGGAAAATGGATTGCAGCAAATATTGGTGGGTTTAGGTTTTTCCCTTTTTAGGGACACTGGGAGCCATCCCGGATCCCAACTCTGGATCCTGGGCATTGAAATCCAGGGATTGAAGAGGTTTTTTGGGCCAAAGAGGCAGAGACTTGGTTTAAATGCTGAAAGTCCCCACGCAGCCTCGGAATTCCAGGAATTGGGGTTGTAGGGACATCCTTCCCTAGGAGAGATGGGATCAGGTGCTGCCTTTCCAGCTGGGAATTGTCTGGGAGCACCCACGGAGGCCTTGGAGAGGGGAAGGGATGTTTGGACGCAGGGATTTTTTGGGAATGTTTGCTCTGCAGCACCTTTGGCTTGACCAGGGGCACCTCGAGGTGCTCGGGAGGGTGATCCCTGTGGGATTCCGGGAAAAGCACAATCCTGGATCTCCAACGTGGATATCCTGGCTCAGCCGGAGCAGCGGGAACACAATTCCAGCCTCCTGGAGCCGCTCCCAGTGCTGCTCCATGGAAAGCTCCAGGGACAGCAGCGACAGCCTTAAAAGGGGTGACAGGAGCAGCAGCGCGGCCGGGATGTTCCAGAGGTGGCAATTCCCCAAGAATTCCCTCCTTTTGTCCATCTCATTCCCAACATCGGAGGCCAACATCCCCTGGGGGCATCTCCGGAGCGGGGGGAGGGAGGGGATGGGGCTGCTCTGCCTCGGATGTCCCCAAATTCCACAGGGACGTGTCCTGGCTGTGACATCAGCACCCAAAATCTCCGGCTGGCTTTCCCGGGAAGGCTGGATGCGGTTTGCAGGGATGAAGTGGGAATGCTGAGGGGTGAAAGTCCCCATTCCTCTGGAAGTGATCCTCGCTCGGGACACGGAGATTCCCAGGAGCTGCCTCCAATCCCTTCAGGGAAGTGGCGCATGGAGCAAATGATTTATGAATTCTGTAACTCCTGAAACGGAGCCGTGACTTTGGAAAAACAGGGAAAAGAATAAGGGAAGAAAGAGGAATAAAAATAAGGAAAAAGAGAGAGAGGTGGGGAAATGAATGCAGAGAAAAATAAACATCCAGGCAGGATTGGCTGAGGGATGGGGATGCTGGGAAGGGTCTGGATTGGGAAGTGACTCCAAGGAGGCTTTTCCAAAGGTTCCCAGTGCCCCAGGCAGCTGAGGGCTGTGGGATGGGGCTGGCAGGATTTTTCTTGGCCATTCCCTGACCCAAATCCCGCTGATTTTTAAGCCCCACAGGCAGGGTGACATTCCTTGGAGCCCATTTCCCACCTGGATTTATGACCTCAAACCCCTCCGATCTCAGGGGTCGCTTTGTCACCGCCACCCCGGGTGACACCGCCAGCTGCAGGGGACGGTCTGGATGCCACCGGCTGCTCCCACATCCCGTGATTTTCCTGCATCCACGCGGCTCCAGGGCTGATTCCACGCTGTGGGATGGTGAAACGTCCCTTCCCTCTCACCCCCCCTGGTTTATTTTAAGACTTTTCCCAGCTCGTGCTGCCACGGGACTCTCTGGGAGCCCACGGTGTCCCCGCGTGTCCCTCGCCATTCCCTGCTCCAGCACCTCCAGCCCATTCCCAAACTTTCATCAGCTCCGGGAAGCAGCTCCATAAATCACCGGAGAGCCGGGAAAAAAAAATCGTTACGGTGATGAATGGGGTTTATTTCTCTTTTAAAGAGCGGGATCATGGAAAAGAGCGGGAACAGAGCAGGGAAAAGGAGGAGCTGCCTTTTCCATTTGGGAAAAATTGTGGGATAAAGGTGATGGGATGAGAGCTGTTGGGAGAGGGAGGGGGAGAACCATGGGAATGCTGAGGATTCCTTGCGGGGAATACGGGAAGGTGGGAGGATTTTCCATGCGGCTCGGCGTTTTTGGGGTGCTGTGCTGCACTGCTCGGGGTCGTGCTCACCCCACAGGGGTTTTCCTGGCTGTGGAGTGGTCCAAATCCACAAGGAAATGTTATCCCTGCATCCAGGCAGGGGTGATTATCCACAGGACTCACCAGCGCCTGCAGCACCCAAATCCCACAGGATCCAAATCCTGCAGCACCCAAATCCTGCAGCACCCGAATCCCACAGGATCCAAATCCTGCAGCGCCCAAATCCTGCAGCACCCGAATCCTACGGAACCCAAATCCTGCAGGATCCAAATCCTGAAGCACCTGAATCCTGCAGCACCCAAATCCTGCAGCACCCGAATCCTGCAGAACCCAAATCCCGCAGGATCCAAATCCCACAGCACCCAAATCCTGCAGCACCCAAATCCTGCAGCACCCAAATCATGAAGCACCCAAATCCTGCAGCACCCAAATCCCACAGGATCCAAATCTCACAGAACCCAAATCCTGCAGCACCCAAATCCCGCAGAACCCACACGTCACAGCACCCACATCCTCTTGCCTCCAAATCCTGCAGCACCCACATCCCACAGGACCCATCCTGTTGCATCCAGATCCTGCAGCACCCACATCCCTCAGCACTTGCATCCCAACACCTCCTGCATCCCAACCCTTCCTGTGTCCCTCAGCACCTGCATCCTGCAGCAACCCCATCCCACAGCACCCGCATCCCAACAATTCCCGAATCCCACAGCCCCAGCCTGGCTCCTGCTGGCCCCGCGGCCACCGCGGGCTCGGGCAGCAGCTCCCCCAGCCAAGGGCAGCTCTGCCTGGAATGACTTCAGGATTTGGCCCCAGGATGGTGGGGATGGGAGCCCGGATTAATTCATCATCGCTGACCCAGGTCACGGGGCATTTCCTGGGAATTAATGACCGGCTCAGGAAGGAGTTGGTGACTTGGGATGAGGCCAAAAATCCCATTTACCCCAACCGGTGCTGAGTCCCTGCCCACTCTTCGTGCCAAGGTCAGCAGCCCCTTCTCCAGCCAATTTTTTAAATTATTATTTATAAGAATAATCGAGTGCTGGAAATGGATTCTCATTCCCACCGCGGCGCCGCCGCCAGATTCCTGCGGAGAGAGGGGGGGATGGAGACCCCTCATGTTAAAAACAGCAATGGAAAGAGCATCCCTGTCCCTCAGGAGCCTTTTCCTGGCTCTCCCGGGGACAGGAAGGTGTTGGGGACATTCCTTGGCCTCTCCTGGAGTTCCCACCGGGATTTGACGCCCGGGAATTGCAGGGAAGGGATGGGGCAGGGAAAACCCGAGCGGAGCGGGATGCGGGGCCCTGGGCAATTCTCCCCGAGGGATGTTTGCGGGTTGCCGTGGCAACGGGAGAGCCGCGATAATCCTTGGCTTTCGTCTCTTCAAAGGGAAGAAAGTTTCGTGCTCCTGACCGCGGGCGGGGGCAGCGCGGTGGGAATGCGGTGGGATCAGCGCCGTGGGATGCGGTGGGAATGCGGGAACAGCGCCATGGGATGCTCGGGCTCTGCTGCCGCCACTCCCACGTGTGTTCAGGGACACAAAAACACCCAAACACGCCAGGAAAAATCCAACTCAAACCCGTCCCGAGGAGCGGGAGAGCCCCTCGCTCCCACTCCACATTCCCATGCGGTGCCGGACGATCCAGCGTGGAATTCCAAGGCCTGTCCGCCCCTTTGGGATCGCTGGTTGGTTGTTTGCAGTCCCCATCCGTGTCCCTGACTCTCCCATCCCAGGGACAATCCCGGTGCAGCACCAGGAGGACGCCCTGGATGCTTCCTGGGATTCTGAGCTGGCCACAGGGACGCAGCTTTGGGGTGGGAGAGGATCCCAGATACACCCGAGCATTCCAAGGTGGGATCCAGGCCCTGGGCAAATCCCGGCCCTGGCTTTCCCCCTTTCCCTGGCATCAGCAGAAGGTTTTCCCGGGTGCCCTGGGGAGGAAATTCCAGCTGGGAAAACACTCCCAGCTCCCACCCAAAGAGAAAAGTTCATCCCTCTCCCAATCCAAAAGGGAACCCAGCAACCAGGGACCATCCCTGCCCTCCCAAATCCTGCTGGAAGCCCAGCCCTGCTCCAGAGCTTCTCTCTTCTCCTCCCACTCTCCCTCCTTTTGCTGGGAAGTTTTATGGCTGCTCTCTGTTTGTGATTAATCATTTGGGTTTAATTGCCGCTGGTCCAGCTTCCTCTTGGCTGCTTCCCTCAGGATGGAGAAGCCCGGATTGGAGCAGCCCTGGGCAGGTTTGGGATGTCGATGGAGGTGCCTGGTCCCACACCCAGACTGGGGCTGGAAAATGGGACTTTGGTCCGAGTGCTTGGGGTTTGATTCCAGCTGGAGCTGCCGGGAACACGAGGGTGGCCCAGGGACATCCTGGTGGGTGACGCTGGGTGCCCACATGGGCGTCACACCAGGGCCTGTCCCAGAGGAGACAGCAGCGATGGCAGCAGGAGATGTCGAAGGCCGTCCCACTTAGCAGGGTTCATGTAAGGAGGCAAATCCATGGCAGGATGGGAACACAGACGGGAATGGGAAAACAGACGGGAACGGGAAAACAGACGGGAACGGGAAAACAGACGGGAACGGGAAAACAGACGGGAACGGGAAAACAGACGGGAACGGGAAAACAGACGGGAACGGGAAAACAGACGGGAACGGGAAAACAGACGGGAACGGGAAAACAGACGGGAACGGGAAAACAGACGGGAACGCCCTTCAGTGGGGGGCACAGCCCTGCTGCCCCCCCTTATCACCTTCTTATCGCTAATTAACACCCGTCCCTTAATCCACGGCCTCTCCGCGTTCAGGGCTGTCCCCAGCAGGTCCTTCCCACATTTGGGGGGTGGGGGGGACCGGAGGTGCTGCGGGGTGGGAGTTTTGGGGGTCTCCCGCACATCCCAAAGCCCGGGATTTGGTGGGATCTGCGGGAGCCTTTCCCCCCC
>NW_008236763.1:1887587-1889229 GCF_000691975.1 Corvus brachyrhynchos
GGGGGGTGGTGGGTGGGTGCTCTGCACCCTTCCCCCTTCTCTCAGGGATCCCGGGAGGAGCGGCCACGGGGGGAAACTGAAGTGGAGGAAAGGGAAGAGAAATCCCCGCAATCACTTTGGGCTCTGGAGCGGGGTTTGGGACAGATTCTGTCGCAGCCTCCTCGCTGCTCCTCGCTCAGGGCACCGTCACGGCCGAGCTCCGGAGCTCCAGTGAGGCAGGAATTGCGAGAGGATGTCCTTAAAGCCCCGTTCCCAGCGGATCTCCTGGAGGGACACGCGGGTGACACCCGAGCAGGGCACGGAGCGCCGCTGGAAGCCTGCCCCGGGTCATCCATCGGGTGCCTCTTCGGGGACATCGGCACCTTCTGCCCGTCCCGCTGCCCTCCATCCTCAGCCCTGGCACCTTCCACATCCATCACCGCCCGCTCCTGCCTGTCCATGCCCAGCTGAGTCCGTGATCCATGGATTTCCTCGCATTTATCCCATCTCACTCCCCCTCCATCCACCTGCCCGGGTGTTGCCTAAGGGATCTTTAGGGGATTACTCCCTCTCCGAGTGCTCCAGGCTTATCCTCACCCTCCTCAGGCGGGCAGGAGCCATGGAAATCCCTCCTTGGGAGCTGCCCCGAGGATTCAGGGATGGTTGCAGAGCCCGCCTGCCCCAGGGAATTCTCTGAACCCCAGTCGGGCTGGAAAACCTGGGGAATATTGATGGGGAAAGGCAATTTTGTGAGGATAGCACAGAAAGCTGGCCCCTCCGCGAGCAGGGTCCTGTCACGGAGCCCATCCCCGGGGTCTGATCACGCAGCCTGGAGTGGCACCAGTCCCCGGGAGAGCTGGAACCAGTTGGCCGATCCCAGCGTGAGTCACCGCGGCCTCGCTGCCATCCAGCCATAAACATTCCGGCTCTGGAGCCGCGTCCCAGTTTCTCGTGCTGTTTACATTGATCTGCCTTCCAGGCTCTGCTCTGCTCCACTTTTTAATGTAATTTCACCACCATTAGCCCAGAACGCAGCTCTGCCCCTCCCTCACTTTGCAGAGTTTTTTTTCCTAATTTTTTCCTAACTTCTTTCCTGATTTTTTCCTATTCCCCCCCAAAAATCTCCATTTTAGATCGCTTTGGTAGCAAAAACCTCACGGGTTTTTTTTTGGGACCCCCACCACGACTTGGCAAAAGCGGAGGAAGCCCTGGGTTTGTGCTTCCCCAGAACAGTCCAATTATGGTCAAACTGCCACAAAACCAGCCCCGAGAGCCTCCTCGACCTCCTGGAAGCCTCGAGCTGCTGCTCCAAACCCCTGGGGATGACCCTGCGGCTTCACCCAGATGATTTCAGCGGTGATTTCCTGGGGGGTCGGGCTGTGTGGGTGGGTTATTTTTTTCCACGCCGAGGGAAAATGAAAATGCTGAGGCCCAGAGAGACTCTCACTTCCCTAAATCCTAATAATAGCACCCAGCGCCCCGAGCCCCTGCGGCCTGCGGAGGTGGGAAACTGAGGCACGGGAGTGCTGGAAAGGATTTAAGGTGGTTTGAAGAAGGGTTGAGCTCCTCTTGAATCTGCGCTGAGGGTGGCGGCGGTGCCACAGGATGGGGGACATTCCCTGTCCTTCCCCCAGCTGAATTCCCAGCTTTGCCGAGCACCCAG
>NW_008236763.1:1889428-1890627 GCF_000691975.1 Corvus brachyrhynchos
GCCGCGTCACCGCCAGAGCCGGAAAAAAATGCCCAGATCCCGCTTGTCCCAGAGCCAGCTTTCCGCTGGAAGCCACCAGCTGTCCCCCGGCCAGGTACAGGGACTTTGCCACGGGTTTGGACGCTCCCCTCATTAGTTACAACCTGATTAATTACCCGGCTGCCTCGTCTCCCAAACAGATCTGGGTATCCAGGCGCTAATGAACAACTCCGGCAATTAATTGCAGGGGTGAGTCCACTCCTAATTAGGAACAAATTTAGGGAATGAGCGCAGGGAGAGCTCTTGTTGGCTGCCGGTGCCTCTGGTCGAGCCCGGGCTGCGAATCCCAACCTGTGGGGCTTCTAATGAATAATTCAGGGTTGATTAAGCCCGAGCTCGTGCACTGAGGGTAGCGGAGCCGGAGATGCTGCCGTGTCAGGGAATCGGGCTGGATCCAGCCGGGATCCAGCCGGGATCCAACCCTTCTGGGAGTGATTTTGCCACCAGGAAAGGAGGTGTGAAGCTGGCCGGGAGCTGCCGGGTGCCCAGCTCTGCTGGGGAGCTCCAGCGAGGCTCTCCATGGGTGGGAAGCTTTTTCCAGCTGCTTCCAGATTCCCAAAATACGCTTAAATATCTGGATTTTCCACTGTGTTATCAGAGTGGCGCCTGGGGGAGGGGGGACAGGGCTGTCCCTTCGGGGTGTTTGGGTGCTCCAGGCTGGGGTCTGCCTGTCCCCGTGGGCAGCAGCTTCACCTCTGCCGCTCCTGGCTCTCCCTAAGCAATCCCAAGGGAAGGCGGATGCTGCTCCTGGCTGTCCCTGACAAATCCCAAAGAAAATGGGATGCTGCATCCATGTCCCTCCTGCTCCCGGTCCCCTCCCTGTCCCCAGCAGAGCTGTCCCCGGCCAGGTTGGGCCCAGTCCCAGTGTCACGGTGGGCTCTGCTTGGGGCTGGACCCCCTTTGCTGGGGAGTTGGGAACGGGAATTTTCTGCTTTTCCCTGTGGATCTCCCCTGCTCGGAGCAGAACCGGGCGAACCCCGCGCTGTGCCGGTGCCAGAGGTGCTGCTTTGTCCTCCACGGGTCAGTCAGGGCAGGGGGGCAGCTGGAAATTAAAAACAGCAACACCCAAACAAACACCGTGGAGAAGGAACGGCCGGAGAGCGGCCGAGTTTCCATCAGCGCTGGGTCACTGGACAATCTGAGTGGGGAGAGAGGGAAGG
>NW_008236763.1:1890862-1891590 GCF_000691975.1 Corvus brachyrhynchos
CCCAGGCCGGCCACTGCTGTGCCCACAGGCTGGACACTGATCTGTCCACAGGCCGGACGCTGATGTGTCCTCAGGCCGGACACTGATCTGTCCACAGGCCGGACGCTGATGTGTCCTCAGGCCGGACACTGATCTGTCCTCAGGCCGGACACTGATGTGCCCACAGGCTGGACACTGATGTGCCCACAGGCCAAACGCTGATCTGTCCTCAGGCCGGACACTGATGTGTCCACAGACCGGACACTGATCTGCCAGGCTGCAGCTGCTCGGTCTCCTGCAGGATTTGGGCTGGAGAGCCGCGTTCCCAATCCCTGCCCAGCACAGGCTGGGGTTTCAGGGAAGCAGGAGTGCAGGGAGAATGCGAGGAAGGATGTTCGTCACAGGGGGACCGGGACAAAGGACACTGGAGGGGCGGTGAGCCGGGCAGGGCTGGAGGGTTCCATCCCTCCCAGTCCCACCTGGAGGGCGCACAGGGAATCTCTGCCTCCTCTCCCTGCTCCCTGCCTGGGGATCCCTGATCCCTCCCTGGATCCCTCCCTGTCTGGCTTTGCTGGGCAGAGCTGAGCCCGCACCTGCAGCCGTGGTGCCGCGAGGGACAGCACGAAGCCTTCTCCTCCTCCTCCTCCTCTTCCTCCTCCTCCTGCTCCTGCTCCTCCTCCCCGTCTGCTCGCGGCGCTGCCCACAGCTCCTGCCTGAGAGTCTGTTCCCAGCCGCGGCGCCCGGGAGTT
>NW_008236763.1:1891605-1896353 GCF_000691975.1 Corvus brachyrhynchos
TGCCCGGGGGCACAGCCCATTGTGGGTCCTTCCCGGGAAATCGGGGGCTCCAGGGATCCCAGAGCTCACCTTGGGAATGCTGCACCGGGCGTGGAATCCCGGAATGGGTTGGGTTGGAAGGCGTCGTAAGGGACACCTTCCCCGATCCCAGCCCCAAGCCCCATCCAACCTGGCCTTGGACACTTCCAGGGGTGGGGCAGCCACAGCTGCTCTGGGAAATCCATTCCAGGGCCTCCCCAGCCTCACAGGGAAGGATTTCTTCCCAATATCCCACCCATCCCTGCCCTCTGGCAGTGGGAAGCCATTCCCCGTGTCCTGGCACTCCAGCCCTTGTCCCAAGTCCCTCTCCAGCTCCACTGGAGCCCCTTTAGGCACTGGAAGAGGCTCCAAGCTCTCCCATCCGGAAACCTCCTGCAGATGCCCGATCAGCCCAGGTGCCCTTTGCCACCCCACTGAAACCCCCCTGCACAGGAGGGAGTCTCTTCATCATCAAATTTCCTTGTCTGGAATCAGCCAGTGGAGCACACCTGGACTCAGGTTTGGCTTTGGAACACACCTGGACAGGGGTTTGGATCTGGGAACACTCCTGGACTCAGGATTGGATCCTGGAGCACACCTGGACTCAGGATTGCATCCCTGCTTCCAACACCTGCCCTGGATCTTTGTCCCTTCAAACCCCAACCCGCAGCATCCCAATCCTGCAGAGATCCTTCATCCCTTATTCCCTGGGCTGCAGCTTCCCCTTCCCGGGCTTTGGGGAGGGATTTCTCCCTCCCCTCCTGCCCGCACACCCCGCTGGCCTCCCTTCCTCGGTTGTTTACCCCAGCCCGTGGCCCTCGTTAGCTTAATTGCTCCTCTCGAGACCGGGATGTGCCAACCTCGGTGCTCCATCACCGCCTGTCACGTCCTAAATGGAGCAAAGTGGGGCTCGGCAGGGGAAAAAAAAAGGAGAAAACAGATCGGTGCCACTGGAAATGAAGGGCAGGTTCCCACGTCAGAGCCGGGAGCTGGGATCGGCTGTCTCAGCAGTCAGCGGGGACAGGAGCTGCTGGCGTCACCGCTGATGTGCGACACAGGCACAGGAGGGAGGGAGGGAGGGACATCCGTGCCAGAGCCGCAGCGCGGACCCTCCCGCCGCGGGGATCCGCGGATCCGAGGTGATTCCTGCAGCCCGACGTGTTCCCAGAACCCCGGAGTCATCGGGCTTGCAAAATCCCGCCAGGATCACCGAGTCCCGATCCCCACCTTGTCACCCAGAGGGCCACGTCCAGGCCTTGCTTGGACACCTCCAGGGATGGGGACTCCAAAGCTCCCTGGGCAGTTCCAATCCTGACCGCCCTTTCCACGGAAAAATTCCTCCCGGTGTCCAGCCTGGCCCTCCCCGTGTGTCGGGGCAGTGCCGTGCCCAGCAGGCAGCTGCGATGCCCCTGTCACCTTCCCGAGCAAGGCAGGGATCTGCTTTTCCAAGCCTGGCATTCCCGGATGCCAAAAGCTCGGTGCCCGCAGGGCTGCGGGGAAAATCGGCCTGGTGAGGGGGTGGCGGTGGGGGGGTGACAGCGGCTGTGCCCCAAATCTCCAGCTCTGCCGGGTGCCCCGTGCCGCGGCTGCGGGAATCCCCATCCCTTTTCCCGGCGTGTCCGAGCCCTGCTGCCGGCTCTCCTTCCCTCGGGAATGCGCGGCTGCCGTGAGCTCCCTCTCCCTCTCCCTCTCCTGACTCATTTCTCCCTCGCCAAGGCTCGGATTTTTAAAGAAGCCCTGGGAGGGTTTCATACCTGCAGAGGCTCCCAGCAGGTGCCACGGAGCTTTTCCAGGCTGGATACGGGCACGGGAGGAGGGATGGAGGGATGGGTAGGGCTGGAGAAGCCACGCTGGGGCTGCAGAAAGGGGTGATCTGTGACTTTGGGGTCACACAGGCATCCTGCACCCCAGAAATTCCCATCCCAGGATGGTGCGGCGGGAGAGGGGATCCTGGGAAGCAGGAAAATCCCCGATCCTGGCGTTCCCAGAGCAAACCCCTCTCCTATCGCAGATCCCACTGTGCAGAGGGGCCCAGCACCGGGCCGGCAGGTGGCCAAGGAGCACTCAGCACCCAGGACCAGGCAGGTGGAGACAGGTTTGGAGCTGGGAATGGGATCCCGCGCTGGTGCGGGGTCGTCCCAGCGGAATCAGCAAGGGTGGGATGTTCCAGCTGCTGCAAAGTCCCTGGGAAGCACAAGCCGAGAGCTGTGAGGGAAAAGGAAAACGTTCAAGCCTCAGGAGGATCCCCGCAGGCTCTGAGGAGCCCCAGCCTCCCCCTGGCTCCAGGGATGGAGCTGTTTGTGGAGGGGGGGAACGGCTCCAGCTCCACACACCTTGAGCTGCCCCATCCCTGGAAGCATCCCAGGCCAGCTCGGATGGGGCTTGGAGCAACCTGGGATAGGGGAAGGTGTCCCTGCCCACGGGGATGAGCTTTAGGGTCCCTTCCCACCCAAACCATTCCAGGATCCCGTGAATCCTTGGCTTCCCTCTGCTCCAGTTCTCTGATGCTCTCCAGGGAAGGGGATGACGCTCCTCTCCCTGCCAGGGACACGGGGCTTTGCTGTCCCCATCCCGGGTGACATTTCCCAGAGCTCATTCCCTGCTCCCTTCCCAGCCGGAGCTGCCAGCCCGGTCCTGGGCTCCTCTGGCTACCGGGATCTGCTCTTTGGACAGCAACAGGAAAGGGGTTTGCTCTGGGAATGCCAGGATCCGGGATTATCCTGCTCCTCGGGATCCCCTCTCCTGCCCCATCACCCTGGGAGGGGAATTTCTGGGGTGCCTGAGTGACCCCAAAGTCACCACTCACCCCCTCCCGCAGCCCCAGCGTTGCTTTTCCAGCCTTATCCATGAGCTTTTCCCGGTCAATATTTGCGCTCCGCGTTTCCCAAGGAATTCTTGGTGCCTCCTCCAGGCCCGGCACGCTGCCAGAGGCAGGGAGGGCATCGCCACCAGGTCACATCTGCCTCTCCCAGAGGAAACTCCAAACTTTCCCTGGCATCCGGGGGCCCCTCGAGAGACGTGGGTGCGGCCACGTGCTCCTGGAGGAAAGTTTCTCCTCCGTTTTTGTGATTAATTCCTTCCTCCCACCACGGCCGCCCGCAATCCCAACTATATCCATGGCTCCCCACTCCTCCTCGGCTGTAAAATATTTATAAATCCCTACATTAGGGCCCTTTTTTCATTTTTTTCCTGCCTTTTTTTTCCCCCCCCTTCTCCCCTGCCTTCCACCCGGGCTCCCCGGCTCTGCCGAGCTCCAGGAACCGCTTCATTTCCATAAATCTCGGGGAAAGCTGTGAGGAATAATTTCGGGTTTTTTTGCTCGGGGAATGCGATGCTTTTTTTAATTGCGCTCATCTGCAGCTCCTCAGAGATGCATTATTGATGGTTATTATTCCAATAAAGGAGCCGTTCCGGGTTTGTTTTCCCGCTTGGAAATGTGTCTGGTTTTCCCTTCTCCCTCTTTCTCCCTGTTTTGGGAAGAGGTCACCTTTGCGTCCAAGATTTCCCCCTCCTCCCCATTTGCACCCCTCTTTTGGGTGCCGCCACCCATCGACACCACTGATGTCCCCTTATTGTCACCCAGCATCCCCCAAGCACCTTAAGGTGGGGGTAGGGGGAAAATCCACCTTTTTGGGAGCAGGAATCGGGAGGATCCTGGAGGATCCTGGAGGAGGGGAATGTTTGGAGGCTCCATGTGTGGCACAGGGACCTGGGGCGGCCCCCAAGGGTTTCACCGCCGGTTTGGCCTCCAAATTTTGGATGTTGGGAGTGTGTTGGGATCTGTTCCTCTGGGAAAGCTGCTCCTGACCCCACAACTTCGGGAAGGGGACAAAAGTGGCCCCGCTGGGCTCATCCCTGCCCTTGCTGTCCCATCCCGGGATTTCAGCCCCACACCCCGCAGCATCACCAGGATCCAGGTGGGACCAAGGGCATCTCCAGCCCTTCCAGCACCTTTTCCCCGCATCCCCGGTGGGAAGAAAATCCCAAAGTAGGGCTCGGGAGCTCCCCCGCCTCCCCGGCTCGGGGCTGACAGCTCGGGAGTGACGGGCAGAGCGTTTTTCTCTGCCGCGCTGTCACTTCGCTCCCTCCCTTTCCGCACCGCCCACCGCGCTGTCACCGCCGGCAGCGGGGACTTTCCTCGGGCCCACGAAGGTCCCCGAGCTGTTACCGCGCTGCAAACACCGAGTACAAGGTTCCTCCTTGATGTGAGGAATGAAACGAGGTCGGAACTGGAGGGAAAAATGTTCATTTCGGGAGGGAGGGAGTCGAGGATCTCGGGGGTTTTCCCTGGAGTTGGTTTCCCCCTCGGGAGGGGATCCTGCGGATCTCCAGCGCTGCTGGCGAGGGGGGGGGGGATCCATGGAAAAGCACGGATGCAGCATCCCGGAATTCTCCCTCACCCCGTGGATGCTCGGGAAGGAGCAGCCCAGAGGCTCCTCCTGAGCTGTCACAAATTTGGGGGGTTTAATAACGGGCCCCAAACAGATTTAGGGCCTGCCGTGCTTCCAACCGGGAATGTGCGGGGAAGGGAAAGGCTCCCAGACACTTGGGTGATGAATTCCGTAGGTGAGCAAACAATTTTGCCTCCTAATTACAGCCATAAATCCCTCCCAATTCCCAAATTCCTCCTCTGGCGTTTTCGCTTCTCCTGTCAAGCCCCTTTTCCCCGGTGAAGGAGCTGCTTAATTAGGAATTAACGGAGCTGCTGGCGCAATTGTGATCAGGCATGG
>NW_008236763.1:1896385-1900287 GCF_000691975.1 Corvus brachyrhynchos
GTGCCGATGGGTAATTAGGGGTTTTTGGTGGGAATTTTTGGGTGCTCCAAAGGCCCTGAAGTGAGGGGAAAGCCCAGAGCAGGGCAGGGAATCGGTTTGGATTTGATGGGATCGTGATGGGACCTTTTCCATCGGCATCCCGCAGATTCCAGGCAGGAATCCCAGCCTTGAACAGGCACCTCTGGGTGCTGCAGCTCAGGGATGAGCAGGGAGAGGGAAAAGTGGGGGGAAAAAAAGCAGGAAAAGTCCCCCAAACCCCCTTTTCCCAGCAGGACACCCCCAGCAGCCCCCGGTATTCCCAACAAAGCCTCTCCAGGGGTTATTTATCCCCGAGCACCGCAAGTCCCATCGCTGGCGCTCTCGCTGGCCATCCCTAAATTTAGCCCTTGAACGGGAGAGAGATTTTACAGACGTCTGACTCTGCCTTGTGCTCAAAAGTCACTCAGTGTTTCCATGAGAAACCCGGGGGCTCCAATCCGGAGCTCCGCTCGCCGGCACCGCGACAAAAAATCCTCCCCGCTGGATTTACCCCCTCCGGGGGATGAGATCAGGATCTGGCCCCGGGTTTTGATGGGTTTGTAACTTGGCTGATACAACTCGGCTGATTTAATTCATTTTTCGGGCTAAAAACTCCACCTACAAGTTCCCAGCCTGGGAGGCATTAAAGGCAAATTAATACAAATATTAGAGGCTGGGTTTAAAGGGAAATCATCGGGGAAGCCGGATTTCTTATTTTTTTTTTTTTTTAGGGAAGAGCCTGCTGGAGTGACGTTTTCTATTTTGGGGTGATTTATTTGATATCTTGGTGCTGCTGGGTCTCCTCGCTCGAGGTCTGATGCTGCCCAGGCCGGGCACTGCTCTGCTTCGCTTCCAGAGCAGCCAGAAAAGCGTCGGGAGAAGAAAAGAGGTGGCAAAAATCGGGATAACAGCGGAGATTCCCGTTGGGGTTTAGGTGCCGGATGGAGAGCTCGGGTGCTGCCGGTCACTGGGGGAGTTTGGCTGATTTTCCGGGGAATGGGAAGGGAGAGGCCTTTGGGATGTGGTGGGGATCCAGAGGAGCCGGCAAGGAACAAGGAGAATCCATCCAGGAATCCCTCCTGGGAATCCTTCCTGCATCCAGGAGAGAGCTCCTGGCTGGATCCCAGCTGGGAAAGGGGATTTGCTCCCTGCATCCATGGCCAGAGCTCGTTTGGGGTGAAAAAAAGGGAATAAATGACAATCCAGCCAGGATCCAAGGCGGATGAGGAGGCCAAAGGCACAGCAGGGGCTTCCTGGCGGGATCCAGAATCTCCCTTGGAGTTCTCCTGTGAGCTCCTGCCACCCCAAATCCAGCCTGTCCCCTCTGCCACCCCAAATCCAGCCTGGCACCCCAAATCCATCCTGTCCCCACTCTCACCCCAAATCCATCCTGTCCCACTGCCACCCCAAATCCAGCCTGCCCTACTGCCACCCCAAATCCAGCCTGTCCCCACTACCATCCCAAATCCATCCTGTCCCACTGCCACCCCAAATCCATCCTGTCCCCACTCTCACCCCAAATCCAGCCTGCCCTACTGCCACCCCAAATCCATCCTGTGGCTGAAGGGGAGTGGCAGCACGGCGGGCAGGCTCCTGGGAAGCAGGGACACACACAGAGGGTCTTCAGAGTGTCCCAAAATACTCCCTGAAGGAATTTTCCCCGGTCCGCAGCGTGTGGGGACAGCTCGGGGCCGGTTTGGAGGGGATGCTCCCGCTCCTGCCAGGATTTTCCCTTTTCCTCCACGTGCTTCTCCTTAAACGTGGCCTGGAAGGGGCTCCGGGGCTGGTCATGGTTCTGTTCAGCAATCGCTGCCTGTCACTGCACGGGAATAACATTTCCCACACGGATTTTGGCCGCTCCCTCCCTCAGCCACCGCCCCGGGTGGAAAACCTGCTTTTCCCACTTTCAACCCCAATCCAGGAGCCCGAGGAGGCTGCAAATTCCTGGCGTTGCCGAGCTGCCCTGCTCACACAGCTTCCCTGAGGCAGGAAGGCTGATTTCCTTCCAGGAGCTGGGATCCAGATGGTCAGAGATGCCTTCCAAGCTCCCAGAACCCGTTGGAAAAGGCTCTTACGTCTCAATAGCAGTTTTGCATCCCGGCCCGTTGGAAGCGGTGCCTGCCAGCTGCTCCAACACCTCTTTCCCAAGGTGTTCCAAGCTGGTCATGGAGAACCAGTCTGGTCAGGGCTGTCTGACTTTGGTGGAGGGATAAAATCCCTGTGTTTGTGTTTATTCCCGTTTTTTATGTCAGGCGAACGTGGAGCTGTTCAATGGAAGAGGCCTGAGTTTGGTTTTTGAGGCTCAACCTTTGGCCTTGTCATGAGAATCTCCAGGCCTAAAATGTTTTATTTTCAGAGGGAATAACCCCGTGAACTCCCCAGGAAGATGCTGAGGAGGAATTCCCAGCCCAGGGCGTTTTCCTCCCCTCAAAGCAAAGCTCAGGGCCAGGTTGTGCTCCAAAGGACGCGGAGAGGGAATTAAATCCACAGGTGACTTCAAACAACATTCCCTGCTCCAAAACAACCCGTGGATCAGCTCACCTGAGCGGGAAAGTCCATCCCGGTGAGCTGAGGGAGGGATTTTGCTGGAAAATGGAAAGGAGGAATTCCCAGGGCGAAGGGCTCCGTATCCAGGCCCGGCTCCCAGCCTGGGAGCGCTCAGGAATGTGGAATTGTGAAATTCTGGAGGTGCAGGCCCTCAAGGGGGGAAAAAATCCGTTCGGAGCGCTAATGAGGGGCTAATGAGGGGCTGTGCCCGTACGGGTGTTCCACTGGTTTAACTGGAACCGCTGCGAGCCCAAACTGGGCCCGCGGGGGGGGATTTAAGGTGCCCCCTCCCAGCCCTGCTGGGCCCTGCCCCGAGGCCAGTGCTTTGGGAATGATGGCCACCGCTTTGGGAATGATGGCCACCACTTTGGGAATGATGGCCACTGCTTTGCTTTCCCATCCGTGCTTTGGGAACGATGCCATGGGGGCTTTTATCCCGGTTCCTTTAAAAAAAGGGGTGAGGGTGGGATCTGGAATGGGGGGGGGGTTGGTCATGCTGGACCCTCGTGGATCTCAGGGTGCCAGCACCCCCCAAGTGTCCCATGAGGGGACAGCCACTCTCGGGGGGCACACTGCCCAGGGGTCCACCACTTTAACCCCACAAAGAACCCCAACTTTCCACAGGTCCCGGTGCTCCTTCTGCCTCCCCCACATCCGGAGTGGGGAGGGGTTGGGGCACGAGGGTGCCCTCGCTTTTTTTGGGGTGCCCACACTGCTCTGGGGATGGGTCTGCACACTGCCCAGGGGTCCACACCCCACTCTGACCGTGGGGGTCCCCACATTGACCGGGGGTGTCCCCACACTTTTTGGGGGTGCACACCCCACTCTGCCCTAGGGGTGACCCCACATTGCTCAGGGGGGTCTCCACACTGCTTGGGGGTGCATGGGGCTGCCCGTGGGGGTCCCCACACTTTTTGGGGCTGAACTCCCAATCTTTCGCGGGGGGGGGATCCCCACATTGTCCGGGGTGTCCCCACACTTTTTGGGCTGCACACCCCACTCTGCCCACAGAGGTCCCCGCATTGCCTAGGGGTGTATGGGGCTGCTCGAGGGGGTCCCCACCCTAACTGAGGGTCCCCACCTTGCCCGCGGGTGTCCCCAGCCTTTTCAGGCGTGCACCCCCCACTCTGCCCGTGAGGTCCTGCCCCTGTTTTGGGGTTCTCCTCCCGCGCTGGGAGGTTCACCCCGTTCCTTTCGCCGTCCCCCTTAAGCAGCCGTCGGGGCGTGCAGCCACCTTAAGGGAGCCCCTCCCCCGGCGGGCTGGGACGAGCCCTCCCCCTCCTTGCCCGCCGTCCCCTCCCTCGCCGGCCCGGCCCCCCACGGCCCCCCCCCGCCCG
>NW_008236763.1:1901115-1904931 GCF_000691975.1 Corvus brachyrhynchos
CGGGGAGGTGCGGGGGGGGTGCCCACGCCAGGGCTGGGCACGTCCCCCTCCTGCCTGCACCAATCCAGCTGGGCAGAGCCACGGCAGAAAACAGGAGTGGGGAGGCGGAAAATAAATTAAAAAATAAATCAGGAAATCTATAGGAAAGCCGGCCAGGCTCTGGCCTCGTCCGCCTCCTCCTGCCTCTACCCCCAGCGCTTTCCCTGCATCCCAGCCCCGGCTCTGGAGCCTCCCAGCATCCCTGGCCTGGCTCTGTGGGTCTGTGCCCCCCGTGGGCTGCCCGGCGGCGGGGGCGGGGGGGGCTGGGCGGAGCTGGGTGGTCCCTCCCTGCTTCGCCAGAGGCGAGGGGAGATGTTGGGAGGGGAGGAGGGACAATAGGTTATTGTGCTCTTATCTCTGGAGACCTGAGCTTGGGTGGGGGTTTGCATTGCGAAGCTCAAACCAGTGCAGCCAGTTTCTGCCCGTGGCCGTGGACGGGCAGCCCTGGACGTGGGTGGACGGGCAGGAGCCGAGGGCAGCGAGCTGGGGTGGAGGTGAGTGCTCGGAGCTCGCCACGGGGCACGCAGAGCCGTCCTGGGGCCGGGGGACACCGAGCTGAGCCCCCCCAACCCAAACCCCCCTCGGGCTGCGTGGTCAAGGCAGGGGCTGCACCGCTGCCTGCGCCCTGCCTGGCTCCAGACACTGCCCTCAATCTTTCGCTTCTCTGAGCACTGAAACGCACCTAAATTATTAAATCATGAGCGAGAGAGGCTGACGCCCCCGCGCTCCGCCAGCCCCACCCCGCCGCTCCCCGGGGATCCCTCCCCAGCCCCGGGCTTCCCTCCCCGGCTGCCCCCTCGGGTGACCTCCCCCCCTCGGAATCCCACCCGTGCGCTGGCTGCTGGCTCAGGGGGGCTGCAGGTGCCCCTCGTATGTGGGGGGTGGAGGACCCTCCTTCAATGGTGGGCGCTGGGTGGGCTTGGGGGCTTCCCAAATTCCACGCTGTGACTCCGTCCGGCCGGGCTGGATTGACGTGGATACGCGGATCGCCGTGGCACGGGGAAGGTGCCAGTGCCGGGATGGTGCAGGTGGAGCTGGGAAGTGCCCAGGGCGGGCAGGAGGCAGCGCTTCCCCGTTCCTCCCCTCGCACCGCGCATTCCCCGCGGGCTCCGGCCCCGTTCCACCCTGGCCGCCGGCGGGGCCGTGCCTGCCGCTCCCCGTGCGAGCCCCGGCTCCTTCCCTGCCTCCTTCCCGGCTGGAAAAGCGCTGGGAAGTGCTGGAGCGCTTGCAGGTAGAGAGGTTTGCGAGGGCGCAGGCTGTTGTTGGGTGTTGGTTTCTTTTTTTTTTTTTATCTTTTTTCTTTTTTTTTTTTTTGTTTTCGCTTGCGATGATGACGGAGGGAATTCCCTGCGCTGCCGGCTCGCCGCTCGCGTGCCGTGGGTCCGCATCTCTTCCCGAGGGATCTGTCGCTGTCACCCGAGCCTTGCAGCCTCCGGAGCCGGGAGCCGCCGAGCCCGAGCCCCCAGGCAGAGGCCGGGCAGGGCGGGGGCAGCCGAAGGATGGCACAGGTCCTTGGGCAGGATGAGTAAGAGCAGGGAGGGACGGCTGCTCCTCTTCACTATTGTTCAGCAGTCGAAAGAGCCGGGGTGGAGCTGAGCCTGGAGTTTCCCCTTGTCCCCAAGCCCTGAGAGACAGGGAGTCCTTCCCTGCCTGCCCCCTGCTCCTTCCCTGCCCTCCCTTCGCCGGGGCCGCGGATTCACCGCGCGTTCCCAGCTCCTCTCTCGGGTTGTGGTTTTGGTTGGCTTTTTTTTTTTTTTTTTTTTTTAGGGATGCAGGTCCTTTGGGAAGTGACCAGTGATGAGAGTGACCATGGCAGAGGGATGCAGGTCCTTTGGGAAGTGACCAGTGATGAGAGTGCCCATGGCAGAGGGATGCAGGTCCTTTGGGAAGTGACCAGTGATGAGAGTGCCCATGGCAGAGGGATGCAGGTCCTTTGGGAAGTGACCAGTGATGAGAGTGACCATGGCAGAGGGATGCAGGTCCTTTGGGAAGTGACCAGTGATGAGAGTGACCATGGCAGAGGGATGCAGGTCCTTTGGGAAGTGACCAGTGATGAGAGTGCCCATGGCAGAGGGATGCAGGTCCTTTGGGAAGTGACCAGTGATGAGAGTGCCCATGGCAGAGGGATGCAGGTCCTTTGGGAAGTGACCAGTGATGAGAGTGACCATGGCAGAGGGATGCAGGTCCTTTGGGAAGTGACCAGTGATGAGAGTGCCCATGGCAGAGGGATGCAGGTCCTCTGGGAAGTGACCAGTGAGGAGAGTGCCCATGGCAGAGGGATGCTGGTCCTTTGGGAAGTGACCAGTGAGGAGAGTGACCATGGCAGAGGGATGCTGGTCCTTTGGGAAGTGACCGATGGTCAGTGTGACCATGGCAAAGGGATGCAGGTCCTTAGATGGGGATGTGGCCAATGGTCAGTATGACCACAGCAGTGGGATGCAGGTCCGTTGGGAAGTGACCAGTGCTCGGTATGACCACAGCAATGGGATGCAGGCCCTTAGATGGAAAGTGGCCACTGCAGCACAAGCGGTGCCACTTCCCTGGTGGTCCCCACCTCCCCTGGCTTGCTGGGAACTCCAGGATCAGGGGATGCTGCTGGATGCCTGCAGCATTCCCGGTAAGGAATGGCTGTTCTGGCACACCCGTGGGGATCTGGTGTGCAGAGGAGGAGATAAATCAGTGGGGGCGAGCTGGGAATTTGAACCCATCCCTCTCCCCCTCGTGCTGTGCTGGGTGGGAACAGGGATCCAATGGGTGGTGCTGGTGCTGGAGATGCTCCTGGAGGAAGCAGCGTTGATGGCAGAGGGTGGCAGAGCTGTCCCCAGCCTCCCTCCTCTCCACTTTGGTGCAGGCAGAGGTGACCAGCGGGGGGACAGGGACAGGCAGGTGACAGGATCCTGCCCAGCCCAGAGCTCCCCACTGGTTTTCCCAGTGCCACTGGGACAGGGAATGTGTTTTGGGGTGCGGGGCCAGCCTTGGGGTCCCTGGGAGCAGTCGGGTGACAGGCACGTTCCCTGTCCCCCCCTGCCAGCGCCGAGGCCGAGCTAATGAACCCTGTGACTTTGATGTTTTAATTAGTTGCTCTTGGCTTTAATGCACGGCGATTATAGAGTTTCCATGTACTTATAAACCCTGCCCCTCTGCTGGATCATTAGGAAAAGGGAAAAGAGACAGAAGGGAAGCCTGGATAGGGACAGGAGGGAAGCTTAAGCCCTGCAGAGCAAATGACACCCGCTGGGGCGTCACCCACCCGGCTGGTGACTCCTTTAAACCGCTAATTAAGCACCTCAAATCCTGGGAGACCTCTCTGTGAGTAACAGCTGAGCTCAGAGTCCTCCTGCATTTGTGAGCTTCGGGGAGGGGTGTCGGATTTGAACGTGGGAAGCCGATGCACAGCCCTGGAATCAGGAGCTGGGGCTGTGGGATTCCCTTTTGGGCCGGCCCTGCTCTCTCCAGGGCAGCCAGGCCACTGCAGCCCAGGCCGGTGGTGAGGGACATGGGGATCCTGGTGGGATGCTGAGTGCTCCTGGGCAGCTTCCCTGGGATTTCTGGGCTTCTGGATCATGGCATCAAATCCTAAATGGGGACCTAAACAGGGACCAGGAGGGTGCAGGCTGGGGAGGGGACACACAGCTGGGACACCAGCAGCCCTCTGCCCAAATCCCGCAGCTTCGGAGCGCGGGAAGGGACGTGGGAAGGATCATCCAGTGCCACAGGGAGAGCTCCTGGCCTCGGGAATCCCTTCCTTCCCTGCGGCACGAGGGGCTGTGGCAGCCC
>NW_008236763.1:1905769-1910656 GCF_000691975.1 Corvus brachyrhynchos
CTCTGCTGGGTCTGGGGGGGCTGGCGGTGGGCAGGGGGTGAATGCAGGCGCCGGGGGGAGCGCGGGGCAGCGCAGCCCCGCGGGGCGGTGGCAGGGCCTGTGTGGGGTTGGAAGTGACCTTTGCTCTTTGAGCATCGGGGTCGGTGATCAGATTTGCAGGTCCGGGCTCGGATTTCGGGCAGAAGGTGTCTGATTTTCAAAGATGCTAATTAAGGACCCTGCTGCGGCAGCTGGAGCTTTACTGTCCCTTCGCCACCCCGGGAGGTGCCCGTGGCCCCTGGAATGCCCTCGGCTTTTCGCTTCTCGCCTTTTGTTCCTGCCTGGGACTGCCGCTGTCTTCTGCGGGGCTCCAGCCTTTCCAGAGGCTTGGTGGCGTGGCCTTCGTGGCATTCCAGCTCCTTGCCTCTCTTCCCACCTTCTCGCCAGCTTCTTAAAAATAACCCCGTGTTGCTGGAGCGCTGCTGGGGGCACATCCCGGGATCCAGTGGGAAAGCTGTTTTCCTGCTCCTGCCATCCCACAGGCAGCCCAGTGACACTGGGATGAGCGAGGAGATGGCTCCATCCTCCAGCGTTGTCCCCTCTCATCCTTGTTCTGTCAAAGCCCCCTGATTTTGGGATGAGCCGGGGGAAATGGGATGGCTCCGAGCGGGATCTGCCGGCTGTGGAATTCGTGTGGCACCTGCACAGCTCAGCCCGGCTGCGTCCCAATCCCCGCCGTGACGGATCGCTGCAGCTGGCAGCCGGCAGCGCATGGTGCCGAGAGCTTCCCGGAGCTTCCCGCTCCAGAGGGGCTTCCTGCCGGAGCCGGGCACGTGGCTGTGCCAGCAGCACGGATCTGGCACAGCCTCGGTGACGGGGACATGCCTGGGGGTGACCCGGGCTGGGAGGGAGCTCGTGCTCCGGCGTGAACCTGAGTTAAACATTATTCCTGCCTCTGGAGCAAGGGAGGGATTAGTGCAAGGATGGAGAGCTCGGTGCAAGGAAGGGGATTGCAGGGAAATGAGGGCAGGCTGGATTTGTGGCCGTGCCGGCAGCTGGGAATGCCAGGGTGGTGCTGGAGGAGCCCCGGGATGGTTGGAGCGAGGCTGGAATCGCACCTGGCAAGCGTGGCAGTGCGGGTGGCAGCCTCTGGAGCAGCAGGAAAGCTGGAATGACAACCGGGATTTATCCCGATGGCACAGGCCTGCCTGCTGAATCAGCTGTGGGGAGCTGGGATCAGAAACTTGGCCGGGCTGGGAGAAGCTGGGAAGCGTGGCTGGGATCTTTCCTGGGTGTCCCGGTGCAGACGTGGCTCTGAGTCACCACATCCTGCCTGGGAAAGGTTTGGGTCCCCGCACTTCCATCGGAGCAGCCAGGCAGGGCTCTGGGATGGGCCCTTGGAGGGTCCTGCTGGATTCCTTGTGGGAGCAAGGCCGTGCTCATCCCTAGAGATAAATCTGTGGGGCTGGGGGCCGCAAAGCCCCGTGTCCAGGCTGGAGCTGGGAGAGGGTGAAGCTCCACATCCTGCATTTTCCAGTGTGACTGGTGCTGGCTATTTTTAGTTGTCCAAATTAAGCTCGCCTTAAATGCTGTCTTTTGAGGTTTCTCTGAGGGAGGAGGCCTGCAGTGGTGTTATTTCCCCAGTGACGGATTGCTCTCCAATCTGACCCCAGCTGGACTGGCCAAAAAAACGAAGGGAAGGAGCAAAGCTGTGGCTGGGAAGCATCTCCTCCCCGCCCGAGGGTGTTTCCCGAGTCAGCAGGAGATTTCCCAGGGAAAGGGGGGGGGAAAGGAAGGAGAAAGCAAACAGCCGAGCCCTGCTCGCATCCCCATGGGGAAATCCAGCTGGAAAAGCTCATCCCGCTACCTGCTCCGGCATCCCCGGGGTGTGCCGTGCCCCTGGTGTTCCACGGGGTGTTAAATCCATGGATTTCTCATCCCAGCGGCGTTTTGGATTTACTGGAGTGTGCTGGGTGCTGGCTGGGGCTCCTGGAGGAGGTGGAAAAGGCTGGAGCCACGGGCAGGGTGCTGAGGTGTTGCTCCCTGTTTTGGGGGAAGCTCATCCAGAGGGGGCTGTCCTGGTATCCAGCGGATTCTCCAGGTGCAGCCGATCCCATGGGCCCGGCTCTGCTGAGCCCAAACCCATCCACGCCGTGCGCCAGCTCCGTATCCCCCGCTGGATTCTGCTGTGCCGGCTCCTGACCCGCTGCCTTCCATCCCTTCCCATTCCTCGCTTCCCTCCTTGGCATTGTTTTCCCACCTCTCCCCATCCCTGGATGCGCTCCGTGCCTGTCTCGCCTCACCGGGCACCCGCTGGAGCATCCCACGCCTGGAGCCGGCTGCAGGAATGGCCTTTCCTCCTCCTCTCTCCCGTCCCTGCCCGCAGCAGCCGGGTGTTTCCGTGCAGGTCAGCAGCCAGGGGATCCTCCGGCTCCTGCAGTCGGACGTGAAATGCATCGAATCCCGGGAAGATGCTGCAGATGGAATTTCTGCAGCGCCCGGAGGAGGGAGGGATGGGGCTGTGTGGCCCCAAGGGCAGGCACGGCCCGGAGCGAGGAGCTGGAAGTGTTTCCTGGCGCTTCCACGCGCGGGACTGTCCCTTTTCCCTCTGGAAAGGACAATGAGGGAGCCTCCCTTCCTCCTGCCGCTCCCCCGGCCGCAGCTGCCTGCGCAGCCCGGCCGCGTTGTGTCCCCGTCCCCGGGACCTTGCTGGGATCTGTCCCCTCTCGAGATGATGCTTCAGGCACAGGATCGCTGGGAAGGGACCCAGGAAAAGCCAGCAGGGAGCAGAGGGATTTTCCCAAATCTCAGCACCCTCACCTGGGGCCTCCTCACTTCCCAGACAGTGCTGGAGCACCCCAGTCCAAGCTGCCACCCTGCATTCCCACTATCCTCATTATTCCGGGAGCAAACTCACTGCCCAGCCCCTGCCTGGGCTCCGTGGAAGGTGCACAGGCTGATGGAGAGGGAGGGGAAGGCCCCTGATCCTGCAGGGAAAATGCAGGAGCCAAGATCTTGGGCGTGGGGGCGATTCCGGCGGGCAGAGCAATCCCGGTGGGACAGCTGGGCCGCAGGGGGAATCCTGCCCGTGCGAAGCCCTGGCATGGCGGGTGGGATCGGCATTTTTCCAGCGGGGTGGGAAGCAGGAATCACCACCCCGAGGTGCGGCCACGCTGGGCTGCGGCGTCCAAGGGGATCCCTCGCTGTATTCCTGGGATCCCTCACTGCATTCCCACAGATCCCGCACTGTATTCCCGTGGATCCCGTGCTGTATTCCCACAGATCCCTCGCTGCATTCCCGCAGATCCCGGACTGTATTTCTGGGATCCCACACTGTATTCCCATGGATCCCATGCTGTATTCCCGCAGATCCCTTGCTGTGTTCCTGGGATCCCTCCCTGCATTCCCATAGATCCCACACTGTATTCCCATGGATCCCATGCTGTATTCCCGCAGATCCCTCCCTGTATTCCCACAGATCCCTCCCTGCATTCCCACAGATCCCACACTGTATTCCCACAGATCCCTCCCTGCATTCCCACAGATCCCACACTGCATTCCCATGGATCCCGTGCTGTATTCCCGCAGATCACTCTCTCTGTCGGCCTCTGGCGCCGCTCCCTGCCCACGGAGCGGCCCTAACACCCGGATTTTCCCGGTAATCTGGGCCCTATCGCTGCTAAAGCCGCAATTATCCCGGGATTAGCGCTGGTGCTTAGAGACCCACCTGGGTCCGTGCCGGCAGGGCAGGGCCGTGCCAGAGCTCCCACGGCTCCGGCTCCGGCCAGGACACAGTGGCCGGTGGCTGCTGTCACCTCGGGTGACCCCAGGGCTGCTTTGTCCCTCTCCTTTGGAGGCTGGGCAGAGGCTGCGGGGTTTTTGGGGGGTGTTGCTTGCGGGGTGAGCCCCCCCCGGCAGCGCCGTGTCCTTGTCCCCGCTGTGTCACGTCCTGGCTCTGGAACTCAACCTGAGCTTGGCATCCAAGGCCAGGGTGGACGGGGCTTGGAGCGCCCTGGGATAGGGGAAAGTGTCCCTTCCCATGGAATGGGATGAGCTTTAGGGTCTCTTCCATCCCGAACATTCTGGGATTCCATCTCGGTGTCATTGTAGGTGTTTTTTCTTGTTTTTTAGGGATGGGGGATGACCTGGAGCACCCCGAGCTGGCATTTATGGCACAAAGGGCTCTGGCAAAGCCTGGCTCGGGGCTGGAAGGCCCCATCCCTCCTTGCAGAAATGTGGGAGGTGTGCTGGCACTGGAGGGAAGGGATATCCCAGTTTGCCGGGGTTACTGGTGCAGCTGGGAGGCTCTGGGGCCTTGGGAGGAAGGAACCTGTGGGGTTGGACGGGGCACAAACAGGATGGCAGGTCAGGACTGTGCCAGGAGCCCCGGGCTGTGGGGCAGGGGTGTGGTGGTGGGGCTGGGAATGACTGACAGGGCTGGGAATGACTGACAGGGCCGGGAATGACTGACAGGGCTGGGAATGACAGCCCAACGCTCTGTGGTTCCAGACGGGGGTGACTGCGCTGTGGCAGCAGGACAAAGCCCAGTTTTATGGAGCAAAATCGCCCCATGCAGTTGGGAGCAATGCCCGTGATGAGGATGAGGATGATGGTGGTGCCTGTCCCCAACTCGGCGACTTTTCAATATTAATCAGCACTTAATTAAAGCACGCTAACGGTTTTTAATTGCCCTGAGCCCCGGGACAGGCCCCGGTAACTGGGAGTGTGGTGCCCGCTCTGGATTACGGCAGTGCCTGGCGCTGGTGGGAAGCCCAGCTCGAACAAAGCGCCTCTGAAAAGCACAATCCAGGGTTTTTCCAAGGGTTTTTTCCATCCCCCTGGACGCGGGAAGAGAGAGTTTCCCCAAAACACCGGTGGGATTCAGCTGGGAAAGGCAGGGCCGGGCTG
>NW_008236763.1:1910946-1911424 GCF_000691975.1 Corvus brachyrhynchos
CTCTCCCCCCCCTGGTTTTTTTTTTTTTTTTTTTTTTTTTGGGGGGGGGGGATCTCCACGCTACCACCACGGGGCTTTTTTTTGTTTGTTTGTTCATTTGTTTTGTCGGGTTTTTTTGTTGTTGTTGCTGCTTTTTTCCCCGTATTTTTTTCTCGGCGGGTCTGGATTTGGGGATGGGTTTGGTTGTTGGTTTTTTTTTTTCCCCCCCTCCACCTCTGGGATAAAAATCGCCTTTCGCCGCACTCTCCCTCCTCGCCTGGCTCCCTTTAATTAGACTCCTTACTGCATGGAACAGTTCGCAGTTATATATGGAAAACAGCCCACACTTTCCCAGGAGCGGGGCATGTTGGGAAGGGAAACGGGAGCAGCCGGCGCGCTCTTCCCTGAGGCCCGCGTGGTTTTTTCCTATCGCTTTTCCCGACTTTATTTTTTAACCCTTTGCAGCAGCGAAAGGGGCTCGCAGCCTTTTTTTTTTTTT
>NW_008236763.1:1911529-1915005 GCF_000691975.1 Corvus brachyrhynchos
TAGTTTGGAAAAATCCCCCGCTCGGCTCGTGCTTTTTGGATGGGTAAAGATGGATTTGCAGCCGGAGGAGCGTGGAGAGAGGGATCCGAGCTAGCTGGCATCGCTGGAGTTACCCGGTGCCCATCAGGGATGTGATCCAGAGCGGGAATTCTCGGAGCGGAGGCGATCTCGGAGCAGGGACACCCATCCCGTCCCCCTCCCCGGCTCACGTGGTGGCGGTGGCAGGAGGGGCATCGCTGTCCCCGGCCCTTCCCCGTGTCCCCAGGGCTGCAGCCACCCTCGGCATCTGGCTGCCGGATCGTCCTTCCTGCTCTGGAATTGCTGGGATTCCCCCACAGCGCATCCCAGCTTCGGGGGATCCCCCGCTCTCCCAATTTCCCTGTGCTCTCCAACCGGCTCCGCCTCTCCTGCCTCAGTTTCCCCTCCGCCCGCTGTGATCCAGAGGGGGATTTTTGGGGAGGGATTCCACGGGATTCTTCACGGAATAGGGAAGAGGAAGCGGCTCCCGGCGGCGCTCCGGTGACAAGGTGAGCCACCAGGTGCTCCCCGCTGTCCCGGGGTGTCCCGGGCACCCCGAAACCCATGGGCTGCCCCTCTTCTCTTCCTGCCTTCCCCAAGCAGCCGATGCTTCTCCTGGCTGCTGCTGGAGGAAGTGACGGGACCTATTTTCAGCCCCCAGGGATCTTTGGGGTAGGAATCCCCTGTCCCTGTGTAATCCTGCTAAAAATACCGTGCCCGTGTCCGCGTGTCCTGCCTGGTGGCTCTCCCGTCCCCCAGAGCGTTGTTTTGCCTCTCAGACTCCCCTCTGCTCTGCGTTGGGCCTGGCCCGCTGGGTTTGACTTTATTTAAGCCCAGCTTAAAATTCCTGCGCTTTCTGAACGGGATGTGGGAAAGCGGGAGTGGGGATTGGTGGGGTGGGAGAGGGATGGGGCTGAGCTCAGATGAGCTGTGCTCATCCCACTGCTCCTGAGCTGCCCCATCCCACGGGAGAGCTGGGAATGGCTGGAGCATCCCTGCCCTGGGCTGGCAGCAAGGGCTGGGCCAGGCTCTGCCCCAGCTCCAGCCAAAATCCCAGCGGATCCCGCTGGCCGTGCCCGGGAACAGCTCCGGGGCTCTGTGGGGCAGAGAGCGCCCGTCCCCCCGGCAGAGCTCCGGGCTCTTCCCATCCTGCCCTTGGCACCATCCTGGGCTTGGATCCCGGCCCCGTGGCCTCTCCTCCGGCCTGGCCAGCACGGACACTGCTCCCAGCCGTGCTCCGGGCTCTCCTGCTCCTCAGGGGCCTCCTGGTAGCGCATCCAAGAGCTGGGGGATGCAGCATCTCCCTGGGAATGGGACCCCCAGCTGCCCGTCCTGCCGGGATTCCTGGTGTCACCTCCCTCCTGTCCAGGTGTGCCGGGAGCTGGGAGGATCCAGGTTGCTCGGACAGGGCTGGGATGTGGCCACAGCTCCGTGTCCATCCTGGTGGTGCTGCCGGATCAGCCCCAGGGGCTGCTTTGCTGCCCTGTTTTTATCCTCCAGTCCCGCTCTGCAGTTCCAAGCTGCCCAAATCCCAGAGCTCTGCTTTGGAGTCGCCCGTGGCTGTAAATCAGCACTAAGCCAAGCCCAGGATGGGTCTGGAGGTGGGAGAAGAGGTCGTGGGGGCAGCGGGGTGGGAGCTGCTGCCCTGGACACCTCCCTGGAGCAGATTTAACCAGAGGAAAGGGAAGAGAGGAGTAAAGGGTCACCCACTGTGTGCCAGCTGGTGCCAAATCACTCAGATTTGGGTTTGGTGGGTTCCTGGTGCTGCCAGGCTGGGAAGAACCCATTTCCTGGTTCTGAATGGGATGGAGAAGGAGTGAACAAAGCCTCGTGCCGGGATCCAGGACAACCATGCCAGCCTGGCAGCACCAAGGCTCTGCCACATGTCACCTCAGCAGGGACAGGTACCTGGCGGAGGGGACAGAGGGGATGCCCGGGGGATGCTGTGCCCCTGCAGAGGGTGAGGCCTGCAGGTGTTTGGCGCTGCAGGAGAGACTGGGATTGCTCCCTGTCCTCCTGCATACCTCGTAAAGCACAAAAGAATAATGAGAGGAGCTGCGCTGATTTAGTGCAGGCGCCGCCAGAGAAATACCAAGGCCTTAGATGGAAACATTCCCCCTGACAGCTCGCCTGGAGCTCCCTGCTTTTCCTTTGCTTCCACCCCCCCGAAATTCCTGGGCCGCTGCACCCTGAGGCGCGGGGAAGCCCCAGCCGGAGGCGAGGGCAGATTCCTGAGCCCCCGGCACCGCGGCTCCGGCAGCTGCGCCGGTGGCTTTGGCACGTGGATGCGACGCTTTTGGAGGCCTGGGCAGCAGGAGCTGGGGCTGGCACAGCCCCTGGTGGCAGCAGGCTCGGGGCTGTGGGGTTAGGGGGTCAAGGATGCAGATTTTGGGGCTCAGGACTGCAGGATTTGGGGAGCCGCGTCCTGGAGCGCCACATCCACGCGAAGGCCGTGCCTGGCGTTCCGCCTCCAGCCTCTTCCCTGCCCTTCGCAGGAGTTAATTGCTGCCTTGGGCACGCCAAAACCCAGCAGCTTTCCAACGTCAATTAGCAGGAGGCAAAACAGGAGCAAAATGGGAGCCAGGGCAGCTGGAATGAGCGGGGTGGTGGTGGCCGCGTGAGTGCCCCTCGGAGTGGCCGGTGGCATTTGGGGGGAATGTCACCTCTTCCTGCTTTTTCCTTGTGCCTTCCCCGTGACCTTGGCCCTGCTGCCATCGCTCCTCTCGTTCCCACCGCCTGGCAGGAGGAAGGAGAGGAGGAGGAGGAGGATGGTGTGACACAGCCAGGGGTGGGACAATGCTCTGGTGGCTTCCCCACCCGTGGTGTCACCTGCGTGGGGACGAGGGTCCGCGGCCAAGGGGGTGCCAGCCGGTTTGGGGACAGGCCCCCAGCCTTGTGGCCTGCACGTGGCTGGCACCGGGAATTGTGCGCCTGGCACGGCCGCGTGGGAGCGAATACTATGGGACTGTGCCACCCGTGGGCACCGCCGCGATTCCTGCGCCGCCAGGAGCGGGGTGCTGGTGACACCAGCGGCTCCTTGGTGACAGCGGGTGGCACGCTGAGCCTGGGGATGCGGTGGCTCGTGCGTGTCCCCTCACTCGTCCCCAGCCCCGCGGTGCGGACGGGGAGGTGCAGAGGAGCCGGCCCCGCGTGGGAGTTGGGAATGGTCACTCGGGGGAGTTGGGAATTGTCACTCGCCGGGACCCGCGGGGCTGCGGGACGAGGGGAGCCTGCCCTGCCCTGCCCTTCCCTGCCCTGCCGTGCCCGCGGTGCTGCTGCGGGGGCTGGCGAGGAGCAGCCCCGAGCGCCTGATCCGCTGGCCAACAGCGAATTCCCGCTGGAGGTGCCATTCCTGGGCCGCAGCACCGGCCCCGCGCCCTGGGCTCAGCCCCTGCTCTGTGGCTGGTTTGTCACTGGCTTTGTCACTGGCTTTGTCACTCGGCTGGGGACTCCGGCCG
>NW_008236763.1:1916252-1917773 GCF_000691975.1 Corvus brachyrhynchos
GGCCCGGCCCCGGCTCGGACCCGCTGGGGCCGGCGTGGGGGTCGCTGCCCTCCCTGTGCCCCCTCCCCCGTGGCTCTCCGTGCCCTGCCTGTCCCCAAGGCTGTCACCTGTTGGAATGGGGCACCAGAGTTGTGCCCAGCTCCCAGCACAGCAGCCCCCCTGGTCCCACATTCCCCACTGGGAAGGTGTCTCCTCCCTCTCCGAGGGGTTCCAAGGGGGTCTGGGCCCCTCCCCGAGCCCCTCCCCCGCTGGCGGCAGCACCCGATGTGGCTCTCCCGGTGATTTCCTCCCTGGATTCAGCCATTCCAGAGGATTTTCCTCTCCCTCTCCCCTCCCGGCACCGCTCCCACGTGGGTGCAGGCTCCCAGCAGCCCGGCGGGGTCCGTGGGGTGGGCAGGGAGAGCGCTGCGGCCTCTCCAGGGACGATTCCCAGCCGGCAGGGCAGGGGAAGGGGCCCCAGGCCCGTTTTTCCTGCTTTAATTGGCTACTTTGGCTCTTGGAGTCCGTGTGTCCGTCTGGAGATCTGTCCCTGCAGCCTCCCTCATCCCACTGCAGACTCAGCTTCGGATTCCCAACGAGAAAAACCTCAAACCCGAGCCGAGGAAGGGTAATTTTGAGGGAGTTGGTTTGAATTTTATTTTTTTCTTTTTTTAATTGTTGGGGTTTTTTCCCCCTCCCTCCCCACTTGGCAACGTAAACAGCAATCCTGAGAGCTTTACATTGAGTTTGCCATGGCAACCTCCAGCAGCCCAGCGTTCCCAACACCCCATTCCCAAGGTGGGAGAGGAGATGGACCCCGCTGGGCGCTGCTGTGTGGGGCTGGGATCCAAGGGCTTGGGAGAGGCGATTCCACCTCGATCCAACCTGATCCAAGCTGGGATTTGTGTCCCTGGGCAGGGAATGTGGTGGCTGGTGATGCTTTTTCTCGGCACGGTGCTGTCTGCGCTGGCTGGTGGGAGATATCCCAGCTGGAGGAGCACGGATTTCAGCCTCCTTCATGGATCAGTGGGAAACAGGGATTTCAGGATTTCATCCCTGAGCTTGGGCAGGGATTGCTCCATCTCTGATCATCCGTGGGAGGACGGAGCAGTGCTCCTGTCTGTCTGTCAGGATCTGATCCGATGTCCTGAGCCAGGACGATCTTTGTCCTTGCCCAGGGACTCAGCCACGGCTGCTGCCAGGCTCCGGGTGCCATCTGTGGTGCCACCAGCATGGCAGCAGGGCCACCTGTGGCTTGGCTGAAGGGGCCACTTGTGGCATCTCCAGCTGATTGTTTTCTCCTCGTCGCTTTTTGAGCGTGTTCCTGTCCCCGAGGTTAAATCCAGCAGGTCCTTTCCTCGTGCCTGGGGCTGGGGTGGGCACGGAGCACGCTCAGGTGGTGGCCTGGCCGTGGGCACTGTCCCTGGCAGGACAGAGGTGCCGGGTGGTGGCCTCGCCGTGGGCACTGTCCCTGGCAGGACAGAGGACCCTCAGGTGGTGGCCTGGCCGTGGGCACAGTCCCTGGCAGGGGAGGGGGCGCGC
>NW_008236763.1:1918326-1923333 GCF_000691975.1 Corvus brachyrhynchos
CTGCCTGGAGCCTGCGCTGCTCCTTCCTCCCCTCACACCCCGGGAGGCTCCGGGGCCTCATCCCAAACTCCTTGTCCAGCTCGGGGGTGGCATTTGGGAGGTGACACAGCTGCTGCCGCAGGGGAACTCGGGATCCCACTCCTCTCCCACCTGGGATGTTTTCTTCCTAAGGGCAGCACTTGTTCCTCTCCAGGGTCTGAGGGCTCTGGGAATGAATTCCTGGAGTGAATTCAGAACCTGCTGGAGTCACTGGGAGCTCCTTAGAGTGAGGCTCTGGTCCGGGTGGATCCTTCCCAGTTTGGCCACGGAGCCCGTGCTGGGCTTGTGGGATGGGGCCGGGAAGGGCCGGGAGTGGGGCCGTGATCCCAAAAGGGCTGGGGGAGGATGCTCAGGGCAGACAGGAGCCGTCCCACACCTCGGTTGGGATCACACGGTGGGACACAGGGATGGTGCCGGTGCCGGGTCCCTCCTTTACCCCCGAGGGCAGAGCGAGTCCCAGGCTGGAATCCCGCGGTGGGACACAGGGATGGAGCTGATCGCTGCCCCCCTGAGCTCCATCAGGGGTAATTAAGGGCTAGGCCGTTCCAGTGTTAATTAACTGTCTCCCTCTTAACCTCTGAGCTCTCCTCAGACAGCGCTGGTTGCTATGAAAGAGGAGGAAATGAGTGTGGTGGGGTGGGGGAATTATCGCTTTTTCTCTTAATCAGCAGGAGCCTGCTTAATTGGGCCTGCCACCTCCTGCTTCCCGCTGCCGGGAGCTGTGTGCCTCGCAGGGATGGATGAGCTCAGCTCCACCAGGAGCCGTGGGATAACGGGGCTGGGAATGGGCAGGGATGCAGGAACTGGTGATCCCTGCTGGATGGGGCTCGGGTGTCCCGGGAGCTGCGGTGTCCCCATCCCTGTGCTCCCATCCCCATTTCCCCCATCTCTGTGTGCCACTTCCCTGTGTCCTCCGTCCCCGTTCTCCCTGTCCCCCCGCCCATCCCTGCAGCTGGGGGACAGGTCCCTCCCGAGCTGGGGACGTTCTGACAGCGTCCCTGCTGTCCCTGAGGTTCTGTTGGTGCCTGTGGTGTCCTGATAATGCCAGGAGCTGCCCCAGGGGTGCTGCTGCCGGGATAAGGAGCTGCTCCTGAGGGCCAGGCAGGGAGGGGTTTGGTTTTTTGGGGTTGTGCTGCCTGAGAGATTGAAAAGTCCCTGTGGCTGGGGCTGGAATTGGGGTGGTTTGGGACAGCTCTGTGATGATTTGGTGCCTTTCTGTTGGAATTTTGAGGGCTGATGTACCCCGTGAGCTCCTGGGATCAGTAGTGGGCATTCTCCCTCCTCCCTCCTGTCGTTCCTGTCCCTTCCCAGCTCGCTCTGCCACCGGAGTGGCCGTTCCCCTTTCTGTTCTTTATTTATTTTGCCCTAGGAAAGATTTTATTTTCTCTCCGTGAGAGCCTCCCCTCGCAGCCTTTTTGCCTCTGGAGTGCCGGGAGCTTCCCTGGAGCTTGGGAACAGAGCTAACCCTGGCTGACAAAAAGCCCTTTTTCCCTCTGGCCTGTGCTGTTCCCTCCATGTCCCTATTTGTCCTTACAACCCGCCTGGAATGCCAGCAGGGAATCCCAGCCCCCAAATCCCTGAGGAATGGGGGAGCTGTGGGATGCTCCTGGTCCCTGCCTGGCTCGCTTGAAGCATTTTTGGGGCTCTCCTGTCCTCGCTGGGGGGTTGGGACCTGGAGGTGGCAGCGCTGTGGGACGCTGAGACCCGCGGCCGAGAGCCACTGGCTGCCCTCGAGGAGCCACCTCGGAACGGAAAAGCCTCGATTTCCGAGATTTTCCCAGGTTTTGGTGGCTTCTCTGCCACTTGCCTCTTCTCTTCAGTGGTTCCTGTGGCTGATGTAGAGCCCGCTGGGTGCTGCAGCCCCTTTCCCATGGATATGGGGATATCGGGATATTGGGATCGTTCCCTACCTGCCGGCAGCGCCGGGAGTGATGCTCCAGCCCCGGCGCCCTGCCCAGGGCAGGAAGCAGCTGTTTCCCACTGCCGAGGGGTATTTTTAACCCAAAATCAACGGGAGGGTTTTGTCTGGGCTCAAAGTGAAGAACCACCTGGGCTCCTTTCCTGCCCGGCCCCGGCCCTGCCGCTTTTCGCTGCTCCACACTCCCAGCTCCAGTTCTCACCCAGGATTTTTGCCCAAACCACGCTGACACCACGTTCTCCCTAAAAATCCCCCTCTTGGGCTAGCACCACTCCCCTTTCCCACCTCATGGGGCGCCTCCCTCGTTCCCAAGCCTTCCTAACGGCGATATTTTTGTTTCCCGTGGTTGTTTTCGCAGCTCCAGTTGCTGTGGTATCCAGGGAGCCTTTCTCCACCTCCTCCTCCTCCTCCTCCTCCTCCTCCCGCTGCAGGAGCTGCACGCCGGGCGTTGCTAAGGTCGCCTCCGCGGTAACATGCACATCCTGTTTACACCTTCATCCCGACAACTTGGGCTCGGATAGAGCCACCCGTTCCCGCCGGGAAGCCCCCAGGGAAGGGGCCGCATCCCCCACCCCGAGGCGCCGGAGCCGCCGGAGCCGCGAGCGAGGCCGCCGCAGGAGCGCCACGCCGGTGGCACCGTCACCGTGACAAGATGACGAACAACGTGGCCGACCACCACCCCGGGAACTCGGTGGCCGAGGGCAACCATGAGGGGGACTTTGGGTGCTCCATGGTGGAGCTCAGGAACTTCATGGAGCTGAGGAGCGCCGAGGCCGTGGCCCGGCTCAACGACTCCTATGGCGGCGTCCAGAACGTCTGCAAGAGGTTGAAGACGTCACCGGTTGAAGGTGAGTGGCACTGCCGCGGTCTGGGGTTGTCACCTCCGGGATGGAGCCTCATGGAGGTGATGTCCAAGGGTGGTGGCTCCTGAGGTCTGGGGTTGTCACCTCTGGGATGGAGCCGTGTGAAGGTGATGCCTGAGGGTGGTGGCTCCAGTGGCCATCCCGTTGTCGGGGATTGTCACTTTTGGGATGGAGCCACGCGAAGGTGACACTCAAGGGTGGTGGCTCCAGTGGCCATCCTGTGGTCAGGGATTGTCACTTTTGAGATAGAGCCATGTGAAGGTGGCACCCAAAGGTGGTGGTTCCAGTGGCTGTCCTGTGGTCAGGGATTGTCACTTTTGGGATGGAGCCATGTGAAAGTGGCACCCAAAGGTGGTGGTTCCAGTGGCTGTCCCGTGGTCAGGGATTGTCACTTTCGGGATGGAGCCATGTGAAGGTGGCACCTGAAGGTGGTGGCTCCAGTGGCGGGGCTCGGTTGGTCCCATCACGCCCCGTGTCCATCATGGAGGTGGCTCCCTGTGCATTATAAAACGGTCATTTAGGGTGGAAAAGGAGGAAAAAGGAAGAGAGGAGCCTTCCCAGGGCCTTCCCCATCTTCCCAGGGGGCTCCCTGAGGTGTAACCCGGATCCCTGGGAGGCTGGAGCGCAGGTGGGATGTGGGATGAGGGATGTGGGATGAAGGATGTGGGGTGTGGGATGGAGTGAGGAGCTCAGGGGTTGTAGGGGGGGTGCGAAGGGCTCACCCCACGGCCCAGCTGCCGCTGCAGCTGTTCCCTGTTTAATCATTTACGGAGCTACGGGGTGGGAAGGGAGGGTGTAAAGGTTGGAGGGCGCTGGGGACGTGCCCGGGTTGCCACCTGCAGCTGTTGGTGGCACTGTGGGCGAGGGATGAGGGCAGCAGGTCCCCAAAGGGGGTGGGGCGTGCACCCAGGGATGGGGAGATGGACCCAGGTCCCTCCTGACCTGAGGATTCTCCAAGGAAAACCTGGGAAGAGCAGCGCAGAGTGGTGGCAGGGATGTCTGGGGTCACCTCTGGGAGGATCTCAGGATGTCACCTCCTCCCTCATGGGCTGGGCTGGCTTTTGGGGTCCCCTTATCAGCGAGGCTGGCGGCACTGGGGGGATGGAGCCATCCCTGGCACTGAGGGGGTGCAGGGGGCAGAGACGCCTTGATTCCAGCTCCGAGGGTTTTCCCGGGGCTGTGGGATGGGGGACGTGGCTGTGCCTGGCCTGGGACAATCTGTGGGATATTTTTAGTGCTGCAAGGTGGGGATTTGCAGCTTTCCAGCTGTGAGTGGGACCGGGAAGGAGAGACAATATCGGGATGTCGTTAGAGAAGGGGGGAAATCCCAGTGGAAATGCAAAGCCCAGGTCACAAAACAATGTGCTCGGGCCTGCCAAAGCGGGACCACGCTCCTTTGGGGTGGGAGGAGAGGCGGGAGGAGAACCCAAAAGGCTCTTTCAGGGGAGGTGAAGGGTTCAGCCCCATCCCAATGGGATCTCATGCCCCTGGCACGTCCCTCCCATGGAGCTGAGCTGCCTGTCCCAAATCCCATCCCGTTGAGCCCAGAGAGCAAAGAAAGGTTCTTTCCTCCAAGCTGGGATTTTTGGGAAGAGCGAAATCCCACGGCAGCCTGCGGCACCTCGGTCTGATCCCGCTGAGAGGGGGTGCACATGCCAGCTCTGTGTCCCTGCTCCCGGATGTTTGCCCCGGCCCCGTTCTCGTTGTGCCTCTGCTGATCACCCCGCTGGGGTGGCACGGGGCCTTGTCCTCCCGCGTGTCACCCGGGGTGTCCTGCTGTAGGATCCATCCTGGAGTGGTTTGGTCCCACCTGGATCCGGGTGGCTCCTGACCCTTGGTGCCACTCTGTGATGTGGCACTGGCTGTCCCCTCTCCAGCCTGGCACTGTTCTCGTGGGCAAACACTGGCCACGGTCCCCAGAGTCTGCCTTGGGTGGCCGTTGGGGCTCCCAGCCACGAGTGAGGGATCCCCAGTACCAGTTTGGGGTCCGCTGGGACCGGCAGCGCCAGCTCTGCCCCAGGAGGTGCCAGCGGACCCAAAACCCCTCGGGACTGCTCCCAAAGTGGCTTTGGGGTGGCGTGGGGTGACCCCCAGCACCTCCTTGGCCCTCGCCCGGAGCAGAGCGGGGCGGTGGCTCCGCTGAGTCACCGGTGTCCCCTGGGCGCCCTGACTCACCCAGGGCTGCCG
>NW_008236763.1:1923401-1924853 GCF_000691975.1 Corvus brachyrhynchos
GTGGCGCCGCGCGCCCGCCCGGGCCGGCCGCCTCCGCCTCCGTCCCAGTCCGGGCTCAGGATCCTGCCGGGGATGTGGGAGAGCTCTTCGTGCCACCCCACAGCCGCTGTCCCCAGGCTGCTCGGGGACTGGTGACAGTTCCCTGCTGTCCCGTGTGGCCTCCACCCAAAAATTCTACCCCATCCTCCCCGCTGATCCTGACCCCCAGACCCTGCAGTGGCACCCATGGGTGGCACCTGCCCGGGGCTGCTGCTCTTTGTCACCCTCTAACCGGCCCCCCAGAGCCTGGTTTGGGTGGCTCGTGCTCTTTGTCACCCTCCCTGTGCCAGCACAGAGCCACTGAACCCCCCCCTCCAATTCCCCCGGGGAGGGTGGGGGCAGCCCTGGGATCGTTCCCATGGGTGGGATGTGCTTTGGGATCCGTGCCTCCCGTGTCCTGTGGGATCATCCCGTGTCCCGTGGGATCATCCCGTGTCCCCCCCCCGTGTGTGCCCACGTGTGTCCCACGGCTCCGCGGACGCAGCCCGTGGCCGTGAGCCGCATTTTCCATCCGCTGGCTGGGAATCGAGGCCGGGACATCCCAGGATCCTGCTCAGCCTCCTCTCAGGGCTGGGTGGGGACAGCCCGGCTGCTCCGCCAGCTGCCAGCTGTCCCCTCCCTGCAGCTGGGGTGGAGTCACAGCGGGAGCGGGCTGGGAATGGGATCGATCCCGCTGCTTCCTCCTGCTCGGAGTGACACGGGGCGGGCACCGAGGTGTCCCCTGGAATGACACGGGGTGGTCTCCGAGGTGTCCCGGGGAGTGACACGGGGTGGGCACGGAGGTGGCCCCTGGAGTGACGTGGGGCTGGCACCGAGGTGTCCCCTGGAATGACACGGGGTGGGCACCGAGGTGTCCCTGGGAGTGACACGGGGTGGGCACCGAGGTGTCCCCGGGAGTGACACGGAGCTGTCCCCTGAGTGCCAGGCCCGGGTCCCCCATCGCTGCCAGGCTGCTCCAGGCACCACCGGGATGTATCGAGGACCATTCCCGGAGCATCCCGGGATCTGGCGGCGGCATTTTAAGGTGGAAAAGGATTGGGGGGGGCTCCCTTAAGGCGGTGCTGGGCAGGGAGGGCTGCTCCCTCCGGGGACCCCCTCAGCATTTATGGCTTTAATGGGGTGGCCGTGTCACCTTGTCACCCAGGGGCTCAGGCTCCCTTTTATTCCCCGTTTTCTCCCATTTCCCCCCACCCTCGCTTCCCACGCCGTGTCCGGCTCCTTCCCCCTCTCCCACCCTTTCCTCGCAGCAGGACCAGCCCCAATCCTCCTCCATCTCCGGCAGGATCCACCTTGGATCCGGGGGCTCGTAGCTCTCCGGGGATGGCAGGGGACAGGGCTCAGGTGGCCGCGGGCGCTGCCGCTGCCAGATTTGTCCAGATTTGTCCAGATTTGGCCAGATTTGGCCAGATTTTC
>NW_008236763.1:1924970-1926874 GCF_000691975.1 Corvus brachyrhynchos
TGGCCCGGGGAGGGTTTCGGAGTTCTTTTAGCCTGGGATGAGCTGTAGGAATGATTTCGTTCCGTCGCACCCGCTTCTTTCCCAGGTTTTTCGTGTATTTATCCATAAAAAATCAACCCCGGAGAGATTCTCGTTCCTTGGTTCTGAGTGATGCAATTCCCGGTGTTCGATCTCCTATTGGTTATTGATCCTTTCCAGGCTGATCTGGTCCTCTGTGGTTTCTCTTATTGATCTTTTCGCACTCTGGGTGTCTCTGGTTACGCCGGGGGGGTGATATTTAGTTAATTTCTGAATTTATAAATATTTCATTTCTGAATTTATAAATATTTATTTTTGTAACTTGATGTATGTTTATTTATAGTATGTATTTATATGATCCTTATTTATTTATAATATGTATTGATATGATCCTTATTTATTTATATCATTGATATGATCCTTATTTACTTGTAATATGTATTTATATGATCCATATTTATTTATAATATTTATTTATATGATCCATATTTATTTGTAATATGTATTTATATGATCCCTATTTATTTATAATATTTATTTATATGATCCATATTTATTTATAATATGTATTGATATGATCCTTATTTATTTATAATATGTATTGATATGATCCATATTTATTTATATTTATTTATTTATCCATATTTATTTATAATATGTATTTATATGATACGTGTTTAATGTCTAAAGTCATAAATGTTTAATTTCTCAATTTAGACGTAATTGTAATATTTATATGGTAAATATTCATTCACATGATACATATTTATTTATAATATTTATTTCTATGATACCTAGTCATTTATAATAGTGATTTAATTAATATTTACCTGCTCTGTATCTTCTGGCTGGGGATGTTCAGCTTTTCAGGCCTCACCCAACCTTGGTGAACGGAGGCTTTTGAAGAGAAGCTTCATTTCCCAAAGACAAAAAAACCCTTTAAAAAAGTTTTTTAAAAATTTTATGTATTTATTAATTTTATTTAATTTATTTATTTTTATTTTTTAGTTATCTCTTTATATTTTACTGACTTATTTATTTTTCATTTATATTTTATTGATTTTAAAATTTGTTTAAATTTTCTTTCTTTCTTTTTAGTTATTTTTATTTTATTTATTTATCTTTTATTTATGATTTATTTGTTTCTATTTAATTTATTAGTATTTTATTTATTTTTCTCTATTTTATCTATTTATATTTAGTTCTATTTATTAGTATTTAATTTATTTATTTGTATTTTATCTATTTATATTTTGTTATATTTCTTTGTATTTTATTTATTTAGATTACATTTAGTTATATTTAGTTGTATTTTACTTATTTGTGTTTTATTTATTTATTTCTTTGTATTTTATTTATTTAGATTATATTTAGTTATGTTTCTTTGTATTTTATTTCTTTGTATTTTATTTATTTATTTATTTGTATTTTATTTATTTAGATTATATTTAGTTATATTTACTTGTATTTTATTTCTTTGTATTTTATTTATCTATTTATTTGTATTTTATTTATTTAGATTATATTTAGTTATATTTACTTGTATTTTATTTCTTTGTATTTTATTTATCTATTTATTTGTATTTTATTTATTTAGATTATATTTAGTTGTATTTCTTTGTATTTTATTTATTTATTTGTATCTTAGTTCTTTGTATTTTATTTCTTTGTACTTTATTTCTTTGTATTTTATTTCTTTCTTTCTTTGTATTTTACTGATTCCTATTTTATTCATTCACTTCTTTTGAACTGATTTCTATTTTATTTCATTACTCAGTTCATTCTAATTAATTTCATTTATATTTTATCCATTAGCGCCTCAGCTCCCCACTGCCGGGGCGGGCAGGGAGCTGCTCCTACACAAATCCCATAGGGACAGCAATGGG
>NW_008236763.1:1927097-1939559 GCF_000691975.1 Corvus brachyrhynchos
ATCCCTGTTTTCCCCACCCTCCCAGGACTGTCCGGGAACCCCACAGACCTGGAGAAGCGGCGTCAGGTGTTCGGCCAGAACTTCATCCCCCCCAAAAAGGCCAAGACGTTCCTGCAGCTGGTGTGGGAGGCCCTGCAGGACGTGACCCTGATCATCCTGGAGATCGCAGCCATCATCTCCCTGGGGCTCTCCTTCTACCACCCCCCAGGAGGGGACAACGAGCGTGAGTGCCCCGGGCCGGGGGACTCCTGGGGGAGCAGGGATTTGGGATGGGGATTCAGGGATTGGCCCTGTTCCCTGTGGGAGCAGGGATTTGGGATGGGGACTCCTGGGATCGGCTCTGTTCCTTGTGGGAGCAGGGATTTGGGATGGGGACTCCTGGGATCTGCCCCACTCCCTTTGGGAGCAGGGATGTGGGATGGGGATTGAGGGATCAGCCCTGTTCCCCGTGGGAGCAGGGATTTGGGATGGGGATTCAGGAATTGGCCCCGTTCCCTGTGGGAGCAGGGATTTGGGATGGGGATTCAGGGATTGGCCCCGTTCCCTGTGGGAACAGGGATTTGGGATGGGGATTCAGGGATCTGCCCCACTCCTGTGGGAGCAGGGATTTGGGATAGGGATTCAGGGATTGGCTCAGTTCCCTGGGGGAGCAGGGATTTGGGATGGGGACTCCTGGGATCAGCCCTGTTCCCCATGGGAGCAGGGATTTGGGATGGGGATTCAGGGATTGGCCCCGTTCCCTGTGGGAACAGGGATTTGGGATGGGGATTGAGGGATCAGCCCCGTTCCCTGGGGGAGCAGGGATTTGGGATGGGGATTCAGGGATCTGTCCCACTCCCTGTGGGAGCAGGGATTTGGGATGGGTGCTTTCACCCCATTATCCAAAGGGGAATTCCCTCTCCGGGCAGTGTGTGGGGTTATCCCAGCGGGAATTCTCTCTCTGGGCACCGTGTGGGGTTATCCAAAGGGGAATTCTCTCTCCGGGCAGTATGTGGGGTTATCCCAGTGGGAATTCTCTCTCGGGGCAGTGTGTGGGGTTATCCAAAGGGGAATTCTCTCTCGGGGCAGTGTGCGGGCAGTCCTCGGGCGGCGTGGAGGACGAGGGCGAGGCGCAGGCGGGCTGGATCGAGGGCGCTGCCATCCTGTTCTCCGTCATCATCGTGGTGCTGGTGACGGCCTTCAACGACTGGAGCAAGGAGAAGCAGTTCCGGGGCCTCCAGAGCCGCATCGAGCAGGAGCAGAAGTTCACGGTGATCCGCAAGGGCCAGGTGATCCAGATCCCCGTGGCCGAGATCGTGGTGGGGGACATCGCCCAGATCAAGTACGGTGAGTGGGGTGGGGGTAGGGCTCTGTCCTTCCCCGTGGGATCCTCCTCCCTGCTTCTCCAGCCCTTTTTCCTTGAGGAGAAGCGTTCATTCCTCTGCTTTCTCCATGGAAGTGCTCCCCCCTGGAGTGACAGAGCTCCGCTCGCCTCCTTTTTTGTCCCTGGAGTTGGGCTGGCAGCTTTAAGGAGCTGCTGGATGGGAATTGGTTCGTTTTCCCAGCCTTGTGCCTGTTGAGGAATAGTTCCTTATGCAGGAGGTTTTGGGGAATATTTCCTCATCCAGGAGATATTGGTGGATATTTTGTTATCCAGGAGATTTTGGGGAATATTTCCTCATCCAGGAGATTTTGGGGAATATTTCCTTATCCAGGACATGTTGGTGGCTATTTCCTTATCCAGGAGATGCTGGTGGATATTTCCTTATCTGGGAGATGCTGAGGAATATTTCCTCATCCAGGAGGTTTTGGGGAATATTTCCTTATCCAGGAGATGCTGGTGGATATTTCCTTATCGAGGAGATTTTGGGGAACATTTCCTCATCCAGGAGGTTCTGGGGAATATTCCATTATCCCGGAGATGTTGGTGGCTATTTCCTTATCCAGGAGATTTTGGGGAATATTTCCTCATCCGGGAGATTTTGGGGAATATTTCCTTATCCAGGAGATGCTGGTGGATATTTCCTTATCTGGGAGATGCTGAGGAATATTTCCTCATCCAGGAGATTTTGGGGAACAGTCCATTATCTCAGAGACGTTGGTGGCTATTTCCTCATCCAGGAGATGCTGGGGAATATTTCCTTATCCAGGAGATATTGGTGGATATTTCCTTATCCAGGAGATTTGGGGAATATTTCCTCATCCAGGAGATGCAGCCCTTGGGATACATCAGGCCCTGCTCCTTGTCTCCCAGGGGGAATATTCCTCCCATTCAGGAAGGAGATTGATCCACCACTGTGTTCCTTTTCCCAAGGGCCTCATTCCCTCCTTGGCCAGGTGGATGTGGTGGATTTGGGATGGATCAGGAGCTCTGGGAAGGATTCATTAAAACCAGATGGGGAAGCACTGAGCAAAATCCTCCCCAGGACTCTTTCCATGCCCCAGCGAGGATTTGGGAGCCGTTGGACTCCATTTTATTGCACCTCCTACAAACCCCACCTGCAGCTTCTCCTCCTTCTAGAGCTGGTGTGAGACTGAGCTCTGGATCCTTTTGGAGCATTCCCATGGGATGGGGCAGGCAGGGATGAGCCCAGGCCAGGCTGATCCCTGGTTTTCCTCCTCTCCCAGGTGATCTCCTGCCAGCGGACGGGATCCTGATCCAGGGCAATGACCTGAAAATAGACGAGAGCTCGCTGACGGGGGAGTCAGACCACGTCAAGAAATCCATGGATAAAGACCCCATGCTGCTGTCAGGTGAGGGCTCTGGGATGGATGCGGGGCTGGGATGAGTTTGGGCTGGGCTGGGGGTCCTGGTCTCAGGGAGGTGTCCAAGGCCAGGCTGGATGGGGCGTGGAGCAGCCTGGGATAGGGGAAGGTGTCCCCTGGGGTGGGATGGGATGGGGTTTAAGGAATTCTGTGGGATGGTGTCCCCGTGACATTCCTGCCGTGCCAGGTACCCACGTGATGGAGGGCTCGGGCAGGATGGTGGTGACTGCTGTGGGCATCAACTCCCAGACCGGGATCATCTTCACCCTCTTGGGAGCAGGAGAAGGAGACGAAGAGAAGAAAGTGAAGAAAGGTAAGGAAATGCCCTGATTCTGCCCTTTCCCTCCTTCCTCCCTTTCCTGGGAAGCGTCCACAGGCTCCCCCCACACCGGGGTCAGCTCCCCTGGCCCAGGCAGGAGCAGGGAGGGGTTGGGGACCCCTCCCTGTCCCCTCCACTCGGTCCCACCGTGCTCCCAGATGTTTTTGGGACCTGGCTCCAGCTCCCTCTTCTCCATCCTGGAGCTGTAGGGTGGGGAGATCAAGGATCCCACAGGAAAAGGGGCTGGTGACGCTGCCCCCTTGGCACTCGTTGCCCACCCCGTGGTGGTGGGAAGGTGAGTCCTGGGTGCCCACAGGGGGTTTTTTAACCCATCCAAACCCCGGAGAACTTGGCTGAGGATCTCCTGAGCATTCCCTGAGCTCCCTGGGGGAACGGAGGGGATGGCAGGAGGCAGAGGAGGGGTGGGACAGCAGCCAGGCTGAGCTGTTCCCATCGTGCTGGGACTGGAACGCTCTCGTGTCTCAGCTTTCACATCCTGCTGCTTATTCCCAGCTCGGGAAGCTCCCCGTGTCCCTGCTCCCCTGCTCGGCAGGTTTGGCCTCCCCGGGATCGGGCGCTGGCAGCAGCATCAGGCTGGCACCGCCCGCTGCTCCGGCATCCCCGCGCCAGGGAGCCCTTCCCGGGAGGTGATGCCAGGCGGGGAGAGGCTTCCCGGGCTGTGCTGGCTGCCAGCTCCGAGCTCTCTCTCTCTGTGTGTGTGTGTTTGTGTGGCTGTGCTGGCTCCTCCAGCGCCAGCAGTGCCGGGATTTGGGAGCTGAGGAGCTCCCGGGTTCGGCTGCCACCGTGGAGGCGGCAGGATGAGGTGTCCTGGGAGTGGCACTGGGAGTGGCACTGCTGTGGGAGCCACCCAGTGCTTGGAGCTTTCCCACGTTTCAAGCTCAATGGATTTGGGAGCAGAGCAGGCCAGGGGGTGCCACCAGTTTGTCCCCATGGGAGCTGTGGGGTGACACAAACCTCGTGTCACCTGAGGCTTGTGAGGTGCAGCAGCCCCGTGTGGCACCCTGGGCACCCCCATGTGCCACCCTGTCAGATTTTGGGTGGGGGAGGTCACACCTCCCTGCTCTGGGTCCGGTGCTGCCCGTGGTGGGGGACAAGTCTGCGCTTCCCATACGGATCTGATGGGAGGGAGGGACCTGGAGCTGCAGGAGGTCCGGCTCTGCTCCGTGGTTTCTTTTCCTGAAAATCTGAGACACCTCCAGCACCCTCAAGGCGCTGCTGGGGTTGTGGGGGTGATTTTCAGTTTGGGAAAGTCGGAATCCTTGGGAACGTGGTGCCCGGGGCAGCCAGGGAGCTCCAGAGTCTGGAGCTGTGCGCGGTGTCCAGAGGGTGACCGTGCACGGACGCCACCGGAGCGGCCCCTCGGAGCATCCCAGCATCCCGGCCGGGGAATGTGGCTCCGTGTGCTCAGCCCTCCACCCTTTCTCTCTTTGAACAGGTAAAAAAAGCGGAGCCCCCGAAAACCGCAACAAAGGTAACGCCAGCCTCTCATCCTTTGAACCAGCACCACACTAACTACCGAGCATTCCTCCTTCCTTCTTCCTTCTTCCTTCCTTCTCCTCATCATGTTGTGCTCTTTGCTGCTCCGGCGGGACTCTCGCCTCGTTTTTCCGGGAGAGGGTGCAACGGTCCCGTGGCCGGTGGCCCTGGCACGGCATCGTGGTGTCCCCAGCACCCCAGCACGGGCTGTGCCTGCTGGGATGAACCTGCCCGTTGTCCCTGCGTGGGGAAAAGCCATTTTTCAGGGAGGACAGAGCTCTTCCAGCAGCCTGGACTTCTGGCAGGAGCATCCCTTTCTTGGGATAAACTGGGTGGGATTGGTGGCTTTAACTCTCTGGTGCCCGTCCCACGCTGTCCCTGCGCAGGGTTGGTGTTTGGGGCAGAGCTGGCGGTGCCCTCCTGGCGTTCCTGGGATGAAATCTCCCCCAGGGCCTGGCCCACGGGACGCTTGCACCCTGTCCTGCCATGGCCTCGACTCCGTGAGCGTCTCCTCGCCAGTGTTCTCACACTGTTCTTTGCAGGCTGTGGAGGAAGCCCATTCCTGCACCTCTCTCTCCACCTCTCTCTCTCTCTCTTTCTCTCTCCTCTCAGCAGTTTGAGTTTCCCTCCGTGCCGTCAGACTGTGTCCGGGTGCTTGTTGTGTCCGTGTCGGGTCTGTTGTCACCGTGGAGGTTCCTCTGTGGAGCTGCTCCGGGGTGGCCTCGAGCAGCAGCAGCCAGGAGGGGACAGGTCCCAGGGTGGCCCTGGGGCCACCGCTGCTCCTCCAGCTCCAGCGGCTGAGGAGGAGCCTCTGGGGGTGCTTCCCATCCCTCTCCAAAGCTTCCAGGCTTGGGTTTCCCCAGGGTGGACTTCCAGCTGGATTAGACCAATTTTAGGAACGGGAAGCCGGGCTGTCTCGGGTCCTAAAGCCGTGGTGGATGGCTCCAGGCTGGGATTCAAGGATTCCTGGCTCCCTGCTCTTCAATCTCCATCCGAATTTCTAACCCACCCCTCCATCTCACCGCCTCAGCCGCTTCCCTGGCGAGTGGTTCCTGCTGGGCTGCCCACAGGGTGGCACCGGGGGGAAATTGGGGACGCTCATCGAGGGATTGGGGGGCACTGGAGCATCTCTGGGGTCACCCCAAAGCGCTCCCAGCTCGCTGCAGGGTTAGAGGCTGGAAGAGACCCCAAAATCTGGCCTAGAGGGTTTCTTGCAGAGGTGTGACCGGTGCCAGTGGCACCTCTGAGGATCCCTTATCCGTGGGCAGGGGGTAGATGACAGAAAACCACCCCGTAGAGAGGTGGCAGGGCCCTGGGACACGGAGCTTCCATGTGCTCGGACGCGTGTGTGGTCGGGAGCGGTTCTTGTCCTGGGATTTCTCTCTCTCTTTCGCTCTCTCTCTCTCCCACCACCATCCTCCTCAGTGGTGTCCTCCAGGTTTTTCCGGGGTTCTCTCTCCTATTCACACGTGGTGTCTTGTTTTGCACCCCGGGCTGTAGCTAAAACTCAGGATGGTGTGGCCTTAGAGATCCAGCCCCTGAAGAGCCAGGAGGGGGTGGAGAACGAGGAGAAGGAGAAGAAAAAGGTCAAAGTGCCCAAGAAGGAGAAGTCGGTGCTGCAGGGGAAGCTCACGCGCCTGGCGGTGCAGATCGGGAAGGCAGGTGAGTGACAGTGACCCCAGAGCTGCTGGGGAAGGGCTGTCCCCATCCCCATTGACCCCAGAGCTGCTGGGGAAGGGCTGTCCCCATCCCCATTGACCCCAGATCTGCTGGGGAAGGGCTGTCCCCATCCCCTGTGTCCCCAGAGCTGCTGGGGAAGGGCTGTCCCCATCCCCATTGACCCCGGAGCTGCTGGGGAAGGGCTGTCCCCATCCCCTGTGTCCCCTCACCTCGTCCTTGTCGCCAGGGCTGCTCATGTCGGCCATCACCGTCATCATCTTGGTGCTGTACTTCGTCATCGACACCTTCGGGGTGCAGAAGCGGCCCTGGCTGGCCGAGTGCACCCCCATCTACATCCAGTACTTCGTCAAGTTCTTCATCATCGGCGTCACCGTGCTGGTGGTGGCCGTGCCCGAGGGGCTCCCGCTGGCCGTCACCATCTCCCTGGCCTACTCCGTGAAGGTGAGGCCTGCACGCGGCACGAGGGGGGTGAGGAGGGAATCCGAGCTGCCGGCCCTGACCTTCTGGGTGGTTGCAGAAAATGATGAAGGACAACAACCTCGTGAGGCACCTGGACGCCTGCGAGACCATGGGCAACGCCACGGCCATCTGCTCGGACAAGACGGGCACGCTGACCATGAACCGCATGACCGTGGTGCAGGCCTACGTGGGGGACACCCACTACCGCCAGATCCCCGACCCCGAGGCCATCCTGCCCAAAATCCTGGACCTCATCGTCCACGGCGTGGCCATCAACTCTGCCTACACCTCCAAAATCCTGGTGAGCTGCAGCACCGCGACCTCGTTGTTGTCCTTGTCGTTGTTGTCATTGTCATTGTCGTTGTTGTTGTAGTTGTTGTAGTTGTCGTTGTTGTTGTAGTTGTTGTCGTTGTTGTCATTGTTGTCATTGTCATCATTGTCGTCCTTGTCGTTGTCGTTGTTGTTGTTCTCGTTGTTCTCGTTGTCGTTGTTCTCGTTGTTCTCGTTGTTCTCGTTCTCGTTGTTGTTCTCGTTGTTGTTCTCGTTGTCGTTGTTGTTCTCGTTGTCGTCGTTGTTCTCGTTGTTGTCGTTGTTCTCGTTGTTGTTCTCGTTGTTGTCGTTGTCGTTGTTGTCGTTGTCGTTGTTCTCGTTGTTGTCGTTGTTGTCATTGTTCTCGTTGTTCTCGTTCTCGTTGTTGTCGTTGTTGTTCTCGTTGTTGTCGTTGTTGTTCTCGTTGTTCTCGTCGTTCTCGTCGTTGTTCTCGTTGTTCTCGTCGTTCTCGTCGTTGTTCTCGTTGTTCTCGTTGTTGTTGTCGTTGTTCTCGTTGTTCTCGTTGTTCTCGTTGTTCTCGTCGTTGTTCTCGTCGTTGTTCTCGTCGTTGTTCTCGTTGTTGTTTTCGTTGTTGTTCTCGTTGCTGCCCGTCCTGCTCCACGCCCAGTTTGGCATCGCTCTCCCGTCCTTTTTCCAGCCGCCAGAGAAGGAAGGGGGGCTGCCCCGGCAGGTGGGCAACAAGACCGAGTGTGCCCTGCTGGGCTTCGTGCTGGACCTCAAGCAGGACTACCAGGCCGTGCGCAACGAGGTGCCCGAGGAGAAGCTCTACAAGGTCTACACCTTCAACTCTGTGCGCAAGTCCATGAGCACCGTGCTGAGGAGCAGCGGCGGCGGCTTCCGCATGTACAGCAAGGGAGCCTCCGAGATCATCCTCCGCAAGTAAATCCTCCTCCTGCTCCCCATCCCGCGGCATTGACGGGCTCCGGCTGCCCCACGGGGCAAGGGTGGATGTGGGGAGGTGCTGAGGGGTTTTTGGGTGGGTTTGGGGAAGCTGGAGGGGGCTGTGGAAGGGGGATGTCCAGGTGGAGTGACAGGAATGTGCTGGGTGGTTTTTTTGGGAAAGCTGGAAGGAACTGTGGAATGGGAATGCCGCCCTTTTTGGGGGTGGGGTGCCAGGAATGTGCTGAGTGTTTTTTTGGGTGGGTTTGGTGAAGCTTGAGGGAGCAGTGGAAAAGGGATGTTCCCCCTTTTTGTAGAGGGGGTGCCCGGAATGTGCCATGGGTTTCTTTGGGTGGGTTTGGGAAGGTTGGAGGGAGCTGTGGAAGGGGGTGTGTGTCCCTTTTGGAGATGGACTGACAGGAATGTGCTGAATGGTTTTTGGGTGGTTTTGGGAAATCTGGAGGGAGCCATGAAAAAGGGGATACCCCCTTTTTGTCAGGGGATGCCAGGAATGTGCCGAGTGTTTTCTGGGTGGGTTTGGGAAGGTTGGAGGGAGCTGTGGAAAAGGGAGATTCCCATTTTCTAGATGAGGTGCCAGGAATGTGCCATGGGTTTTTTTGGGTGGATTTGGGAAGGCTGGAGGGAGCTGTGGAAGGGGGTGTGTGTCCCTTTTGGAGATGGGCTGACAGGAATGTGCCGAGTGTTTTTTGGGTGGATTTGGGAAATCTGGAGGGAGCCGTGAAAAAGGGGATACCCCCTTTTTGTAGAGGGGGTGCCAGGAACGTGCCGAGCGTATTTTGGGTGGATTTGGTGAAGCTGGAGGGAGCTGTGGAAAAGGGATGTTACCGTTTTCTAGATGAGGTGCCAGGAATGTGCCATGGGTTTTTTTCGGTGGATTTGGGAAGGTTGGAGGGAGCTGTGGAAGGGGGTGTTGTGTCCCTTTTGGAGGTGGGCTGACAGGAACGTGCCCCTGCCTCACCCTCCCGGTCCCGTCTCAGGTGCACCAAGATCCTGGACAAGAACGGCGAGCCGCGGGTGTTCAAGGTGAAGGACAGGGACGAGATGGTGAAGAAGGTGATCGAGCCCATGGCCTGCCACGGGCTCAGGACCATCTGCCTGGCATTCCGGGATTTCCCTGCGGACGCAGAGCCCGACTGGGACAGCGAGAACGAGATCCTGTCCGACCTGACCTGCATCGCTGTGGTGGGGATCGAGGATCCCGTGCGGCCTGAGGTACCGAATCCCACCCTGTCCCGCACCATTCCCGGCCCTTTTCCCGCTGCTCAGGGCCACGATCCCTGGAGGAATTCCAGCAGCTCCTCTGTGCCCATCCCTGAAGTGCCCCCAGCTCCCTGCTGCGGGTGTTTCTCTCCCATTCCTGGACAAAACACCCCCACGGCAGCGTATTCCCACCCAAAATTCCCAAGCCTGGAGGTCTGTGCTGCTCCAGGCTGCCCCAAAGGTGGATGGAGACAACCAGGAGCAATCCCTGCGCTCCTGGAGCTGGTTTTTCCCAGCTGTCTGCTGGGCTAATGCAATAATCCCCCCATTCCTGCCTCTGGATTCCGCTTCGGAGCTCGCCCCCCTGCTCTCCGTGGCCCTGATTCGATGTTCAGGGATCTGGCTCTGGGAATTGCATTACGGATCCCTCGCCTGCAGCGGCTCTGGAGGCTCCAGATTCGATTTGCTCGTTCCTCACTCATATCCTCTCTTCCCCCACTGCTCCCTAATGGATAAACCCATTAGTGGGGTGGCAGGGGGGTGAAATTCCCGTTTTTATGGATGGCCTGGCCGCGCCTTGGCACTCAGGCAGGCGGCAGCGGGGTGGCAGCAGGGTCCCTTCCCCTTGGGGTGACAGATGGAGGTTCCTCACCCTTCCAGAGCCCTTTCCAGATCTTTTTAGGGAGCTGCCTCCTCGCTCCCGGCGTGCCCAGTGCCAACCCCAGCGCCCTGTCCCCAGGTGCCCGACGCCATCCTGAAGTGCCAGCGCGCGGGGATCACCGTCCGGATGGTGACGGGGGACAACATCAACACTGCCCGTGCCATCGCCACCAAGTGTGGCATCCTGCTGCCCGGGGAGGACTTCCTGTGCCTGGAGGGCAAGGAATTCAACCGGCTCATCCGCAACGAGAAGGGAGAGGTGGGAGAACTCTCCAGCAGCAAAAAGCGTCAGATCCTGCTGGGTTTTCCCAAATCCTGCTGGGCTTCCCAAATCCTGCTGGGTTTTCCCAAGTCCTGCTGGGTTTTCCCAAGTCCTGCTGGGCTTCCCTGGATCCTGCTGGGCTTCCCAAATCCTGCTGGGTTTCCCAAATCCTCCTGCGTTTTCCCGAATCCTGCTGGGCTTCCCGAATCCTGCTGGGCTTCCATCTTTTCCTTGGATGAACAGAGCTGCTGGGATGCTCAGCAGTGTTTAGGGATGAAGCCGCTGTCCTGTCCCAGTTGGGGTTTGCTTTCCAGTGGGACAGAAGATTCCTGAGGGGAATCACTTCCCTTTTTCCCGGTCCTGCAGGTGGAACAGGAGCAGCTGGACAAGATCTGGCCCAAGCTGCGGGTGCTGGCGCGCTCCTCCCCCACGGACAAGCACACCCTGGTGAAAGGTGGGCACTGCCCTTCCCAAAGGGCTCAGATCCCCGCGGCCTTTTCCAGCCTCATCCATGCCAGGAGCCTTCCCTCGGGGTTGAATTTCTCAGGACTTGCTCGTTTCCATTGCAGGAATTATCGACAGCACCGTGGGTGACCAGAGGCAGGTGGTGGCCGTGACAGGGGACGGCACCAACGATGGCCCAGCCCTGAAGAAAGCGGACGTTGGGTTTGCCATGGTAGGGCCGGCCTGGGGGTTCTCCTTTGCTCCATGGGGTCAGAAACCCACGGCTCGCTGGGTTATCCCACTGGAATTACTTCCAGACCCTTGAAACTCTTTTTACAAATCTGTGGGATGGCCTAAAAACCCCCAAAGAATTTTCTTGGGATGCTGGATTTGATTCTGAGCTGCATTAGGACCATTAGCAAAGGATTGGGAATTCTTTGGAGCTCCCAGAGCGGGGAGCTGCCCTGTCCTGGTGTCTCTCCTGGATCCAGGAGAGCTTTGGGAGCTCCATGCCGTGGTTTTCCCTGCAGCTCTTCACCCCAATTCCAAGCTCGGTGCTGGCTAAGGCTTTGGGAATTTATTTATGGTGGGAAAACTCTGGTTTGATGCTTTTTTCCTTTTTTCTATCCAGTCTGCAAGGAGCAGGAGAACGAACGCTGTTGTTTTTAACAGATTCCCTGTGGATTGATTTTAGGGATGTGAGCAGCAGCTGGGTGGGGAGGCTGCACAGGGAGTTTTGAGCCGATGAGAGATTTTTGGGAAGCGTTTTTAGGAATGGTCGAAACATCCAAATGCAATTCCAGAGCCTTTGGGATGAGCAGGGAAGGCAGGATCCACTCAGCCTCCTGCCCTGCAACAGGCAGGGAGTTCCTGTTTGAAGCGGGATCCAGCCACTCCCAAGAGAATCCCGGGAAAACGCCAGGCTCGTTGTGGGCTCGGCTTGGAATTCCTGCCTGGAATTCCTGCAGGGCGAGCGCCTTGCTGTGCCGGCGCCGGGAAGCGCAGCCCAGCCTGGCACCCTGGGGCTGCTGCTGCGGGGGAATTAGAATTTTGGGAATCTCCTGGGGCTGGGGCAGAAAGCCCCGCTGAGCTCTCCCTGCTCCCGCGGCGCTGCCCAGCCCGGGATGGAGCCGTTCCCTGGCGTCAGGAGGGAGTCAGGAGGGAGCTGCTTTCCCGCTGTTTTCCAGCTGTTTTCCTGCTGCTTTCCCGGCTGTTTTCCCGTTGGATCCCGGCTATTTTCCGGCTGCTTTTCCACTGCTTTCCCGCTGCTTTCCCGGCTGTTTTCCCAGCTGTTTTCCCGCTCTTTTCCCCGCTCTTTTCCCGCTGTTTTCCCGCTGTTTTCCGGCTGCTTTCCTGCTGTTTCCCAGCTCTTTTCCCACTCTTTTCCGCTGTTTTCCTGCTGCTTTCCTGGCTGTTTTTCAACTGTTTTCCCACTGCTTTCCCGGATGCTTTACCGCTGTTTTCCTGTTTTCCTGGCTGTTTCCTGGCTGTTTTCCGTCTCCTTTTCCACTGCTTTCCCGCTGCTTTCCTGGCTGTTTCCCCACTCTTTTCCCACTTTTTTCCCCGCTTTTTTCCTGCTCTTTTCCCGTTTTTTTCCCGCTCTTTTCCCGCTTTTTTCCCCGCTCTTTTCCCACTGCTTTCCTGCTCTTTTGCAGCTGCTTTCCTGCTGTTTCCCAGCTCTTTTCCCGCTGTTTTCCCACTGTTTCCCAGCTGTTTTCATGGCCGTTTCCCATCTGCTTTCCCTGCTGCTTTCCCGCTCTTTTCCGGCCATTTTCCCACTTTTCCAGCTGTTTTCCAGCTTTTCTGCACCGCGCCTCTGTCTGGGATGTGCCCAGGGAAAGCTGGGCTGACTCAGAGCCTGTCCTTGAAGGCTTCCGAGCTCTGCCCAGCACGGATCAGCACCGGCTCCGCGGGCTTTTCCTCCCGGGAACGTTCCTGGGAAGCGGCAGAGCCGGGCAGCCACCCT
>NW_008236763.1:1939575-1946681 GCF_000691975.1 Corvus brachyrhynchos
AATCTCTTGGTTTTTTACAGGTTTTTGGTGGATTGTTCTTTACTGGAGCAGAAGAAGAAACCTGTTGGATTTCAGAGGTTTTCAGTGGATTCTTTTCCAGTGGGGCAGGAGAATAAACCTGCTGGATTCAACAGGTTCCCTGTGGATTTTCAGTGGAGCAGGGGAATAAACAAACCTGTTGGATTTCACAGGTTTCCAGGATTCTTTTCCAGTGGGGCAGGAGAATAAACCTGCTGGATTCAACAGGTTCCCTCTGGATTTTCAGTGGAGCAGGGGAAGGAATCTCTTGGTTTTTTACAGGTTTTCAGTGGATTCGTGTTGGGCAGGGGAAGGAATAAACCTGCTGGATTCAACAGGTTCCCTCTGGATTTTCAGTGGGGCAGGGGAAGGAATAAACCTGCTGGATTCAACAGGTTCCCTCTGGATTTTCAGTGGAGCAGGGGAAGGAATCTCTTGGTTTTTTACAGGTTTTCAGTGGATTCTTTTCCACAGGAGCAGGAGAATGGATAAACTTGTTGGATTCAACAGGTTTCCCGTGGGGTGTTTTTACTGGAGCAGGAAGAGAAATTTCTTGGTTTGAACAGGTTTTCAGTGGATTCTTTTCCAATGGGCAGGAGAATAAACCTGCTGGATTCAACAGGTTCCCTCTGGATTTTCAGTGGGGCAGGGGAAGGAATAAATCTGCTGGATTCAACAGGTTCCCTCTGGATTTTCAGTGGGGCAGGGGAAGGAATAAACTTGCTGGATTCAACAGGTTTCCAGGATTCTTTTCCAGTGGGACAGGAGAATAAACCTGTTGGATTCAACAGGTTCCCTCTGGATTTTCAGTGGAGCAGGGGAAGGAATCTCTTGGTTTTTTACAGGTTTTTGGTGGATTGTTCTTTACTGGAGCAGAAGAAGAAACCTGTTGGATTTCAGAGGTTTTCAGTGGATTCTTTTCCAGTGGGGCAGGAGAATAAACCTGCTGGATTCAACAGGTTCCCTGTGGATTTTCAGTGGAGCAGGGGAATAAACAAACCTGTTGGATTTCACAGGTTTCCAGGATTCTTTTCCAGTGGGGCGAGAGAAGAAATCTCTTGATTTTTTACAGGTTTTCAGTAGATTGTTCTTCACTGGAGCAGGAAAGGAAATTTCTTGGTTTGAACAGGTTTTCAGTGGGGCAGGAGAAGAAATCTCTTGGTTTTTTACAGGTTTTTGGTGGATTGTTCTTTACTGGAGCAGGAGAATAAACCTGTTGGATTTCAGAGGTTTTCAGTGGATTCTTTTCCAGTGGAGCAGAACAAACCCGTTGGATTCAACAGATTTCCCGTGGATTATTGACATTTAGGGACACAACCACGAGCTGGGTGAAGCCTCGTGAGGCCGTGCAGAGGGAGCTTGAGGCAAAGGCAAAATACTTTGGGGGTGTTTTAGGAACGTGTTAAAAATCCCGGAGCGAATCTGGAGAGGTTTTGAGGAGGAGAGCAAAACAAAGAGGTCGATTTTGGTGGCGTGACGTCTCCTCCCGCTCTTGCCCTGCAGGACTCTCCCCTGAAGGCCGTGCAGATGCTGTGGGTGAACCTGATCATGGACACCTTCGCCTCGCTGGCGCTGGCCACGGAGCCGCCGTCGGAGTCGCTGCTGCTGCGCAAGCCCTACGGCCGCAACAAGCCCCTCATCTCCCGCACCATGATGAAGAACATCCTGGGCCACGCCGTCTACCAGCTCACCATCATCTTCACCCTGCTCTTTGCCGGTGAGCCCGGAGCTCCAGGGGGTTCTGGGGGCGAAAGGAAAAGGGAAATTGTGGTGATGCGATACCTTTATTGTATTTTTATAGAAGTTTTCTGTACCCCAATGGGTCATCGCTACCTTCCCCACTCCTAGGCCCAGGTGGTTTGCCCCAGACCCAAGGCTCTCCCCCGGTGCTCCCTACATGTTGTTCTCCTTGTTCTAGCGCTTTCCCTATCAATCACCCAAACCCCTCCTGTTGTTCCCGAAGGTCCCATGTCCATCATGTGAAATCTCCCAATTTACCCTTATATGGTCCCCATCAATCCCCCGAGACCCTACCCCTCTAGATACCTCCCCCTTTGGAAATCCCCTAAACCTCGATGCCCCATTGGGGCATGTGATCCCTTTCCCTCCTCCCCTTGAGGCTATTGGCCCAAGGAAATGTCTATCCTCATCCGTATCCCTCCCTGAGAGATTTCTATTGGTCCCCAGTTAAGCCATCCCCATTGTAACACCTCCCTTTATAAGAGGTTCCCTGGAGCTGCTCGAGGCTTGTCCCCTGGGAGTTGCTTCCAATAAACTTGGATTGTCCTGTGTGTCAAGCCTCCTTGCTACTTTTTAGCCTCTCCCTTTTCGGGACTGCTGACAGCCACTGTGCCTGGAGCTTCAGCTCCCCTGGGCAGAGCTGAGCTCCTGAGGAGCAGCTTTAAAGCCGAGAGCCTCCAGCTGCTCCCCACTCCTGTCGCACACCGCAGGAGCTGGCCCGGGCAGTGGTCAGTGGCGGTCATTGCGACAGGAAATGAAAAGGAAAAGGGAAGGGGCAGAGTCCCCACGCTGCTCACAAGCCACCATGGGCAGCTTCGTTGTCGCTGTCACGGTGACCTCACGTAGGACAGAGCTTTGTGAGGGGTGGGTGGGAAGCAGAGGGGTGATCCAGAGAGGAGTTTTCGCTCCTGGATGCGCAGTTGCAGCTTCCCAACGTTTTTAAGGGCTGGCCCAGGGGTCTCCACGTGGGTCAAGGCATCCTGAGGCCACCTCCCCCAGCGCCGAGCAGACGGAAGGAGCAGCAGCTCATCCTCTCCTCTCTTCCCTTCCCCAAATCCCCGTTCTCCCGCTCAGGGGAGAAGTTCTTCGACATCGACAGCGGCCGGAACGCGCCCCTGCACTCCCCCCCCACCGAGCACTACACCATCGTCTTCAACACCTTCGTGATGATGCAGCTCTTCAACGAGATCAACGCCCGCAAGATCCACGGCGAGAGGAACGTCTTCGAGGCCATCTACCGCAACCCCATCTTCTGCACCGTGGTGCTGGGCACCTTCGCCGCCCAGGTGATGCCACGGGGCTGGGAGGGGGCCCTGTCACAGGCAGGGTCTGTTCTGTCCCCTTGGTGTTCAGCAGCAGCTTCATGGTGGCACAAGAAGCACCCTGGAAGTGCCCAAGGGTGGGTTGGGTGGAGCTCAGAGCAGCGTGGGCTGGTGGAAGGTGTCCCTGCCCATGGATTGGGGTGGGCTTTAAACCCCTGCTAGCCCGAAACATCCTGGGATTCCGTGATTTGGGGTCTGGAGTGTGTTGGGAGGTGCCTTTGGTATTCCAGAAAGTTCCCTGCCTGGGTGTGAGATCCTTGCTCCTTTCTCGTGTCCCACAAGATGCCCAGTCTGGATGTGAGGTCCTTGCACCTCTCTGGTGTCCTGTAAAGTTCCCTGCCTGGATTTGAGGTGTCTGTTCCTCTTGTAATCCCAGGAAAGGGTGACAGGGTTGGCCCAAGGGGACCTTTCCGTGCCCCGGAGCTGCCCAGGGTGTGACTGTTCTCTCCCGTGCCGCAGATCATCATTGTGGAGTTTGGTGGGAAGCCCTTCAGCTGCTCGGGGCTCACCCTGAGCCAGTGGTTCTGGTGTATTTTCATCGGAGTGGGAGAGCTCCTGTGGGGCCAGGTAAGGACCAATCCCAAAATCCTGCCCCGTCTTTCCCTCCCTGCCCTTGTTGTCCCCGGTTTTTGTGCAAGGGGGTGATGCCCCACCCCACACCAGCAGCGAGGAGAGGAGGTCGCTCATCCCCTCCTCATTCCCCCACTGCTGCACAGGGCCACCCCCAGCATGGACAGTGACATTCCCACTGGTGTCCCCGCCAGGTCCTGGCAGCTCCCCTGTGCTGGTGGCGCTGCCAGGACCTCGGGCTAAGTCGCTGCTGTGTCCCCGCTGTCCCCAGCTGATCTGCACCGTCCCAACGAGCCACCTGAAGTTCCTGAAGGAAGCCGGGCACGGCATCACCAAGGAGGAGATCCCCGAGGAGGAGCTGCCCGAGGACGTGGACGAGATCGACCACGCGGAGATGGAGCTGCGGCGGGGGCAGATCCTGTGGTTCCGGGGGCTCAACAGGATCCAGACCCAGGTACTGGGGGGCAGCGGGGCCGGGGGGGCTCTGCCTTCTCTGTCTCCTCCTCTCTCTCCCTCTCCAGGGGCTCTGTCTGCAGAGAGGTGACGCTGCTGCTCGGAGGATGCCATTGCCTCCCAGGCCAGGCTCCCACCGCCTGTGCCTTGTCCTGGGCAGGGAACCGGGATAAAACCTGGATTTTGGGACAGCTGAGGGCAGGGGGAAGCTGTTCTGCTGCAGACACGGTGTCGTGCTGGTCAGCAGGAGGCTGCACGTGCCACTGATGGTCACCTCGGCAGCAGAGGAGGCTGTGAGGGATCCACGGAGTCCCCCAGACTCTGCCGTGCTCTCGGTGGCTGTTGGGATGCTGTTCCCGGTGGGAATGTGCCCAGCAGGGATCTGCCAGCACGAGGCCCTCCCTGGTCTCACTCCTTGTGCCACCCCTCTGTGCCAGCTCCCCGTGCCCCACGGCGCAGAAGGGGACGAGATTCTCTCTCTCAGTCTTCTTTTTACATCAGTTGGTTTTTCCTGACCTTTTTTCCATGACTTTTTCCCTTGTTTCCCACCCTCAAAGGGTGGGGTTTTGCCCCAGACCGCTGAGCAGACCCCTCACTTTCCCTCAAGGCCTGGGCAGAGCTGTCCCACGGAGGGAAGTCCTGGTGTCCCCCGGGCACACAGAGCTGCTGGCTCACCTTTGTTCCTCCTCCTTTCTGTCCCTGTGACAAACAAACAGCCTGGGGACAGGGGCTGGGGCAGAGTTAACTCTCCTCCTCCTCCTCTGTGAGCTGTCACCTTGGCGGTGCCACCTCGATGGCTTCAAGGCGAAGCTCAGCCTCGATTCCCAGCTCGTTGTGAGCACCGAGGGGCAGCCAGGCTTTTTGTGGGGGTAACCAGTGCTTCACTCACACGAAAAACGTGCTGGGAGCTTCCAGGACCTTCTGGAAGTGGTCCAGATGTGCTGGAAATCCGGAAGGTCCAAAGGGCTGCAGTACCAGAGGTGTCCCTGGGGCCGAGCCTGGAGCTGCCCAGCTGTTTCCCTGTGGTGGAGCTGGGATGAGCTCTGGCCACGTGAGAAATGCTCCTGGGTGCTGGCAGCTCCTGGAGCCTCTTTAGGGTCCAGCCTGGGCATCCAGGGGAGCTCCTGTCCCCACTCGGGGTGTCTGAAGGGGGCACAGGGCTCTTCCCCCCGAGGCCACGGGAGAAGAGGGACATCAGAGTGTGGGGCAGGAGCGAAGCCGTGTGTGAAACACTCCCCAGCACGGGCCAGAGCTGGGGCTGGAGGAGGTGTCCAAAGGGTGCCACAGGGCTGGGAACGATCCACAAAGTGCCCAGGAAGCCACGGTGGCACCCGGATGCTGCTGCTGAATTCCTCAAGCCTTGGGACACATCCACAGGGCAACCACGGCCCCACCACCAGGGTGCTGCATCCCTGCCCATCCCCACCAGCCCTGAGGCCTGGGAGAGGGGCTGGGCCATCCCCTGCTGCCAGGGGAGCTGCAGGGTGTGTCCCCAGAGCGGCCCCACTGGGCTGAGGCACCGGGAGCCCTTTCCCAGCGCAGTTCCCCGGAGCCACCGGCTGCCCGCTCGCACCTCTGCCCGCCCTCTGCCCTCTCTCTCTGCGTCTCTGTCTCTCTGCTCCTCCCGCAGATTTTCGGGATAACCCCAGGTGTTTCCTCTGCCACTGCCTCCCACCACAGCCTTTTTCCCGGTGGTGGGGGGTGCTCAACCCTGCTGCCCTCGCTCCCGTGGGAAGGGCAGAGCCGGACGCTCTCTCTGCTCCCATCCAACACCACCAGCAAAACCCCGCGTGGGTTTCGGGGAGCGTGGGGTGGGGGGGCTCTCTCCTCCTTCCTCCTCCTCTTCCTCTTCTCTCCATCCTCCTCCTTCCTTGCTGTCTGTGTGTCTGCCCGGCCTCCCTGCTCCCTGTCCCCATCCCTGTCCCCGTCCCCCTGGCCGGGCGTCGCTATCTCACTCTCTGGTTCTTTGCAGATGGACGTAGTTTACACATTCCAGACCGGCGCCTCCTCTTTGCAGGGAGCCCTCAGGAGACAGCCTTCCATCGTGAGCCAGCACCACGATGTAAAAAATGTTTCTAGCCCAACCCATGTAGCTCTTTCCTCCGTCAATTCCACTCCCACCACTTCTGCTGTTGCTGCTGCTGCTGCATCTCCTCCTGCGGGCAGTGAGTGATGGTCTATTACAATGCATGACTTCTAATAACCACAGAGAGCACCTGCACCCACCTAACCCCGCCTGCTCTCTCTCCCTCTCAGCCTTGATTCGCACACTCACTCCCAAACCTGAAGGATGGGGTGGGAAACCGTTAAAAACCCCCAAGTTTTTATGCTGCTAACAAAGTTACGAACCTTTCTGGTCCTTTTTCCCCCCCCATTCCTTGTTGCTTCCTCCAGTTTTATCTCTTCTCCTCCTTTGCAGGGCTGGTGTTTGAGTCCACCCTCCTGAGGCGGGGGTGGGGTGGGGCAAAAATTGGCAGTTCTTGCTCCCAAAACCCCCGAGTTCACGAGCATTGCTGGGAGAAGGGCAAGGCTGAGCCCAAATCCTGCTGGTTCTTTCCGCTGCCCAGCCCTGGGATACCCCAGGGATGGGCAGAGACGTTGCTTTGAGATCTCTTCTGGAGGCAGAGTGGCCGCTGGGACTGTCCCTAGGGCTGGCTGAGCCACGGGGAGGAGGGACAAGGACGATTTGCTCCTGCCCTGCCCGTGGTGGCTCAGCTGGTGACACCTTGGGGCTGCTGTCCCCCCTCTCTGTCCCCACCTGGGGACTTGCATGGCCTGGGGGCAGAGCTGAGCCATCCCTGTGCTGCCCCAGGGCTCTGTGGGGACATCCCCGGGGCTCTTTGGGGACATCCCTGGGGCTCTTTGGGGACATCCCCGGGGCTCTGCTGGTGCCCAGGGCAGCCAGAGGATCCTCAGTGCCCACCTCGCTCTGCACACGCCGGATCTCGGGGTGTGTGCAGACACTGCTCTGCATGGAAACAGGCATGGAAACCACATTCCTGC
>NW_008236763.1:1946823-1948127 GCF_000691975.1 Corvus brachyrhynchos
CTGGATATCAGTGGGAATGCTGAGTCCTGCATCCAGCACTGGGTTTCCAGACTCTAAAAAAGCCCCCTGGGGTGCAGAGCCCCTCTCTGTGTTCATCGTGGGCTGCTCTGCACACGCTGGATCCCAGGGCGTGCAGACACTGCTGTGCATGGAAGTGGGCGTGGAAACCCCATTCCCACTGGATATCAACGGGAATGCTGGATGCTGGGTTTCCAGACCCCCCCAAAAAAAGGCTCTGTCTGGTGTAAAACCCGAGTGTGTTCGTTGTCGGGGCTCGTGAGCACGTGGACGCGGATTCTCTCTGCAGGCTGGGAGCAGGGGATGTGTCTCTGCTGGGTAATTGGCTTTTTTATTGCACAGTCACTTATCCCCGTTCTCCTCTGATTAGAGAAATACCCTCGGTGACTTTCTGGAGAGCTTTCAGGCTCCGCTGTTTATGCACTGTGGGGGAGGAGAGAGAATTTGGGATAATTTTGTTTTCTCTCTGTTTCGCTGACTCTGGGGCTGGGAGCTGATTGTGTTTAACCCCAGCGATGCTGGAGCAGCGCAGCTGCCTCCTGCTCCCATCTGGGCACCTCCAGGATTTTCTGATGGAATGCAATCTGCTTAGAGGGGCTCAGGGCAGAGGACTGGGGGGGGGATGAGACCAAAATGCAGCTTCTTTGCAGTCTGTGGATCGATGTTTTCCCCATTTTGCAGCGAGGGAATAGAAAACTTCACCAGGAGCTAAGCCAGGTCTCCAAATCTTCCCGCTGTTTTTTCTGCCTGGACTTTCCTTGTTTCCCTCTGCTGCTTCCCTCTCTCCCGAAGCTCCTCTTCCCTCCACGCAGATCCATGGTGTCCCTCTCCCATGGAGGAGTTTTTCCAGGGCTGGACTTGCTGTGTCCCTCCTGGAACTGGTGCAGAGGTCTCAGGAATGACCTCCAAGAGATGTCTTTGCAGAGCCGAGCTGCTCCCACTGGGAATTCCACCCTGGATTGAGGGAGCTGGGCAGAGCCAGGGCCAGGGGATGTGATTCTTGTGGGGCTTGCCCAGCACGTGGAGGTGCTGCAGGCAGGGATGGTGTGAAACAGGAATGAATTCCAAGCCTAGAGGTTGCTTTCGGAAGGTTCCAGGTGGAGAGGAGGCGGCAGCCTGGCCGTGGGCGGGAGGGAGGGGCGGCTCCAGCCTGGAATTCAGCTTTGCTGGGGCTGCCTGGCTCATTGAGAACACATTTCCTTGCTGTTGCCTTCCTTTGACAAGGGAACAGCTGAATTCATCTCGCAGCAGTCGCTGCCGGGGATGGAGAAAGGAGGAAAATCAGA
>NW_008236763.1:1949146-1956963 GCF_000691975.1 Corvus brachyrhynchos
GGGGGGCGGGCAGGGGATGGTTCCTCGGGGCTGGGGAGCAGCAGAGGCAGCTGAGGAGGAGCAAAGCTCCTTCCACGGGGCAGGAGACCAAGCACAATGACTGGAATTGCCACAGGGAGCCTTCCCTGCTGCTCCCAGCGCTGCTGGACAAATCCCCAGTGCTCTGGAGGTGATTCCTTGGGAGAGGAGATCTCCTGGTCCCACACGAGCTCTGCTCCAAAGAGCTGAGGCTTCTGTTGCTTCCCTAAAACCCAGCAGAGCTGGGATGGGACACTCGTCACCCACCTGATCCAAAAATGGTCACTTGGCTGCACGGGAGAGCTGGAAGGGTTTGAGGCTGGAATTCCAGAGGATCTGGAGGGAGCAGGGAATCCACTGCCAGCCACCAGCCAGCCAGGTTCCCACACCTCTCCCTTCCAGTGCCGTGCAGGGGCAGGGCCGTTCCCTGGTGCTCCAAAGCAGGCTCTGGATCTCCTGCTTGAGCCTGGCTTTTGTGGTGGAGCTGCTCCATGGGATTCCCAGGACTGTGTGTGGCTGGAATTCCTGCAGAATATCCAACAGCATCCCCGCCTTTGGAAACCACTGGGTCTCCTCCAGGTGCAGGGAAGGATCCAGAGCTCCAGCAGGGTGGGGAAACCCACGCAGACCTGGACATTGACCCAGATCCCGTTTCCTCCTCACGGCACCCACCTGCAGCTCGTGCTTCCCGCGGGCTGGAAAAATCTGGAGACGCCTTTGGGAATCCCCATTCCTTTCCAGAGGTGTAGGAACAACCCTGCCCCAACCCCACCCACGGCTCCCACGGTAGAGTTTGCCTGGAAGTGCCCCCGCTGTTTGCCTAACCCACCTCTTTTTGGAGCCGTAGTTGCCCCCACCTCGTTGTCCTCGTGTCCGTCCACCCCGAGGCGCGTGCACACACGCACACAGATTTAACGACCGACTAATTAACGCATTTTGGCTTTCATCCATCCAGAGGGGTGATGTTGGGGTGGTGGTTTTGAGTCGTCCCGTGTCTTTTCTTGCAGCTTCTGAGGCCGCCCCGTAGCCGGTGGGTTCCCAGCACCCCCCGTAGTGCCTGACTCTGATCCCAGTCCACCGTAGATGTCTCATTTTTGACCGAGCTGTCTGTTCAGTGGTGATTTTGTTGCTGTGGTCGTGCTGTTTGGTTTTTTTTTTTTTGTCGTTGTTGTTCGATGGTTGTCTTCCATCATTTATTTTCACTTTCTCCCCCGAGCTCCACCCTCTGGCCACCCGACTGACCCCTGTTTTTTTTCCTCCCCCCACTCGCCACGCCGCCCAGATCAAAGTGGTGAATGCGTTCCGTAGCTCCCTGTACGAAGGCCTCGAGAAACCCGAATCCAGAAGCTCCATCCATAACTTCATGACTCACCCGGAGTTCATCCTGGAGGAAGACGAGCCTCGGACACCATTCCTTGACGGCGCCGAAGACGACCCCGAGCCTGACGGACTCCAAAAGCGAGGTGGGGGCAGCCCGGCGGGGTCGACAGCGTTGAACAGAAACAACAATGCAGTGGACAGCGAGCTCAGCTTCCCAGAGCCTGGGAGCCCCTTCCACAGCCTGGAGACATCTGTTTGACCTTCGAACTTGGAATTCCCCCTCCTCCTCCTCATCCTCCTCCTCATCCGCCTCGGCGCTGTGTGATCCCGGCACCAGTAACTGATCACAGCTGCGGTCACTCCGTGTCAAACTGCTCATGCCTGTTATCATCATTTGGGGTTGGTTTTATTTTTGGGAGGGGGTAGGGAGGGGGTTTTATTTGATTTTTCTTTCATTTTTTTGGTTTCTGTTTTGTTTTTTTTTTTTTTTTTTTACCGTTATTTAGCAGTGGGAACCAGAGTACCACTGCCACGCTGTGGGTGTTGGGAGAGAGGCTAAGCCAAAAAAAACCACCCAACCAAACAATTGTGCATCTCCATCCCTGGTTTTCCGTGGTACTCGCCCAGGGGGAAGCAGCCAGGTTCTTTCCTCTCCAAGAGTTGGGCTCCAGGCACGGAGGGAGGTTTTCACTTTGGAAAAATGCATGTTCCGAGGAAATTCAAGTTGTTGTAGTCTTACACACCCTCAGCCCGAGGGGCTGGGGGTGCACTTGTGACTTGATTTTAATTTTTTTTTTTTTTTTTTTGGGGGGTTTTTCTTCCACTTGTGGTTTTTAGGGGTTTTTTCTTCTAATGTTGGAGGTTTTGCTCTTTGCTTGTGGGATTTGTCCCCCCCCCCCCACCCCGGACCTTCTCAGTGGGGAGGGGCAGTCACCACTCCAGTGTGAAAATTAAGGAATAAACTAAAAAATCCCAGCCAGAGGAAGGTGTTTACTCCAAGGTTGAGAGATCCAGGGATGTCCACCAGTCTTCCACCTTTGGAAAATGGTACCTGGGCGTTTTCCAGCTCCTCTTCTGTGTGTGCCCCACACGTTTTTCTCTCTCTGTTTCCAAACTGGTAGGTGAGAAATGAAGCTGGCTTAGTTCTAACCTTGCTGGAGGGGAGAGATTCTGATTTTCCTGCAAAGGGGGAGGTGAAACTGCCAGGGAAAAGGTGGAGAGAAACCCCCCCAGTTGTGAGGGATGCAGCTTCTTCCTGGGGAATTTTAGGAGAGACCTCTCTGCTGCTCTTGGTCAGGAGGGAAACTCTTGGTGAGAGGTTTTTTGCAGCTCTCACAGCTCCTGGCCCTCAGAGCAGAGGGAGTTTTGCCCTTTTTCTGTGCTGTTGGGGTCAGTAACCCTCCAGCCTTGCTGTGCCGGCTCCAGGGAAGCGCTGAGGGATCCGGGAGGAGGCTCCAGCTGTGCCCACCAGCGCTCCAAAAGCTGTGGGAGGCTGAACGGAGAATCCTGAGAGCACAGTGGGTCCTCAGTGCTGGCAGGGATCAATCTGGTGGTCTCACGATCCAGTGGAAGGGAGGGAAGCTCCATGGCCTACGGATGATCCTCGGTTTTCCTGGAGGCAGCAGGTTTGGCTTGGACGGCTGCAGGTCCTCCGGAGAAGGTGCTGCTGGAGGCTCGGCCTCACTTCGCTGCTTTTTTCTTTTTTTGGAGGTCATCTCTTCCCCTGGAGGCCTGCCTCACCTCCACCACTTGGAATAATTCAGTGAGAGTCCCTTTCCTTGCAGCTGGCTCTGGATTGTCCCTCTGGCGATCCCTGGAGCGGGAGGCAGGATGTGCCGGGCTTGGGCCAAGCCCCTTCCCCCCCAGCTCCCGCTGCTGCTCCCCTGCTCGTGACCCTTCCTCCTCTCCTCCAGCCCCTTTGGGAGCAGAGGGAATTGGCTGGAAGCCGCTCTCCGAGGTAATTCCCACCCCTGGGAGCGCAGAGGTTTGCCGGGAGAGGCCGGGGCTGGCTGGGTTCTCCCCCCTGTTCCCTTCAGGAACGCACAGAGGAATCTCCCGTGCCTTGTCCGAGCACTGCCTGCAGCACCTCCTGCCACGCCAGGGCCCAGATCTTTGCCGAGATTTAAGTGTTCCTTAAACCACACCACAAACCAAGTGTCTTCGGTTCGCCCCCGGCCCCGCCTCGTCCTTTCCGTGGGGTGGGAGGAGGAGGGAAGGTCTTGATCCCAAAAATCCCCGCTATCCGGAATGTTCCGAGTGTCCCACCCTGGTGCTGGCGAGCTGGGCTTTGTTCACTGCCAACAGCAAGAAGAAATTGCCACCACTGCCCATCCCCAGTGCAAATTCAGTGTCCACCCCATGCCCAGCTCCTTTTTTCCTCCCTCCCTCCCCCAAAAAAATAACCCAGGGGGGTGAGGGGGGGTCTTGGGTTAAACACCAGGGAAGACCCAAACAAGGGGTGGTTGTGGGGTTTTGGTTCTGTGTTAAAGATGACATTGCTTAAAAAAACAACCAAAAAAAAAATCACTTTTTCTATTTTAAATACTTGCAAAAAAAACAAAAAAAAAAAAGAAGAAGAAGATACGGTGTTCTTACAAGCTTACATAAATATTTATTAAATACATTTTTTGGGGGGGATGCACCAATTTTATTTTGGTTTTTTTTTTCCTTTTGATATTTTTTTAATACCTCAGACCTGTTGAAAAAAAAAAGAAATAAAAAAAAAAAAGAAAAGAAAGACTCAAACCACCACCACCACCAACTTCAAGCCAACTTTGGGGGCTCTTAAAGTCACTCCCAGAAATCTGTGACTGGCAGGGTTTGCCACAAGGGTCTGGTCGTTCCTTTAGTTTGCTCTATTTTTGTCGTTCTAGTTGCCATATTAGGAGGGGGGGGATTGGGCAGGGAGAAATAAATGCTCTATAAATATTATGCAAAAAAAAAAAAAGGAAAAAAAAAAGAAAAAGAAAAAAATCTAGTTTTCTTTAGCTCAGAAACAGATATTTTTACGTCAGCCATATGTATTTTGTTTAAAGAAAAAAAAAGAAAATAAAGAGATCTCGGGTCCCGTGGCTGCATGAGGGCAGTTGCAAGGGACACTTTAATTAATTCCGTGGATTAATTAATTCAGCCATCGGATGCCAGTCAGCTTCCTTTTCTCTGAGCAGCCATCTTTCTACTAGACGTGAGTTGGATAACACAAATGGGATTTTTTTATATAAATATCTATAAATTATGTTGGTGTATGGCTGGTTGCTTCAAGTATAAATGTTTCTTGCGCAGATTTCCTGTAAAATTTTTTTGGGGTTTTTTTTTGGGGGGGGGGGGGGAAATTTCAGTGATATCCTGGCAGCAGCTGACTCTTGGCTTAAGTTATTGAGGACATTACACACACAAAAAAAAAGAGATTTGGGGGAGATCGGTGCTCCAAAAATCAAAAAAAAAAGGCATGGTCGGCGGCACGGACTTTTGGGGACTCTCTGCAACATGCCTTGACTAGGGGGAGATATAAATATATATATAAATATATATTATTAAAAATAATTCCTGGGGTTTTTCGCTTTGTTTGAACTGCCACGAGCGCGCACGGAGCAGGGGAGGGACAGCGCCAAGCAAAGTCACCCCCCCTGTCCTCCTCCTCCTCCTCCTCGTTGTGATCCGTGTTCAACTTGCCTTGGAATGCTTTGTTATTAAAACACTCTGAACATCCTTCTGCATCCAGTTCTTGATGCCAGCAGGGCCCCTTGGTGGTGGATTTTCCGTGGATTTTCCGTGTTGGTACCAAAGACACCCCACCGCGGCCTGGGCGCCGTTTGCCGGCCGGGCAGCTCGAGGCGTTTTCGCTTTCTCCTGCTGAGGTTTTTATGATTTGCACACACAGAGAGAGAGAGGGGCTTGGGGAGGGGGATTTAACTCGATTGGTTTGTTTTTTGCCAAAAGGTTTTCTGTGCAATAAGCTTCCGAGGGAGATTTTTCCAAACGATCTCGAGAAGGAAACAAACGAAGCCGCGTTTTAGCATGGGCGCCCTTTGCGGGTTTTCCTCCCCCCGCCCCATCTCTCAGCTCCTCTCTGAGGGTGACCTGAGGGGATGGCTGTTAAAAAAACCCATCCCAAATCCAGCCAGGGTATCTCCGAGGTGTCCCTGTCACCCTCTGTGACCGTAGGGACCCCCCCAAGTCCCTGGAGGGGACGCCTGGGCCTGCATCGCTTCTGCTCCGTCCCCAGCCCCTCGTGGAGCTCAGAGCCCCCAAAACGCCCTCCTGCACCCCCAGCTTTCCCTTGGAGGCCCAGGGATGCGAGGGAACCTTTTTCCTGCTCCTTTTCCACCCAAATTGGGGGGTTTTGGCACCTCTTTCTCGCCAGCACCCCCCTCTCACCCTGACTCTGCTTTTCCCCGCTCCCCAAAAGCCCAGTTTTCATCCAGCAAAGCCCATGGCTAAAACTGCCTTTAGTTTATTTCCTCCCCTTCAATAAATATATATATATATACAGTCTGAACTCAACATTTATGTGTGTGTATATATATTTATCCAACGCTCTCACAAAACAAAAAGAACTTTCTTTTGAAGAGGGCACGCAGAGCCGAGTTTTTCTTTTTTTTTTTTTTTTTTCAGTAACTCAGTATAATAAGCACTGGTATTTTTGTATAAAAAATGGGAGAGAAAGCGGGAAAAAAAAAAAAACAACAAAAAACCAAAAAACCAAAATACAAAACAAAAGACTGAATATTATGTGGTATGCATGACATTAAAAAACAAAACAATGGTGGTTTCAAAGCAATATGTACCCTGGTGTGTTTGCCATATCCTAGAGTCCAGCTTCAAGTGCACCTGATCTGTATTGCATTTTGATATTAATCTCTATGTACCATGTTTTGCATGTAATTTATATGGATCTTGGGAGAAAAAAAAAGAAAAAAGAATCTGAATGAATTGTCCGTTGGCTTCTTCTGAGAAAACAGGCTCCGAGCAGAGAGAATACTCCAAAGTGGAAGCAGCAGAGTGGTTGAGGGGTGGGAAAAGGGGGTGCAGCATAAAAACAAAAACGAAGAGGGAGAAGGGGAACGGTTTGGAATCAATAAAGCTTTGGCTGTCGAGCAGAACCAATGCGCGAGTGCATCCAGAGAATAAAATGTGCCCACGTGTAACTGTGCCGTCCTCCGTGTGTCCGGCAGCTCGGGGAATCTGGCCCAAATCCTCCCCGAGGAACGGGGTGGAAAGAGGGATGGGGATCCCAACCAACCCAAGCTCCCCTTGGCGCGGGGTTTCTGTCACTCGGTCGCTTCTTCTTCCACCGCCAAGTCCCCAAATTGCTGCCAAATGCCACCAAAATGGTGCTGCTGGGCCGTGAGGAGCTGCCCTGGATCAGGGATCCTCCTTTTCCCATTCCCAGTGCTGTACGTGGAGCTTCTGAGGTGATTCTTGGTGGAGTTGGGATCTCCAGCTCCTTGGGATCGGCTTCGAGCCACGTCCTGCTTCCATACCTGAGAGTCTTTGGCCTCCAAAGAGGCAATTTGTCCAGAAAAGAAGGAAAATGGGAAATAAAAGCACCCAGCCCCTTAAATCCTCTCATTCCCACTTAAATCCTCTCATTCCCACTTAAATCCTCCCATTCCCAAGCATTGATTGCACCGGAGCTGTTTTTTACGGAGAAGCAGCGTCTTCTCTGTGTCTTTAACACCTCCAGGGCCACGATGAGAAAATCCCACTGGGTTGAAGAGAATTCAATCCAAAACATCTCCAAGCTGATCCTTGGAGCTGATTCCAAGGGACAGGAATGGGGTGTAAAAGCTTTGCTGTGCAGCATCACCCTCTTCTCTTCCCTGCTTTCCCAGGGAGGCATCCGCACCCACACTCTTAAATAAACACAATAAACACAACAGCCACAATTCCTCTATTTTTTTTCTTTTTCTTTTTTTTTTTTTGTGAACATAATCCGGGCTGGATGCCAAAAAAAAAAAAAAAAGGCCAAAAAAACCGGGTTGAAAACTCAAAATATCTTCCAGTTGGGAATTCACATCCCCTCAGGAGCGTGAGGGAGGGGATGGCACCTCAGGGGCTGCGGGCAGGGGGGCTCTGGCAGGGAGTGGGGACCATTCTTGGGACATCAGGGGGAATTTCCTCATGGAAAGGGTGGCCAGGCATTGGAAGGAGCTGCCCAGGGAGGTTTGGAGTCCCCCCATCCCTGGAGGTGACAAGGAAGGACTGGACGCGGCACCCAGTGCTCTGGGCTGTGGGTGACACGGTGGGGATGGCGAACAGGTTGATGATCCTGCAGCCACCCTCCAACCGAAATTCTGCGGGCCCAGGGCAGGGTGGAAGGACACGATCCTGTTCGCTTCACGGGGAAATGCTTTTCCCGCTTTTTGAAGCTTTTTGAGGGTTTTTTTTCCAAGGGCGGGGAAGCAAAAAACACAGAAAAACCAGCCCGCCCGCACCCCCCCCTCTCCGTTTCCGGGGCCCGCCCGCCTTCTCCCTTC
>NW_008236763.1:1957182-1960264 GCF_000691975.1 Corvus brachyrhynchos
GACCCCCGGGGTGAGGTGGGGGGAGGTGGAATTAGGGGGATTAGGTGGGAATAAAGCCGGGCTGAGGTGGGTTTCCTGCCCGCGGGGCTTTGGGGAGGGGGGAGCTGCGTGCCCGGGGTAGGCCCGAGGCCTTTCCACGGGGCTCGGCCGCCCCCTCAGATTTGCGATCCCAGCGCAGGTGCTTTATCAATCTCCTTGTTTTCAGGTAAAACCTCGTTCCTTCCTGTTGTAGCAACGCGTCTGAGGGGCATTTCTAATGTAGTCACCTAATTGCTCCTCATTCCCCAAAAGAACTTCATGAGCTGAGTAACTCTGGATGCACCGGGTCTGAATTCCTCCCGTAGGTTGTTAAAACAACGCAATTGGGTGACGTTGTTGGGGGTTTCTTGTTTTTTAAAGGTTGGAGCTGAGAGGTTTCTGCTTTCTGCCGTCGATTTTTGTTGTGGGAACGCCAAAAGGAGGTTTTTTTTGTTGTTGTTGCGGTGTGTGGGGCCTCCAGGTTATTCCCAGAATTGCACTCAGGGTCACACTTCCCAAATAAAACCCGGCTTTATTTGGCTGTAAAAAAAAATAAAAGGAGATCTCTTGGGGAATAAAGGAGTTTGGGGTTGAGTTTGGGCACACCTGAAGCAGAGCAGGTGGGCTGGAGGTGTTGCTGGATGTGTCCAGGTGTTCCAGGAGTTCTCCAGGGAAAACTTCCTGGTGGTGTCACTTCCCGGCTCCAATGACACCTTTCCAAGGGGCTGCTTCCAGGGGAAATCGAGTCCCTTTGGGATTTAATAAAACATTCCAGTGAAAAGGAGGAATTATCCCAGGAAATCTCTGCCAGGCCCTGGGGTTGAGCTCAGAAATAGGAAAAAAAAATTGAGTTTATTTTCTTGAATTATTTTCTTCAATTATTCCTGTCTTATCCAGGAGTGGATGTAGCAGCTTCCTTTAGTTTGGGATTGATTCCTGAGGAGGAAAAGCTGGTGGACAGTGAAAAAATGGCTGGAAAGGGAGTTAAAATGTCTAATTCCTGGTGCTCTTCCTTCTTGATAAACGGGGGTGAATCATCAAATGTTGTTGTCAGGAATTAAAGGCACAAATGGAGCAGCAGGAAGAGGCTTTTCCAGGGGAATCAGGGGACTTCAAACCCGAGAATTCCCCGCAGGGAGGTTCAAGAAAGCTTCTCTCGGGTGTTTTTATGTATTTTCCCTTCAAAAATATAAAGTTGGTGTTGGTTTTTTGGCCTGGTTTTTCCTGACCCTCAGCTACTGCATTTTTTATTTATGTTGACTTTTTTTTTTTTTTTACAAAAATTTGGTTTGAAAATATTCTCCTACAAAATTTGAAATGAGTTCTGGACAGGAAAGGGTTTAAAATTCTCGTTAATTTTAATTAATTCGAGACCTGCTGGGTGCACCAGAGTTACTCATTTTTATTTGGATTTTCATTTTTTTTTTGATTGCCACCTTGACACCAGTTTAAAATGCAAGGAAAAAAGAAAAAAAAAAAGGGTTTTAATGAACCTTTTTTATAATTAAATTACCTTGATGGAGTTTAGAACTCTGAGGGGTTTTCATTGGGAGGTTTTTTTGTGTGGTTTTTTGGTTGGGGTTTTTTTTTCTGTTGTTCTTTATTTTAAAGCTTTGCTTTATTCCCACTCTTTAAACAAGATTCAGAGTCTGAACAGGAATGTGGGAAAAATGTGGAAGGCAAAATGCTGATGTAGTTTATAAAGGAATTAAATCTGAAGGGATTTTCTTTCCCCCCAGGGTGGTGGATGTAGGAATGTTGCATTTTAGGTGTGTCTGACTGCCTGAGGAAAGGAAATGCCACCTTCCAGACTGGGAATTCCTCCTGATTTGGGTTTGAATTCCTGCTCTCAGCCAGGAATGGCCCCTAATTCCCACGGATTTAAGTGTTGGCTTGAGCAAACTGAAGAATTCAGGCTTGAAATTTAATTTTAACTCCCGACAGCGTTGGGAAAACACCTGGAAAAACGTTGAACTTCCACAAGAAGGAGCTCCAGGAATTTTTAGGAGTAGATTGCCAGGAATCTCCATGACCCCAAGTCTGGTTTTGAAGGTCCAAAGTGAATTAACCCCGTGGAGATGGAAGAAGGGGAGGAAACCCTGCACTTAATTCCTGTTTTATTCCCTTTGTCAAGCAGTCAAAAAAAAACCCCACAACCCAGTCACTAATACAAGAACCCAACTTTTCCTCTCTTTATTTTAGATTTGGGAAAATTCCCTGCCAAAAAAAAAAAAAAAATCCTGGGAAAATTCACTAGTGTTTGTGTGAGTAAAAGGTTCCAAGCATTTATTCTTAACCTGTAAAGAACAATTTCACTGAGTTTTGTCCCCCCCCCAAAGAGTCAGAAATCCTTTGCACAGAAATGTGAGAGGAGTAAATTTACTTTTATTTGGATTTTAGCTGGTCTGGTTGCAGGTGTGGAAAAGAAACCCAAAAATGTGATTTTTTTTGAAAAATAAGAATATCCAAAAGAAATGTGTGATTTCACATTCAAAAAACGCCCAATAAACCCATTTTTTGGTGGCACCAAAAACCCAAGCAGCTGCTGAATCAGATCCAAACCATTGGATAATGATGGATAAATGGATTAGGGAACAGCACACGATGCCAAAATTGTAAGATTTGATGGAAAACCAACGAATTCCCAATCCAAATTCCCAATCCGTGCAGCCATGCCGCTCCCAAAGCAACTCCCTGCTTTCCCAGAGCTTGCTGCATCCCTGAGCTGCTCCCTGCTTTTCCTTGGATGCACTTCCTGATGAGGGCAGAGCCGTTCCCGGGGGATGGATGGGTGTGGATGGATGTGTTTGTCCCTCGTGCTGTCCGTGTGTCCCCACATTGCCTCTCACAATCATCACCTTGACCTCACCTCGTCCAAAATTACGGAAATAATCTCGTTTTTCTGCCCAGTTTTCTCCCAAATGAGAGACTTTGCCTGCAGTTTGATGTGGGAAATGGGCTAAAATCGCTGATTTTTTGCTGGTTTTCTCCCTGACTTTGCTATCCCTCCCTCTTTTGGGGTGTGTATAAACACATTTGTGGGTTTATACACAGAATTATTTGG
>NW_008236763.1:1960466-1974137 GCF_000691975.1 Corvus brachyrhynchos
AGATGGAGCCTCATTTTTGCAGCCACTTTGAATCCCGAGTTCATCTTTAAAAAAGGCGCTGGGGCTTTTTAAAAATTTTTTTTGTTGGTTCTTTTTTTATGGTTCTTTTTGGTTTTTATTTTTTTGGTTTTTTTTGGAAGAGCTAAAATATCCCTGGCTGTCTCCAGTGTGACAGTATTCCAATGGACTTGATTCCTCCATTAGTTTGTCAGATTGTTTTAAGAGCACCTCAGAGTTTGGAATTGTGGAATTGTTGGCTGAGAGGTTCCCTTGGAATTGTGAGGAGGAAAATTCTGTCTGCCCCTTTGTTATTCATTCACGGACTCCTTCGGCCTACAGGAGAAGGGAACTGCATGGCTGGGAAGATCAAAGCCTGTGCTGAACGTGGCCAGGTGGGTGAGCCCCAAAAATCCTCTGGGATTGGGAAAAAATCCGGGATGTAGCGCTTGGATTCCATGGAAATGATCAGTGAGCTGTTAAAATCGATTAATGGTGGTATTTCCAATTAATGTTGTTGAGATGTCATCAAAATGTGAAGGCTCGGTGTTGAGCTGTGATGTTATGATGTGATTATTATTAATACCTAACGATTAAAGTTTAATTTCAGATGGGAAATCATCGATTATATTAATCATAGAACATGGAATAATACATGATCATAATAAAATGTTGTCACGTCGTTGAGAACTCAGAATTACAATCAGGTTTTTTTTTTTTAGCCTTGGGTCACACCCTAAAATTAAAGTTGAATTTCAAATGGGAAATAATAGGTGGTAGTATAATATCATCATGTCGTTGATAACTCAGAATGACACCCCATTTTTGAAGAAATTGGGTCACTTTTGGGTCACACCATAAAGTTTAATTTCAAATGGGAGATAATACATTAATAATATAGTAGGAAATAATATGTGATAATAATAGAATGTTACCATATTATTGAGAACTCCAAATTACACCCAATTTTTGAAGAAATTGGGTTGCTTTTGGGTCACACCCTAAAATTAAAGTTTCATTTCAAGTAGGAAATAATAGATGATATTAATAATGCAAAATGTGAAATAATAGATGATAATAATCAAATATTACTGTATCATTGGTAACTCAGAATGACACCCAATTTTTGAAGAAGTGGCTCTATTTTGGGTCACACCCTAAGTTTTTTCTACCTCAAGACACACAACTGTTACTAAGGTCACGGCATCGAATTTGTGCAGACAAAATTCCTGCAGTTTTGGACAAATCTGACCAAAAATCTCTCTGCATTTCCCATTTTAAAAACAGAATTGCAGACAAATTCGGCTTCGTTTTTGTGCCCAGCTGATTTCCAGTCATTGCCTCCCTCCAAAGATGAATTTGATAAATAGGAAACAACTCTAAAACCAATCATTTTTATGAATGATCCCTTTCTTTAGGGTTACTTTTAAAAAGAAGCTTTCACTGCTAAACCAGGAGAAGCCTTTGAGTGCCAGGAAGCGAAGCCAATTCTTGCCCAGGCTGGAGGAAGACCCTGAGAGCAAAACCCTGAGCTTTTCCAAGGATTTCTGCAGCATGTCCAACCACGGAGACGACTGCTACTTCTTCTTCTATTCCACGTGCAACAAGGTGAGTCTGGATCGAATTCCCTTCGCAATTCTTTCATTCCCTTCTCCTCCTTCTCAAGCCAGGAGCGCCAAGAATGCGATGAAACAAATTCCTCTTAATTAATTCATTCATTAATTCATTAGTCCGCTCCCAGCTCTTAAAAAGGGGGATTTTTTTAAAGCTGTGTGCTTCTCCCATCCCTGGTTTTGTTGCTGATTTCCCGTGGATTTCAGGGAGACAGCTGTGCCTTCCGCCACTGTGAGGCCGCCCTGGGAAGCGAGACCGTCTGCACCCTGTGGCAGGAGGGGCGTTGCTTCAGGAATGTCTGCAGGTTCAGGCACATGGAAATCGATGTGAGTGTTCCCTAAAAAAATAACCTCTCCTCATCCCAAAACCTCGACAGCACTTCCCAGGGATTTTGGGAGGGGTGAGGAGGGGATAAATGTGCTTTTCCATCAGAGATTTAGAGGGATTTGGGTTGCTAGGAGGGAGGTGGAGGAGGGGAAAAAAAAAAATCCATTTTTAAGGTGTTTCCCGGCAGGAAATGTTGGTGTGAAGTGCTGTTATTCCCAAAATTTTTGCCAGAGCGACCACGTGGATCCCACTGCTTAAATGGGGTGGGAAACAGGTTATTCCTGAGAGCTGGAAAATGGCCCTGTCAGGGCTCTTCTGCCTTGAATTTCTCCACAAAACTTTATCATGACCTTTTGGAATTGTACAGAAAAAAGATGGGAGCTCTGAAAAGAAGCTCTGAAAGATAAATTCAGGTTGATTTCACCAGCAGTTGAAATCTGAACATGGAAATATTTCCCTGTGAATAATCCCATTCTTTTGGATTTTGCATTAATTTAATCCTGAATTTCTGTGTGACAGTCTCCTGTCTTCTCCACCTGAACAACAACAAAGCAAATCCAGATAATACCCAGTTTTTCCAGCCTAGAAAACCTCCTTTCTAAGCCCTAAAATACTTCCAGTGAGAAGCTGCCCTCTGCAATGACATTTCACCCCTTCCCTGTGGCCTGTTGGGAACCTGAGTCTGTTTGTAGATCCAAGGCAGAATTCCCTGAGCTTGGATTTGGGATTTTTCCCTCAGAAAAAGAGGAGTGAGATCGCTTGTTACTGGGAGAACCAGCCAGGAGGCTGCCAGAAGCACAACTGTGCTTTCCACCACACCAAGGGACGTTACGTGGACGGGCTCTTCCTACCCCCGAGCAAAAGTGAGTTTTTCACCTCTTTTCTCCTTGAAATCTTCATGAATTAATGGTGGATATTCCTTAAAATGATGTGGAGGCTCAAGGAACTGGTGGTTTCTGGCTGAAGGAGAGGTGTGCAGTCACGGGAATGGAGTGAAATTCGGAGTTTGGAATTTTTATGCCGCTCTGTGCTTTGTGATTTTTGCTTTTTAAAGTTCCTTTCCTCCTCTCTCCTTTGATCCCTTTCTGGCTGGGGAATAAGGAACCGGATCTGGGTGTGTTTTCTTATCAAATCTACAACGTTTGGGGTCAAAGTTTGGAATTTCTGAGTCAGGTTTGATTTTGCTGTTCCAGCCACTCTTCCAAGTCCCCCCGAGGCTGCAGAGGACGAGGTGAAAATGGTGCAGATGCAGCAGAACAAACTCTCTGTGCAGTCCAACCCTTCCCCACAGCTCAGGGGGGTGATGAAAGTGGAAAACTCCGAGAATGTCCCGAGTCCCACCCATCCCCCAGTCGTCATCAACGCTGCAGATGATGATGAAGATGATGATGGTGAGAAATCTTGAATTATTTAGAACGTTCCTGCTTTAAATCAAAACAGAAATCGCAAAATGTGTGGATTTTGCCGTGGTTTAAGCCACAGAGAAGAGCTCCTGAATGTTTTTATGGATTGAAATATTGGGTGAACCATCTGAAAATGAAAAATCTTGGCTAAATCCCTGCTCCAGAAGTGAACTAATTTGGAGTTTCATTTTCCCTTCCAGACCAGCTTTCTGAAGAAGGAGAAGAAACCAAAACCCCAGTCCAGCCACCAACCACGGAAACCCACAATGGGCTGAGGGTGATTTCCACCAGGAAATCCAATTCCAGTGCAAAGCAAGGTATTCCAAGAGCTGCAGGAGGAGGGATTGGGAGGAAGATTGGACAATGAAAAGCAAAATATTCCTAAAATACAACAGAACTCAGGAATGCTGAGTGGAATCCGGGAGTTCATTCCCACCTGATTGTGTTCCCCAAGCAGGGAAAATCCTTCTGGCTTGGTTTTGTGGGACAAAATAGAGTTTAAGTGGAGTTCAAAGAGTTTAAGTGGAGTTTAGATGTCTGCAGATGTCCCTTCAGGCACTGTGGAAATCCATATCCAAGTGATAAAGGAATCTTTAATCCCTCTCCATGAATTAGTGCTTAAAAGTGTGGATTTTCCCCTGGAGGTTGAAAAAAGGGTGTGAGTTTTCCAAAATCCCAACTGTTCTGGGGGTTTTTAAACTGCTGGGGAGTGTTGACAGGGTTTATCCCAAATACTTTGGGAAGAATTGACCTCAAGTTCCTGAATTACTCTCTGCTTCCAGATGACAACTTAAATTTCGGGATAAAAACCCTGGAAGAGATCAAACTGAAGAAACTCAAGGAAAAAGCCAAAAAACAAGGTGGTGAGTTAATATCCTTAATATCCCTCCTTTCTTATCTGTCTGCCTTCTGTTCATCCTTGGCTTTAATCCTGATTTTCCTTGGATAATTTGCAAGAGAAAGAATTTTTTTTGGCACTCTCGGGAGCTCCTGCAGGGACAGCCTTCCATGTTTTTTGAGGGGGGGGCTTACTCTGGCCTGTTTTCCCAGTCCTGCTTGGAATTCCAAGGGCAAATCCAAGGGAAATTGCTAAATATCCTGATTTTTCCATGTTTTTCCATGCAGAAGGTCCTTCAGGAGTGGCTGTGGATCCCCTCCAAGCCCGGAGCATTCCCGTGCCGGAGAAGGAAAACGTCCGGACCGTGCTGAGAACTGTGACCCTCTCCTCAAAGGAAGGTAATCCCAAATCCCAAAATTCCCATTCCACGGCTCCTAACCCAAATTATTGATCATTAGGATAATTCACACATGTGGTGCTGCCTTTTCCTGATTTGAATTTCCAAGGCTGTGGTTGTGTTGCAAAAGTTTGGAATTTGTAGGTGCTGGATTTGTTTGGAATTAAAGCTCAGGAAGTTTTATCACTGAAACCATTTCTCCTCCCAGTCCTTCTTTCAGTTCCTGTGGTTTGGCTGCCAGAAAATGTCATTTTTTGGGATAAGAGCTGGAATTGGGATGGTTTTCCTGATTTTCTGTGCACTGAAGAGATCCTTCTTTATTTTAGGGGAGGACCCTGTGATCCAGCTGAATCTTCCTGACAGACTGGGAAAAAGGAAAACCCTCATGGGTGAGAGCTTTTTGTGAAGTACTGACAGCAGAAACAGCAAATTCTCTTAGCAACCAAACACCACAAATATTTTAAAAATAAAATCGACCTGGGAGGATTCAGATTCCTGGGGGATTGTTCTTAAACCCTCCCACAGAAGAATAATTCTGAAAGAATTTCTCATTTTGTGTCTTTCTGAAGCTGGGAAAACTTTCCTTCCCCTGAGGAGGAACGTTGCTGACAGGCTGGGGAGGAAGGCAGAGCTGCAGGGAAATGCTGACAAGGCCCCAAAGAGAGGCACAGGTACCAAACACTCCTGGATTTCCCACCTGGAATTTCTCTCCAGGTTTTCTGTTGGGATTTTCTGTTCCTCCTTTCTCCTCACGGTTCTTTTTGCACCTTGGTTTGAGGGCTCATGGTCCCTCTGAATCCTGCTGAGGTTCTCTCCTGTCTCATTTCCCACACAAAATTGGGATTTCTGCCACTTTTTTAACTTTTCCTGGTTGGTTTTTTTTAGTTCAAGTCCTCAAGTCCCTGAAGGAGAGGCTGGGGCTGCCCTCTGAGCAGAGCAGCGCAGAGACAGGTAAAAATTGGATTTGGAATATTCCTTCCTTTTTTTGTTTTCTTCCCAACATGTCCCATGCAACCTTAAATTGTTAATTTTAAAGGATAACTGGCTCTGCTTTTCCAAATCCAAGTGGTTTAAAGGAGGGAGAGAACTTTATTGTTAAGGGAATTGGGATTGTTCATCCTGGAGAGGAGAAGTTTTGGGGTGATCTCATTGTGGCCTGAAGGGAGCCTGCAGGAAAGGTGGGGAGGGAATATTTCCAAGGCATGGAGTGCCAGGACAAGGGGAATGGCTTCACACTGATGGGGAATAGGTTTAGATGGGATATTGGGATGGAATTGTTCCCTGGGAGGGTGGGGAGGAGCTGGGATGGAATTCCCAGAGAAGCTGTGGCTGCCCCTGGATTCCTGGCAGTGTCCACGGCCGGGTTGGAGCGCCCTGGGATAGTGAAAGGTGTCCCTGGATGATCCTTAAGGTCCTTCCCACCCAAGGCTACACTGAGAGCCCTCAATCCCAAATTCCCTCAGTGCTGGGAGAAATTTTGGAGACTTTTCCCAAAATCCTTGGACTCCCTTTAACTGCCGCTTCTTGCCGGCTTTGATTTTTGCTGAATACAGACAAAGCTTCCAAACCCATCGAGGAGATCCGGGTGAAAACCCTGGAGGAAATCCGTCTGGAAAGAGCCAACCAGAGGCGAGGGGAACCCCCAGCCAAAATCCCAGGAGAAGGCAGGAAAACAGAAGATCCCAACCCCGGAGCCAGATCCTCCCCGGCCGTCCGCATCAAATCCCTGGCGGGAGCCCTGGCAGAGAAAAACCACAAGAGGCTGGGAGAAGAGAAGGAAAAACCCGAGGAATTCTCCAGCAAAGCCAAAGCTGAGGCTGATCCTGGGAAACAGAACATTCCTGCCCCAGCTGTGGTGGGAAGGGTGCAGCTGGCAGAGCCGGGAAGAGCCAAAGCGGCCGGAGAAGTGAGGATCAAAACCTTGGAGGAGATCAAGAGGGAGAAAGCCCTGAGGATGCAGCAGAGTGGGGAGAACGTTCCTGCTCCTCCTGCCCTGCCCGAGCCAGCCCTGAGGGGCAGGAAACTGCTCCGGGTCACCAAGGTCATAGGTGAGGAGGGAGCTGCTTCCCCTTGGCAGCAAATCCCAATTTACTCAGGAATCGCTTGGAGCTTTCCTTCCGCGGGCGCTTGAAAAGTTTCAGGCTCCAGAGTTGGAAGGATCATGAATTTTCCATGAATTTCCGTGTGTTTCCCACTGGAAAATTCATTCCTTGAGGAGCTTTCAGGCTCCAGATTTAAAAGGATCACGGGATTTTCCACGAATTCCATGAGTTTTGTGTGTTTCCCACTGGAAAATTGATTCCTTGAGGAGCTTTCAGGCTCCAGAGTGGAAGGATCACGGGATTCTCCATGAATTTCCATGTGTTTTCCACTGGAAAATTCATTCCTTGAGGAGCTTTCAGGCTCCAGATTTAAGAGGATCACGGGATTTTCCATGAATTCCATGAATTCTGTGTGTTTCCCACTGGAAAATTGATTCCTTGAGGAGCTTTCAGGCTCCAGATTTAAAAGGATCACGGGATTTTCCACGAATTCCATGAGTTTTGTATGTTTCCCACTGGAAAATTCATTCCTTGAGGGGGTTTCAGGTTCCAGAGTTGGAAGGATCATGAATTTTCCATGAATTTCCGTGTGTTTCCCACTGGAAAATTCATTCCTTGAGGGGGTTTCAGGTTCCAGAGTTGGAAGGATCATGAATTTTCCATGAATTTCCGTGTGTTTCCCACTGGAAAATTCATTCCTTGAGGGGGTTTCAGGTTCCAGAGTTGGAAGGATCATGAATTTTCCATGAATTTCCGTGTGTTTCCCACTGGAAAATTCATTCCTTGAGGGGGTTTCAGGTTCCAGAGTTGGAAGGATCATGAATTTTCCATGAATTTCCGTGTGTTTCCCACTGGAAAATTCATTCCTTGAGGAGCTTTCAGGCTCCAGATTTAAGAGGATCACGGGATTTTCCATGAATTCCATGAATTTTGTGTGTTTTCCACTGGAAAATTCACTCCTTAAGAAGTTTCATAGTGTCATTCCCACCTTGCTTTTTTCTGGCCTGGCTTTGTGGGGTCTTCCCTGTGCTGGAATCCATTCCATTCCTCTTTGGAATATTTTTTGGGAAGGGTTTCTCAACGCCTGACCACGAGGGCATTAAAAATCTCATTGTTAAGATGCTTGAATCCATGGAAAAAGAGATGATGGCGCTGAGGCAGAGAGAAAATCCTGCAGGAATTGCTTCCTGTTATTAAAAATAGGGAAATAAAACCCCCCCAAGGTGATTTATTTCTACTCTGGACCAATTTTTTTATGTTTTCCTTGGTTTAAAGCACCTGGAAGAGAAGAAAAAATGATTGTGGAGCTGAACAAACCTTCCCCCAAAGGAGTCTCTGCACCTGCTGAGGTGAGTCTGAACAGGTTTAGAATAAAACCCTCAAATTCTGATCAATTTGGGCATAAAATGACACATTTCCCAAATAATTTTGGCACGTTTTGTTTCCTATTCTTTACTTTTTCCCACTTTTCCTCATTTGGGAATTCATTAAATGCTGTCAGTTTGATCAGTAAAATTCCCAGAAAACACGTCCCCCCCTTAGAATTAATTAAGTACTTAATTTGAACTCATTAATCTGATTATACCTGACAATGAATAAGAACCACAGGTGGGGAAAATATTTTTGCTTTCAGTGATTTTTTCCCTGGCAAACTTTTAAAATCCCCAACTGAATATTTTAATCCCAAAAATTGGAATTTTAGAGGAAATCAGGCTCTGGGGGGGAGGAGGAGCTTGGATGACTTTACATTCCCTAAAATCACTGGATAGGCTCCAGCCAGAGCCTCCTGCTCCATTAAAACTTGGGGTTTTTTTTGGGAATTGCAGTTTTAAAACTGCATTTTCATGGCAGGGATCTCATTTTATGCCAAAAAAAGACTGAATTTCCACCGTGCCCCGTGGAGCCATTTTGGAGGGATTGCCCCTCAAAATTCCTTAATGAATCCACAGATTTTTATCCCTAGATTTTTATCCTAATAACCCTCCTGGGATCTTTTTTTCCCCCCTTCTCAGAATGCAGGGAATTCTGGAGTTCAGGTGAAGAGCCTGGAGGAAATCATGTGGGAGAAGCGTCAGCTGAAGCAGCGCCAGGAGGAGAAACTCCAGAAAGGAGCTGGGCCAATTCCAGCTGAAAAACCCGAAAAAAACAAGGAGAAAACTCCAGGATCAGGGAGCCCCGAATCTGCTGTGGGATCAGCTCATCAGCTGGGCAGGAGGAAAGTGGTGAAATTCCAGGAGGACGGGGTGGGAAACCCGGAGAAGGATCCTGCGGCGTCTCCAGGGAAAAAGGGAGCTCAGGTGCTGGAGAGGAAAGCTAAAAGTAGGTGTTGGGTGTTCCCTTAGGGAATGTTCTGGGAAAAGGGCTTGGGATTTTTGGTGGGAAAACTCAGGGTGAGGTCATTCCCAGCCTGGAATGCCAGGGAATGTGGGCAGCAGGGGAGGGGAGGGGGAAGATGTGGAATGCTGGAGCTCCTACCGGATAAGGAGGGTTGGGAATATCTGGAGCAAATCCAGAGAAGGAATTTGCTGAAGGGACTGGAGCTCATTCCCTGTGGAGACAGGGTGGGAATGTTGGGAATGTTCAGGCTGGGGAAGAGAAGGATCCAGGGAGACTTCAGAGCTTTTTCCAGGAGATAAAGAAGCTCCAGGAGAGCTGGAGAGGGATTTGGGATGGAGGGACAGGACACAGGGAATGGCTTCCCACTGCCAGAGGGCAGGGCTGGGTGGGATATTGGGATGCAATTCCTCCCTGTGGTGCTGGGGAGGGAATGGGATGGAATTCCCAGAGAATCCATGGCTGCCCCATCCCTGGGAGTGCCCAAGGCCAGGCTGGAGCAGCCTGGGATAGGGAAAAGCATCCCTGGAACACACAGGATGACCCTGGATGATCCTTAAAAGTCCCTCCCACCCCAAACCATCCTGGAATTCTGGGATTCTGAAGCAATCCCGATTTGTTTTTTCACCCCGAGCTGGATCATTCCTCTCTTCCCTTCATTCCAGCCAAATCCAAGGTGTGCCTGAAGCCTCTGGATGGCAAAGCCTCCCCCAAGCAGCCCCTGAAGAGGAAGGGTCCCGAGGGCCACCCCCCGGCCGTGGTGGCAGTGAAACCCCTCAGTGCCACCAGCGGGGACACCAAGGAGCCCTCAGCCAAGGTAAAGCCAAATTCCTGGAAAAAGCCTGGAAAAAACCTGGAAAAAACCTGGAAAACTGGAACCTCCCCAGCTCTCTGGTGCCTTTTAACCCCCCCCCGAAGTGTCAGGGGAGCAGCACATTCCTACTTTGGAAGCATCTCCTTCATTATTCCCTGCTGGGATTTGTGAAGGATTTCATCCCTTAAAAGGGAAAAAATTCCTTAAAAAAAAAGAAAAAAGGCAGAAAATTCCTCATTTCAGGAATACCCTGGGTTCACTATTTTGGTGAAGCAGCAAAGGAAGAATCTCCTAAAATACTGCATTTTTATGTGGTGACTTTTTGGGGTTTATTTTCAGGGACTTTGGGGTTTCTTCTCCGTGACTTTTTTTCAGGGACTTTGAGGTTTCTTCTCAGGGATTTTTTTAGGATTTCTTCCCAGTGACTTTTTGGGGTTTGGTGACTTTTTGGGAGTTGTTTTCAGGGACTTTGGGGTTTCTTTTCGGTGACTCTGAGGTTTCTTTTCAGTACCTTTGGGGTTTATTTTCAGTCACTTTTTGGGAGCTTTTTTCAGGGGCTTTGGGGTTTCTTCTCAGTGGCTTTTTGGGGTTCTTTTCAGTGACTTTGTCAGTTTTTTCCGGTGACTTTTTTGGGGCTTTTTTCAGGGACTTGGAGGTTTCTTTTCAGAGATTTTTTTAGGATTTCTTCCCAGTGACTTTTTGGGGTTTGGTGACTTTTTGGGGGTTGTTTTCAGGGACTTTGGAATTTCTTTTCAGTGACTCTGAGGTTTCTTTTTGGTGCCTTTGGGGTTTATTTTTGGTACCTTTGGGGCTTTTTTCAGTGACTTTGAGGTTTCTTTTCAGGGATTTTTTTAGGATTTCTTCCCAGTGACTTTTTAGGGTTTGGTGACTTTTTGGGGGTTGTTTTCATTGCCTTTAGGGTTTCTTTTATATATTTATAAAAATTATCCTGCTTTTCCTTCTCCTCCTCTTCCTTCCCAGGCCGTGGCTCCGGCTGCTCCAGAGGACAACCCGGCCTCCATCCCTCGGAGAGAAAATTCCCAGAGCAGGTAACAGCAATCCCAGCTTGTCCTTGTCCTTCCTGATCCCTGGGATCGGATGTGGGGTCGTCCACGTGTGGAAAATCAGAATTTTAAGGAAATTGGTGCCAAAATCCAACAAAACAACAACAAAAGAATTGTTGGAACGAATTCCTGGAGCAGCAGAACTTGTTAAGGGATTTTCTGAAAATGCTGTGCTTGGGCACAGCTTTTGAGTGGCTTTTTGGGATTTCTTTCCAGTCTTTTGGGGTTTTTTTTTCAGGGACTTAAGTGGCTTTTTGGGGTTTTTTTTTCACTGACTTCAAGGTTTATTTTCAGAGATTTTTTTAGGATTTCTTCCCAGTGACTTTTTGGGGTTTGTTTTCAGTGCCTTTGGGGTTTCTTTTCAATGACTTTGGGGTTTCTTTCCAGTGACTTTTTTGGGGTTTTTCTCAGTGACTTTTTGGGGTTCTTTCCAGTGACTTTGCAGTTTCTTTTTAGTGACTTTTTGGAGGTTTTTTTCAGTGACTTTGGAGTTTTTCTGGTGACTTTTTGGGGTGTTTTTCAGGGACTGGGGTTTATTTTCAGTGGCTTTTTGGGGGTTGTTTTCAGTGACTTTGGGGTTTCTTCTCAGTGGCTTTTTGGGGTTTCTTTTCAATGACTTTGGGGTTTCTTCTCAGTGGCTTTTTGGGGTTTTTTTTCAGCACCTTTGGGGTTTCTTTTCAGTAACTTAGTTGTTTTTTTCCAGTGACTTTTTTGGGGTTTCTTTTCAGAGCCTTTGGGGTTTCTTTTCAGAGCCTTTGGGGTTTCTTTTCAGAGCCTTTGGGGTTTCTTTTCAGAGCCTTTGGGGTTTCTTTTCAGCGCCTTTGGGGTTTCTTTTCAGTAACTTAGTTGTTTTTTCCAGTGACTTTTTTGGGGTTTCTTTTCAGAGCCTTTGGGGTTTCTTTTCAGCGACTTTGGGGTTTCTTTCCAGCGACTTTGGGGTTTCTTTCCAGTGACTTTTCGGTGTTTTTTTCCAGTGATTTTGGGGTTCCTCTTCAGCACCTTTTTGGAGTTCCAGTGCCTTCTTTGAATCTCTTTTAAATGACTTCCTGGGATTTTTTTTTTTCCAGTGACTTTTTGGGTTTTCTTCTCACCCCTTCTCCCCTCAACTTCCACCTCTATTTCCTCATACCCAAACCCCCAACTGCTCCAGCTCATCCTAAACTTCCCAAACCCTAATCCCAACCTCCCAAATTCCCTCCATCACCACCCCCCATGGGAACATTCACCTGGTAAACCCCACCTAAGGAACATCCCACGCTGATTTTCCCCTTTCCTTGTTTCTCCCAGCCCCGAGCTGCACGTGGGGAGCCAGGCAGATTCCCTGGCGCAGTCAGAGGTGTCCGGCTCCTCCTCCTCCTCCTCCTCCTCCCTGGAAGTTCCGGTGAAGCTGCGGCGCCTCAGCTCCGCCAGCTCCTCCAAACCCCCCCTGTCCGTGGAGGACGACTTTGAGAAGCTCATCTGGGAGATCTCAGGAGGAAAACTGGAAGCAGAAATCGACCTGGATCCAGGGAAAGATGAGGATGATCTCCTGCTGGAACTCTCGGAGATGATTGACAGCTGAGATGGGCAGGGTTGGGTTGGTTTTTTTTTTAAAAAAAAAAAAAACCAAAAAAAAGACACACCACCAAAAAAAAAAAAAAGGAAAATTCCTTCCCCCACATCCTGTAAATGTTGTTGGATCCGTGGAGGAGATGCTTTTCCTGGCTCGAAGCACAGTTGGATTGTTAGGAATAGGCAGAATGTGCACTCAGTTATCCCGAAATTCCGGGCCCAGCTGATCCCGAGGCTGTGCTGGCAGCTCCTCCCACACAGCAGAGGACAAAGCACTTGGAATTCTCTTGGGAGGACACAGATCCCATCTCCAGAGCCATCCCAGGATGGGATCGAAGCTCCCCCTCATCCCCCTGCTGGGATTCCCTGGACAGTGAATCCCCAAAAAAGCCTGGAGTTACTATGTCAACTCTGGAATTGACGGATGGACGCTGCCTTTGGACTCGGAATCGAGGGCAATTCGGGAGAGCCGGGCTGGGAGAGGGAGCAGCTGAGCCAGGATTTTGGACCAAACACTGCCAGGGTGAGCCTGACTTGGAATTTCCAGGGGGAATTTTTCCTCATGGCCACCGGGGATCCTGGGATGGGCAACCAAAATTCCCTTGGCTGCCTGCAGGAATTTGGGAAAGCCAGGATTGCTTCAAGTGCCTCTGGTTCCGAGGATCCCTCCCCTGCTGAAGGACTGCAATGAGCCTCCCCCATCCAGCTGGAATCATTTTGGGAGGGAGGAAAAGCACCTGGAAGGTTCTGCCCCCCCCTCCCCAGCTGTTTCCCTCTTTTCCAGCCCGCTGGAGATGGGATTTGATGGAATCCCCGTGGGGTTTTTTTTGTGTAAATATTTTATTCTTCCATTTTATATTTGTATGATTGTATTTAAGGGATTAAAGGTAGGCTGCTCACGCTCGTGTCTGTGCAGATCCCTCTGCTTTGCCGTGCTTTGTTTAAGGAATGGGATTCAACAGAGTGTTAATTACCAATTAATGAGGCCCAGCAGGAGCGGTGCAGTTGTCCCTCTGTGCTGGACAAGAGCAAGAAAAAAAATGTACTAACAACCTAAAATAATAACAAACCCCCCCTTATAATAGCAAGAAAAAAAACATACTAACACCCTAAAATAATAGCAGAACCCCCCTAATAAGAGCAAGAAAAAAAATGTACTAACAACCTAAAATAATAACAAAACCTCCCCTAATAATAGCAAGAAAAAAACCGTACTAAAAACCAAAAAAACTCCAAAAAATAACAATAAAAAAACCTTTTAAAAACAAAAACCCTCCTGCTGCCCTCACA
>NW_008236763.1:1974580-1977235 GCF_000691975.1 Corvus brachyrhynchos
GCCCCCCGGGGGGCCCCGGGCCAGCCAGGGCGTACCGCGGGCAGGGCCAGAAGGTGCAGAAGGTGATGGTGCAGCCCATCGTATCCTGCCTCGAGTCCCTCAGGGCGCCGGAGGAGCGCGGGGAGGCCGCGGGGAGCGCGGGGTTGGCGCGCGGGAAGCGGGCGGGTTTCATCACCCGGGTAACGGCTCCCCCCGCGGCCTTCGTTCCTCAGGGTTCCACCCCACGGGCAGTTCGCGTTTCAGCTCTCAGGAGCCGCGGTCTTCACCCCTGGGGATCGCGGGTTTCACTCGCCGGGGCTCGTGGGTTTCACCCTTCAGGAATGGGGGGTTTCAGCTCCTGAGGGTCGCCGGTTTCACCCCGCGGGGGTCGCGGGTTCCCTGCCCGGGCTGTGCCCGAGGGCTCCTGGCTGTGCTGTGCCCTTAACGCTCGGCTCCAGAACCTGATCTTCCGCTACCTGCAGAACGTGAGTACCGGCAATGGGCGGCCCGGGGGCTTCGCCGCCGCGTCACGGGATGGTTTGGGTTGGAAGGGACCTGAAAAATCCCACCCAGGGACACCTCCCACCGTCCCAGGCTGCTCCAGCCTGGCCTCGGGCACTTGCAGGGATGGGACAGCCACGGATTCTCTGGGAATTCCACCCCAGCCCCCTCCCAGGGAGGAATTCCTTCCCAATCTCCACTTCAAATCCCCTTTCTTTGCCTTCCAAACCATTTAAACTGTGAGGGGAGTGCCTGCTGCTCCTTGATCCTACAACCCAGTGCGATAATCCCATGGAACCCCACAACGACTTGGGGTGGGGAGGGACCTTCAAACCCCCCAAAAGCTGAGAACAGAGCAAAGACCCCTCAGAGCTGTTCACCAAACCCCTTGGGGGGTTCCCGTCCCTGATTTTCTCTCCCTCTCCGTGACCTGCAGAGATCCAGGATCCAGGTGTGGCTCTACGAGCAGGTGAACATGAGGATAGAAGGCTGCATCATTGTGAGTGCCACCATCCCCTTGTCCCCCCTGTCTTTTGAGGGGCTTCTCCCCCCCCTCACGAACCCATTCCTTCCTTGTTTTCTATGGAAAATCCACCCTGGGGCTGGGAATGGTCCTGTTTCTCGCAGGAATTGCAGGGTTTGGGGGTTGTTGGTGGGTTTGAGGTCCCTGACTGAGCTCGGTGCTGCTTTCCCAGGGCTTTGATGAGTACATGAACCTGGTGCTGGATGATGCCGAGGAGATTCACTCCAAAACCAAATCCAGGAAGCAGCTGGGTAGGTCAAGGGGAGGTGGGGGGAGCCTGGAATTTGGGTGTGGGGCCGGGAATGCGGCTGTGGGAGCTCGGGAGCTGGGTGTGGGGCCTGGAACTGCAGGTGTTGGAGCCTAAAAAGTCAGGTGTGGAACCTGGAATGGAGCTGTGGGAGCCTGGGATGTGGATGTGGGAGGCGAAATGCAGGTTTGGGATCTGGAATCCAGGTGTTGGAGCCTAAAGATCCAGCTGTTGGATCTGAAAGGGAGGTGTGGGAGCCTGGAACCCACGTGTGGGACCTCAGATCCGGGTGTGGGATGTGAAATCCAGATGTGGGACCTGGGATCAAGATTTGGAACGTGAAATCTGGGTGTGGGAGCCTGGAACCTGGATGTGGGACCTCAAATCCAGGTGTGAGTCTCAAATCCAGGTGTTGGGAGCTGGAATCCAGCTGTGGGATCCTGGAATCCAGCTGTGGGATCCTGGGACTTGAGCTTGGGACCTGAAATCCAGGTGTGAGCCTAAAAATCCAGCTGTGGGATCCCGGAATCCAGCTGTGGAAGCTGAAATCCAGGTTTAGGACCTGAAACCTGGGTGTGGGACCTCAACCCAGCTGTGGCACCTCAATCCAGCTGTGGGAGCCCCAATTCCCAATCCCAGGGTGGGCCGGGCTGCGCTTTGGGGCCCTTCCATCCCAAAGCATTCCCACATTCCCTGTTCCCGTTGGATTCCAGGTCGGATCATGCTGAAGGGGGACAACATCACCCTCCTGCAGAGCGTCTCCAGTTAGGATTTGGCTGCTGCCAGCTTGGAAAAGCGGGATTGGGATGGGCTGGGAGCTCTGGGAAAGCGGGATTGTGCCACGGGTGAAAATTCCCGCCTTCCCTTGGGAATTGTTTTTTGTAGTTCGAGGCTTTCTTTGGGAAATAAAACGTTTTTCACAAAACCTGGGAATGGGATTTCAGTCTCAGAGCTGGGGGAAAATGGGGGGGGGGAAATCATTTTCCAGGGGGTTTTCCCTGTGGGATTGGATAATCCTGGAAGTCCGGGATCCTGGAGCTTCAAGTTTTTCCAAACCAACCCCTTTATCCCCAAACCAATCCTTTCTTCCCAAAAAGAATCCTTTTTTCCCCAAACCAATCCCTTTTTCCCAAGGAAACGCTTCCCATTCCTCCCCCAAACCGCGGCTCTGCCTCACCCGGGGGCGGCTCCCGGGATTTTCCCCCTTCCATCCTTCCCAGCTGGGACTCCTTTCCCGAGCCACGGGCCGGGAGCAGGGAATTCTGCTGGAATTCTGCTGGAATTCTGCATGGAGACTCCCAAATTCCTGCCGGAACGGGAAGAAGCTTCCAGAGGGCTCCGACAGAAGGGGGAGCTGCGGGCTCGGCTCTCCCCCATCCCCCTCCCCATCCCCACCAGAAATTGC
>NW_008236763.1:1977345-1979505 GCF_000691975.1 Corvus brachyrhynchos
GGGGCTGGGTGGGGGTAGAGCGACCTTTGGAAGGAATTCCTGGAGGAAACTCCTGGAGGAAATTCCTGGAACACCCCAAAATGCGGGATCAGCTCACTGGGATGTGGGGTCCTGGCACAGATCCCACCTCGGGGCAATCCCACATCTCCAGGAATGGGAATTCCCATTTCCTGCCCCCTTTCCCAGCTCTCCCAAACCCCAAATCCAGCCGGGGCCGCTTTCAGGTTTTCCCAGTGTCAGATTTATGGGAAAAGAGCTCCTTTTCCCTAAAAACGGAATGTTTCAGCCCCATTCCTGTCCAAGGGGATAAATCCAAGCTCCTGGAATTCCATCCTGGAATGTCAGGCAGGGAGAACCCCCCCAGGCCCCGCTGGGACTCTCAGGGTTTGATTTTTTCCCATTTTTTTCCCTTTGGATAAATATTTGTCCCCTTTTCTCCGCTTCTGGCATTGGAATTCTGGGAAAACGCCGCTTTTCCCTCCCTCTGGCACTCGGGAATTGCCCATCCCGGTCCTTTTGGGAGGTGGGAATCTCTGAGCTGGTGGAAGGAGGAAGAGGAGGCAGAGAGGTCCTGCTTTTCCAGGCCAGGAATATTTTGTGGGATTCGATGATTTATGGGATGATTTTATATCTTGGAACCCAAATCCCAGAATTCCTGCACCTCTCAGAGGTGTCATCCCATTCCCACTCGGGTTGTGTGGGATTCAGGATCCATCCCGGGGCAGAACATGGATCTGTGGTCAAACACCTTCCAAATCCCGGGAATTGCCTTCGGGAATTCCCATTTTCCAGGCCTGGAACCTCAACGAGCGCTCGGGGAGGGGGCAGCTGAGGCTGTGTGGGGTCAAGGAGGGAAAATCCCGCTGCAATCCCACAGAATTCCCTTCTCCCCGCACCGCGCTCCAGCCGGGAGCGGCATTCCCGGCGCTGCGATGTTTTAGGGATCGCGATCCTAAAAATAAAGGCGGCCAGGAGAAGGTCGGGAGCTCCGACCGCGGCACCGGCCGGGCTTGGAAAACGCGGCTGGAGAGGGGGGAGAGAGCTCGGGATCCCTTCCCGAATTCCCTGCTGCTCCCATTCCCGCCCCACGCGCGGGGCTGGCAATTCTTTGGGATTGGTTTTCCCATTTGTTTGGGTTTTTTTCTCCTCCGTGGCCAACAAAGCCTCTCCTCTCTTTGGGGTCGGGGCCCGCCGCGAGACGCCGCAGGGAATTTGTCCTTTTTTCCTCCTAAAATCCTTGCGGAATTCCCAAAAATCCCGCTCTGCGCTGTCCCGGCAGCGGCCGCCGCAGGGTCGGGGCTTGGCAGCTCCTCGCAGCCAGACCCTCCAGGGGCACCGTTCCCATTGTTTGGGAAATCTTGGAAAAATCCACCCGCCCTGCCCCGGCATCCGCGGCCCCTCCCGATCCAGCGGGATGGATCCTCTGGAATTCTCCTCCCGCTGCCCGTTCCGAACGGGACTGGTTTTACTGGGATTGCTCCACTTCCCGGTTTTTCCTTCCCGGTGGTTCCTGGGCTCTTGTGAGGAATTGGATGGGGTGAGGAGTTGGATGGGCTGAGGGATCTCAGTGCCTGAGGGGTTTTAGGGGCTGAGGGATCTTGCAGGGTGGCCCTTATAGGATCAGAAAGGAATCTTAGGGGATTTTACACACCGGGATGCTACAAAACGGGGGAATTCGGGAATTCAGCCAGGAGGGGACACCCAGCGCTCCCGGCCGTGGCTGGTGGCACCTTCAGAGCCTCTCCGTGTCCTTGTCACCCCACAGAGACCCCAAAGCCGCTCGGGGGGGCCCTGCAGGTGTTGGGGGCCCGGGAAGGAGGGGGAGCCCCGTTTTGGGGGGGAGTGAAGGCAGCACGGCCCCATATCCGCCCCCAGAGGGGTTTGGGGGCAGCTGGGGCCCAGCAGAGCCGCTGCTCACCCCGAAATTCAGTTTGGGGGCCCGGCAGAGCCTTTATCAGCCGGGAGCTTTTATCTGCAGAGCCGGGTCTGATAAGGAGGAAGTGAGATAAAGATCGGAGGCCGAGGGGGGCAGGGGGAAAGAGGTGGGAGCTCTGTGGGAGAGGAAATTGTTCGGGGGGAGTGGTGTGAGTGTGAGAGTGAGTGTGAGTGTGTGAGTGAGTGTGAGTGTGTGAGTGTGTGAGTGTGTGAGTGTGTGAGTGT
>NW_008236763.1:1979542-1980776 GCF_000691975.1 Corvus brachyrhynchos
TCCCCCCCCCTTGTGGCCGGCCCCTGCCACCTCCCCGGGCTGGCAGCTGGAGGAGATGGAGACCCAGGAATCCACCGGGATCCCCCCGGAATCCCCCCGGAATCCCGGCAGGAGCAGCCGCAGCTGTTGGAATTCCAAGGGCGGTGCCCAGGGGTGACACCTGAGTCCCCTGCAGGGCTCCGGGAATGGGGACACGGCCCCTGCTCCCTGTGGGATTCCTGGGAATGGGGACACGGCCCCTGCTCCTGTGGGATCCCTGGGAATGGGGACACTGCCCCGATCCCTGTGGGATCCCTGGGAATGGGGACACGGCCCCTGATCCTGTGGGATCCCCGGGAATGGGGACACTGCCCCTGATCCCTGTGGGATCCCCGGGAATGGGGACACGGCCCCTGATCCTGTGGGATCCCCGGGGATGGGGACACTGCCAAAAAAAAGCTCCCTATGGGATCCCTGGGAATGGGGACACGGCCCCTGATCCCTGTGGGATCCCTGGGAATGGGGACACTGCCCCGATCCCTCTGGGATCCCTGGGAATGGGGACACTGCCCCGATCCCTCTGGGATCCCCGGGAGCACAGCGGGATCAGCTTGGAGGCAGCAGATCCCAGATCCATCCCTTATCCCATCCCAAACAGCTCCTATTGATCCCCACCTCCACAAAAAGTCCTTTTCCCCACAAATTCATCTCGGAGGCGTTGGAGAGGCAGAGCCCGGCCTCGTCTCCCGGCTGGAAGCTGTGGGAATTCCCGGGATTATCCCATCCCCACCACCTCTATTGGCTGCAGTTTGAAAAAACCTAAACCCAGCTTTTTTTGCTTTTAAGCTGAGCTTGATCCGGGCCTCCCAAGGCTGGGCTTGTCCCCCAGGCTGGGCCCCCCTCCGACTGGGGACAAGCTGGGGGGGCGGGTGGCACCCGGGGACCCCCCAGGGACACGTGGGGAGTGGGGAAAAATCTCTGGAGCAGCAGAGCCCGGAGCTTGGGCAGCCTCAGCTCGGGGGGGGCTTTTCCAGCTCTTCCCTCTTGGGATTTCTCCAAGGATTCATCCCGACGGTGGTCGCACCCCTGCGGAGGGGTCTGAGCAGGGATCGCTGCCCGGCTGATTTTCTGCGGGCGGAGCGTCTCCTTTTCCCCGGGCTGAGCTTCCCAGCGCCATCCCCGCTCATCATCCCCGGCTCCCGGCTGGAATTCCTGCCTTCTCCTGCTGGTGGGAGCAGCCTGGTGCTGGAAGGGT
>NW_008236763.1:1981033-1981308 GCF_000691975.1 Corvus brachyrhynchos
TGTTGGTGTTACGGGGGGGGAATAGGTAAAAAAAAAAAAAAAAAAAGGGGGGGTGTGGAAGGAAACATTCCTGCCTCGTTGTTGTCGAGCGTCCCACACACGGAGCCGGCCCTCGGGAAAGCTCCGTGCGCGGCCGGGATCTGCAGGGAAAGCAAACAATGGGATCCCCAGGGACAACAATGCCCCATTGTCCTTTGAAGCCCGAACAATGGGACAATGGCCCACAGGCTGCTCCCTTTATTTCCAGGCACGCCCCCCCCCCGGCCCCGGGACCC
>NW_008236763.1:1986044-1986458 GCF_000691975.1 Corvus brachyrhynchos
GAGCAGCCGCGGGAATCAACCCCGGGATGCCGCGCCAGGAGCGCTCCGTGTTCTCCCTTCCCGAGCGCTTTTCGCGGTGCCAGGGAGCTTCTCCTCGGCCGTGGAGGAGTCAAACCCCGCCGTGCCGGGTGGGATTTGGGGCTGGGGGATCTGCGGGATGGCAGGAAGCAGGAAAACATCGGGATTTTACCAGGTGGAGGCAGAAGGTGTCACACCGAAACGGGATTTGTGCCCTCACCCTGGAATCTGCAGGGATGGAGGGATCAAGGGATGAACCCCGCTGCTCTCAGCCCATCCCTGCGGCATCTGGGCCGTTCCCTGGGTGCTCGCAGCCCCTCTGGCCATGCCGTGCCCTGTGCCAGGCTGTGCCGTGCCACGCTGAGCCTTTTCCAGGAGGGGAAACGGGCAAAAAAA
>NW_008236763.1:1987183-1987598 GCF_000691975.1 Corvus brachyrhynchos
GCAGGGGACAGGCCATGGAATGCTCTCCTTGTCCCCTCACCCGCTCCCAAAATACAGGGATGGTGGAAATCCAGGGCTGTGTGAACGCAGGGCCGCCGATTCCAGGGTCGGGATCGCTCGGCCGGACTTGGATCCGCTCTGGGATCCCGGGGCTGGGATTCAGCCCAGGTGGCACCGGGCCCAGTCACCTTTGCGGTGCCACAGGGCCACCCCCGTGTCCCTGTCAGCGTCCTCGTCCTCTCCTCTGCTCTGGGGCCACCTGGGGGTCCCATTTGTCCTTTTCCCGGTGTTTTTTTGGCCGCGGAGGGAGCGGGGAACGCAGCCCTGGGATGGGGGACACGGGGAGCTGCGTGTCCCCAAAGGCCACCACCAACCTCCAGCGCCCCGCGCGAGCTTCCAGCACCCCCCACGCCCC
>NW_008236763.1:1987679-1988254 GCF_000691975.1 Corvus brachyrhynchos
GCGCCCCTGGGATGGGGGACCCGGGGCCCTGCGTGTCCCCAAAGGCCACCACCAACCTCCAGCGCCCCGCGCGAGCTTCCAGCACCCCCCAACCCCACATCCCCCCCACCCAAATCCCTCTCCTGCCGGCACCTATGGGCAAACAAACGCACCTGAATAGGGAATGAATGGAGCGCGAAAAGAGCCCGGAGCACTTTGTGCCCGCAGCGAGCCGGGAACAATCGCTAAATACAAATCAGCGAGAGAAAAGGCAGAGAGAGAGAGAGACAAAAGCAAGAACGGCGGCACAAAGGAGAGGAATGAAATGGTAAAGTAAAGTCAAACAAAAAGGAGCCGGGCTGAGACAAAAGGAGGGAACAATATCCCCGAGGCAATAGGCTCCTGAACAATGGGGACAGTGACAGCGGCACAAAGACACTCTGTTTGCAAGTAGACGTTATCTCACACAGCCACTGGCAGGCCTGGCCCTGGCGCTTCTATTTTCAGGGATGCTTTTGTGCTGCGCTGAACAATATTCCTTGCATGGCTGCAGATACAGAGATGAGGGGGGTTTGGGGTTTTTGGGGGGGGTTTTT
>NW_008236763.1:1988630-1989436 GCF_000691975.1 Corvus brachyrhynchos
CTGGCTGAGCCCTGGCAGCGCCGGGCTCGGGTTTTGGCACAGCTGGAGCCGCGGGAAGGGCGGGCGGGCAGCTCCCGTGTTTCCTTGTGGGATTGGGGCCGGCCGGAGTTATTTGGGGCTGCTCCGTGCCCTCCTTGCCTGTGCCCATTCCCTGGCATCGCTCACCCTTGGGATGAGCCGTGGCAAGAGGCCGCTGTCCCCTGGAGAGCTCTGGCTGTGCCTGCGCTGATTTGTGGCATCGCGGAGGTGTCATCCAGCTTCTTCCCAAAAAAACCTCCTCTGGAACCTTCCCAGCTGTCTCCCAGTGCCTGGCTCATCCCGGGAATACCGTGGCTGCGTGGGGAGCCCCGGGTTACCCCCCAGCACTTTTTGGGGTGTGTTAACATCACCCAGACACTTCCTGATCCACCCGGATCTCTCCTTTCGGATGTCCCACAAATCAGCCGCTCCTTCCTGGAGCTCCCGGAATCCTCCTGCCCTTTTCCCCACTCACAAATCCACCCCCGCCTCCCACACCAGCCCCTCCAAAACCCCGAGGACGTCACCGAGTTACCGAAAATGAGTGGGGAGAGGAGAAATTGGGGTGCTGAGAAGCCGGAGCCGGGGCCGCCCCTATCGGGACCGATCTCCTGAGGCGCCCAGTTCGAGCAGCTGGGCTCAGCTCTGCCTCGAAACTGCGGCGCTCTCTGATATCGATCACCTTATCTGGGGGCACATCCTGTTGCTACGTTTGGCTGTTTCCTCCCCTCAACAGCTGGGCAGGAACGCCAGCTGCTCGGAACCTGTGGGACGGGTCGGCTTTTGGG
>NW_008236763.1:1989632-1990280 GCF_000691975.1 Corvus brachyrhynchos
TCCCGAGTGCCGGTATCTGATCTTGCGGCGGGGCTGGCGAACGTGCTGCGAGCTGATGCAAACCTCGGGGGCCGTTGTTCCCATTCAAGTCCTTGTCCCCTCCGTGGCACCGCCGGAGCAGCAGCCCCGTGGGGCTCCGTGTCCTGCTCGTCCGCCCAAATTCCCATCTCCAAAGGGCGCCTTGGCCCTGCTGGGCGATGCGAACAGGGAAACATCGCCACCCCCAGGGGGCTTTAACCCTTTCCATCCTCCCCTGGCAGCGGGTCTGCCCTTGAGCTGGCGCACCCTGGGTTCTGCCATGCCGGGGAGTCCCCGAAGTGACATTCGGCACCCCTGAAGTGATGATTTTGGGGCTTTTTGGGGAGAAATGAGCCCACTCCTTGCTCCCAGCAGCCTTTTACCCCCATCACCCACCCCTGCGGGCTCGTGTTGTTTGCCTTCCCTGCCGGGAATTTCTCCCAGTTCTCCCCAAAATCCCAAACTCGGCTCTTGCCGCTGGAATTTTTGCGGAGTCGGGAGCTCTCGGCTGCAATTAGCTGGTGTTTAAACGCTCGCTAACCCTTAACACCCTAATGACAGCCGTAATGATGCTCCGCGCATCCCGCAGCTAAAGATTACACTCGCTAATTAATTAAGCCCCGACCCCCC
>NW_008236763.1:1990426-1990780 GCF_000691975.1 Corvus brachyrhynchos
AGGAGTGGAGGAGGGAGGAGAAAGGAGAAAAATGCCAAGAGCAGAGCGGCCGGGGAGGGAAAAAAAAAAACAAACCAAAAAACCCCAAGGGCCAGCTTAAAAAAAAACCAAACCACAAAAAACCCCCAAAAAACGGGGAAAGAAAGGCACCAAGATGAAGGGAGTGACAAAGCATCAAAGGGAAGAGAAACCAAAGGCGTCGGAACAAAGGACGAGCTGGAACAAAGCGCCAAAGAGGGGGGGAACAAAAGCACTAAATAGAAAACAAAGGCGGGGGGACAAGAAAAGCCCCTCTGTGGGGCTGAGCTGCAGGGGCCCGGCCCGCTGGGCCGTGGGTGGCACCGGGTCCCCGCT
>NW_008236763.1:2000630-2000901 GCF_000691975.1 Corvus brachyrhynchos
CCACCGGGAGAAGAAATCGCTGAGAGTCTCTTAAGAAAGGACATAAAGGCAGGGAAACGCAGGCACCAAAACAAGACAAATGGGGATTTGGAGACAATCCGGGCCTCGTCCATGTGACCCGAGGAGTGGACGAGGCAGGAGAAAGGAGAAAAATGCCAAGAGCAGAGAGGCTGGGGAGGGAAAAAAAAAAACAAACCAAAAAACCCCAAGGGCCAGCTTAAAAAAAAACCAAACCACAAAAAACCCCCAAAAAACGGGGAAAGAAAGGCAC
>NW_008236763.1:2001340-2001940 GCF_000691975.1 Corvus brachyrhynchos
GGGCTGGTCCCTCGGGACAGGGACAGGGGGGACAATCCAAACCGCCGGGATACAAAGCAGGTCGGGATTTGAGTCCCAGAGGTGCCGCTTTGCTCCTGCTCCCGCTGGGATCCGTGCTTGGAGCTGGATGTCCCCGTGGCAGGGGTGGCACTCGCGGTGGGGACCCCCAGGGTGGGCAGGGGTGGGGTGAGCCAGGAGTCCGGCTGGAAATGGGGTGCTGGAAGATGGAACTGGAGCCCTGGAGCTGGCCAGTGCCACCATGCCAGCTGATGGCACTTAGGGGTGTGGGTGGCAGCGACCTCGTGGGCAGTGGCAGCGCCTTCCTCTGCATCATCCCCGGATTTTGAAGGGTGGGGCGCGAGGCAGGATCACGGGAATGGCTGGGGGGACACGGGAATGGCTGTGGGACACGGGAATGGCTGCAGGACACGGGAATGGCTGGGGGGACACGGGAATGGCTGCAGGGACATGGGAATGGCTGTGGGACATGGGAATGGCTGTGGGACATGGGAATGGCTGTGGGACACGGGAATGGCTGTGGGACATGGGAATGGCTGTGGGACACGGGAATGGCTGCAGGACACGGGAATGGCTGGAAGG
>NW_008236763.1:2003645-2004359 GCF_000691975.1 Corvus brachyrhynchos
CGTCTCCCCGCCCCCCCCCAGCCATTGTCGCGGCTTCCTGCTGCCGGGGGAAGAAGAAGGAAAGCTGGAATGAGGGATGGGAGGCCGGGAGCAAATCCTGGTGCCTCTCCCAGGTGCGGCCAGGTGGAAGCAGGAGCTGAGCCGGTCCCCTGTGACCTCATCTGAAAGGACAGGGACGGCGGCTGTGCCATTGTCACCATCCTGGCACCTTGTGCCAGTGGTCCTGGGGATGCCCAGGAGCTCCTGGGGGTGTCCAGCAGATCCTGGGGATGCCCAGCAGGTCCTGAGGATGCCCAGGAGGTTCTGGAGGTGCCCAGTGGGTCCTGAGGATGTCCAGCAGATCCTGGGGAGGCCCAGGAGGTCCTGGGGGTGTCCAGCAGATCCTTGAGGTGTCCAGTGGGTCCTGGGGATGTCCAGGAGGTCCTGGGAGCATCCAGCAGGTCCTGGAGATGTCCCACAGATGCCCAGCAGATCCTGGGGATGCCCCGCACATTGCGGGAATGCCCTGGGGATGCTCCAGGGGTCCCGGGGACGCCTCGCAGTGACCTGGAGAGGAAGAGCAGCCGTGGCCGGAGCCGGTGCAGCCCAAAGGAGGACACGGAGAGGGGCAGCAGCGGGATGGGGGCAGGATCACGGCTGGGGACAGCTGGGGAGGGACAGCTGGGCCACCGGGCACAGCGGCCACGATGCGGGGGGCACTGGGGGGGCCCCGGG
>NW_008236763.1:2004787-2006735 GCF_000691975.1 Corvus brachyrhynchos
GCTTGTGGGACCCTCGGGCCTGCCGGTGCAAGGGGTGGCACTGGGACAAGCTGTCCCCCCAGCTGGGGAGGGGGCTCAGAGGGGCAGGGGGGAGCTGCCCCCTGTCCTGCCCCGTCCTCTCCGTGCCTCGGTTTCTCCAGCTGGGCATGGGAATATTTCACTGAGCCCCTTTAGGGTCTGGGGTCTGTGGGTGCCGCCCCCTCACCCTATTTCCTGTTAAATCCTCGGGGTGAGGATGGGAAGTAATCCCAGATCACCGCTCTGCTCCTTCCCGCAGGACGGGGTCAGGGAGAGGGGACGCTGTGGTGGGCTGGGAGTGGGGTGTGGGTGCTCGAACCCCTCCAGAAGCCCCAGATCAGCGCATGGGACGGGCAAACCCCAAATCCCGGCTGCTCCATCTCTTCTCTCCTGGGTGAAGACAAGGCTTGGAGGGAAAAAAAAAAAAAAGAAAAAAAGAAATTCCCAGGGAAGAAAATCGCGGTGTGGGGGAGGAAAGAGCCCAGAGTCAATGGGAACTTTCCTGGCCGGTGAAACATAAACAGCCCGTCCATGTTGACACAACATTTTAAAGGTTTCAAGGCAGGAAAAAAAAAGGCTCCTTGTCAACACTGGGCTGCCCAAGGCACCCCCTCTCCCTCTCCAGCTGGGCTCCCGTGGAAGTGTTTTTATTCCCTCGGGAAGGTGGGTGATGGAATTCCCGGGAGCTGCTGGAGGCATGAGGATGTGGAGCACTGGATTTGGGGCACGGGGGAGATCCTGAGTGGCCCCCAAGGGCAGGAAAATCCTGTGGGTCCACCTGAGCTCCCCGTTTCCATCATAAAGTGTGAGTGGGAACCGTGTCCGTGTGTCCATCTGTCCAGCTGTGGAGGCTGCCCATTGTCCCCCTTGCCCCCTGCCAGCCTTGCCATGGGACACAAAAGGGGGTGCAAAGAAAAAGAAAAAAAAAAGCACCTAATCCTTGAGTGGTTTAACATTTATAAAGCGATTCCGTGGGTTTCCCTAAAATTATGACGGTGATTTAATGATGGAACACATCCAACCCCTTCTGGGAGTCCCAACAGGCAGAGGCTGCACCTGGAGGAGCCTGGAGATGTTTTGGGGGTGTGTGTGGGGGGGTGGGGTTGTAATCAGCAAAGTCCTTTGAAAATCCCAAACCTGAGAGTTTGGGAGCTCCCAGAGGCTCCAGGGGAGGTGCTGGTGCAGGTGAGCTCAGACAGCCCCACCTTCGAGGTGTTTGTAGGGCCGAGGGATGATTGATTTGGGGCATCAGGAAGTTTCCATGCTGGCCACAAGCCAAGCTGGCAACCGCTGGAGTGGGAAGAATTCCCGAAGTGCGGCCACAATGGGACCGTTCCACTCGGGCTGCGATTCACAATGGGGCCGCTCCAGCCGGGCTGGGATCCAGGGAAAGGCTGTACCAGGGCTTAGGGGAGGATGGATCCCCCTTTGTTCCCCACCTGGCCTGCCCAGGTGAGGTTTCCGGTTGTTTCCACCTTTGCCCTCCCAGGTATGACCAGGGAGGGTCGAACGGCCCCATCCGAGGGCTCTTTGCTCGAGGTTCCTCGGGAATTTCTGGGATGGTGGAGCAGGGAAAGGGGAGGTGGGGGATGAGCCAGCAGGGTGAAGGAGCAAAACTTGGGGTGTGGGAAGTTGGAAGCCGGATTTTGGGGTCTATCACGGGCGTGTTGTGATTTAGGGACCCTCCCCGGTAATGAGGGCTGGGCTGTCCCCAATCCAGGCACGGCTCCAGCTCCCAGCTGGGAGCGAGGATGGTCCGGGGTGCGGGGGGATCTCAGGGGGTCTCACAAGACCCCTCCGAGTCGCGCCTCAGCCTTTGGGGGGTCTCGGCCTCTCTGCGGAGCTCCAGGGCAGAGCGTGGGAGCCGCCGGCGCTGTCACACGTGGGTCGCCCGCGGGCCAGGGGGTCTCGAGGGGAGGGGGCGGGGCAC
>NW_008236763.1:2007977-2011395 GCF_000691975.1 Corvus brachyrhynchos
GGGCTGCGGGTGCAGATTTGGAGGAATTTTGGGGTTTTTTTTTCACTCCTCAAGAGCTGGAAAACCTCAGCTCAGCGAGTTCAACCCGGCAAAGTTTAGCGGCGAAGAGAAGCGCAGGAGCTGCGTGGTCCTAAAGGAGACGTTTGGACGCGAAACCCGCAAATAAACAGAAATCTCTGCTGCTTTCCACCTCTGATTAATGATTTCCAGGGGCTTGGTGCCAGGGAGGAATGATGCCGCCCAGGAAAAATCGCAGTTTGAGCTTCGGTTACATCTCGGGGAGCACCTTGGGCTCGGAAAACACTTGACTCCCGCAGCAAAGCGGGAGTGATGGATTTTAGGAGTGAAAAAAGGACCATTAGCTCGGTTAATGTGATTTTCCCCGTAGCACAGAGCCGATAATGTCCCTCCCTCCTTCCCTCCGCTCTTGAGCCGATAACTCCTGTTTGTAATTCCTGCAATTTCCTCTCAGTTCAATTTAATTTGGTGCAGGATCCATTCCGGTGACACTGATACAGTATTTTTTTCCTCTCTTTTCTCTCTTTTTTCTCCCTCTTTTCTGTATTTTTTCTTCCTCTTTTCTGTATTTTTTCTTCCTCTTTTCTCCCCCCTTTCCCCCTCTCTTTTCCCCCCTCTGTTTCTCCCTCTTTCCCCCCTTCTTTTTTCTCTTTTTCCTCTTGTCTCTCTTTTTTCTCTCTTTTCTCTCTTTTCTCTCTTTTCTCTCTTTTCTCTCTCTTTTCTCTCTTTTCTCTCTTTTTTCCCTTTTTTCTCTCTTTTCTCTCTCTTTTCTCTCTTTTCTCTCTTTTTTCTCTTTCTTTTCTCTTTTTTCCTCTCTTTTTTCCTCTCTTTTTTCCTCTCTTTTTTCCTCCTTTTCCCTCCTTTTTCCTCTCCGTTTCCTCTCCTTTCTCTCTCTCTTTTCTCTCTCTTTTCTCTCTCTTTTCTCCATCCTTTCTCCATCTTTTATCTCTCTTTTCTCTCTTTTCTCTCTTCTTTTTCTCTTTTGTCTTTTTTCCCCCTCTTTCCCCCCCTCTTTCCCCCTCTTTTCCCCCTCTTTTTTTTTTTTTTTCTCTTTTCTTTTTCAAACCCACCGATTTTCGGAGGCTTTCATGCTGTTAAAAAATAGCAGCTGTCCTTTGACAGCCATGGGCAGCCTCGGGACACTTTTCCCCATCATTTCACCAACATCTCCCTCCTCTCTTGATTTCTGTCCCACCCACGACACCAGAGCTGCCACCTCTCCCTTCCCAGCAGAGGAAAAGGAGCAGAAATCCCAATTTTTTTGGTTAAAAAATCCCCTTTTTTTCCTCTCTCTTGGAGAAGCTGTTGCTTTTTTTCACTTCCACCAAATCAAGGCACCCAAACCCCACCTCCCTCCTCCCCTCCCCAAAATCCTTCAGGCAGCAAAGTTTATCCCAGGGTGTGAGATGTCCCGAGGGGGAATATCTGGACTTTTTGTCTCCCTGCCGGAATGTCCATTATTCCAGAGGGGATCTGTGCCCTGGAATCCTGGGATGGGGGGAGATGGAGCAGCTCGTAAAGTTTTATGTGCTGGAGGGGCTTGAGTTTCATTTATGGGCTGTGGAGGGAGGGTTTGTGACTTCTGGAGTCCCTGGGAAGGGGGGACGGCAAAGCTGCTCTTCCAGTGGGATTATTTTTAATTTTGGGGTTTTCTGGAGTCCCTGGGAAGGGGGGACGGCAAAGCTGCTCTTCCAGTGGGATTATTTTTAATTTTGGGGTTTTCTAGGGTCCCCTGTGCTCAGCTGGGACCAGGATTTGAGCAGCCGTGGGGTGAAGGTGGCTCTGGGGTGGCACAGGGGTGGTTTGAACTTGCCCAGGTGAGGTTTTGGGGGTTCAAACCCCCCCAAAAAAGAGGTGAGGAGTCCATCCCTGCTGCTGCCGGGGTCAGCTGGGGCGGTGTCCGGGGCAGAGCGTCCCTGGGAGCTGGGACACCGGCACTGGGAGATTCCTGGTGAGGACGTGGGGTGGGAGAGTGAATCCCTGTGGGATGCAGGCAGAGGGAATCCCTGGGATGCAGGTGATGGGAATCCCTGGGATGCAGGTGGAGGGAATCCCTGGGATGCAGGTGGAGGGAATCCCTGGCATAGCAGTGATGGGAATCTCTGGGATGCAGGTGAAGGGAATCTCTGGGATAGAGGGGATGGGAATCCCTGGGATGCAGGTGAAGGGAATCCCTGGCATAGCAGTGATGGAAATCTCTGGGATAGAGGGGATGGGAATCCCTGGGATGCAGGTGATGTGAATCCCTGGGATGCAGGTGGAGGGAATCTCTGGGATGCAGGTGATGGGAATCTTTGGGATGCAGGTGATGGGAATCCCTGGGATGCAGGTGGAGGGAATCCCTGGGATGCAGGTGATGGGAATCTCTGGGATGCAGGTGATGGGAATCCCTGGGATGCAGGTGGAGGGAATCTCTGGGATGCAGGCGGAGGGAATCCCTGGGATGCAGGTGGAGGGAATCTCTGGGATGCAGGTGATGGGAATCTTTGGGATGCAGGTGATGGGAATCTCTGGGATGCAGGCGGAGGGAATCCCTGGGATGCAGGGGGAGGGAATCCCTGGGATGCAGGTGGAGGGAATCTCTGGGATGCAGGTGGGCTGTGTGGAGGGAATCTCTGGGATGTGCCCTGCTCTGGAAGCCGCTGCTGTCCCAGCCCCCCGTGTGCTCAGCTCCGGGATCCCAACTCATGACCAACAAACCCAAACAAACTTCCAGGGATGTTGGGGTGGCCACAGCTGCTGGTGTCGCTTTTGGGGGTCCCTCAGAGCAGATCCCGTGGGTTTGGGGGGTCAGGGACACCATCACCCCACAACCCGTGGCCGCTTTGGGTGCCCGGCTTTGTCCGGAGCCGCGTTCTGCTCGCTCCAGCTTTATCCCACTGCAAACATTCCCGGCTGCTCCGTGCCAGCCGGGCTTTGTGCCTGCACGTGGAATTGCAGAAATCCCAAAAAAAGGCTTCACTCTCCCAGGGAGCACCTTTAACACCCACCGAGGCCACGCTGGCAGCGCCACTCCTGCTTTCCCACCCCGCAACTTCCCGGCAGTGCCGGGGAAACACGCGCTGCTCGTTTTCCTTAAAAATTGCATTTTTTAGAGCAAAATAATCCCCTCCCGGGCAGGGCAGTCGCTACCTCGAGCCCGCGGTGCCGTGGAGGAACAATCTGCCCTCTTTTGTTCTCTGCTCCGCCGAGGGAGCATCGCTGCGGGCCGAGGGCCAGGGGTGAGGGATTCCCACTGCACGGAATCCCGCGGTTGTTAAGGTTGGAAAAGACCTTTGGGATTCAGGGCCAGCACCCCGTTTTCCTTGGGAAAAGAGTGGGGGGTCCAAGCTGCTGCTTTTGGGGAGGCTGAGAGCGGCTGTGGGGCTGTGGCAGCGGGGCTGGTGGGGGAGAGGGATTT
>NW_008236763.1:2012424-2020919 GCF_000691975.1 Corvus brachyrhynchos
GTTTGCTCGCTCTGCGGGGAGGGAGCTCCGGGCCGCTGCGAAGTTTTGAGCGATGCATCACCAGATTCCCACCCCGCTTTAACCCAGTCGGGAACACGCAGAAGGGAAATAAATTAGCGCAGCTCCTGACAGTTCTGCTGGAAAATATCTCCGTGCTTTTACCCCATCCTGTGCCTGTCGGGGAGGCACTCCAGGGGTGGAATCCAGCCCGGCCATGCCCCGGGGGAGCTGCTGGGTGCTGCCCGTGCCCGGCTGGGCAGCGCGGGGGTTCCTGCAGCACGGGCAATGATGGAGAGGCAGAATTTCAAATATTTCAGACCCATCTCTCCTGGTTTGGGTCCTTCGGCTGAAGGAACAGGAGCTTCCCCTCGGTGCAATCCTCACGGGAGGAGCTTTTCCCTTTAAAAATGATGGATTTGAGCTAAAAGCAGCAGCAGAAATGTTTGGGGTGAAGTCGGCAGGGCCCCCAGGCAGCAACTTTTGGAAAATTTTTTGGCCTCTTGGAAGCCCTGCTGCCCTCCCTCCCGCCTTCCACCTGTCCAGCCCCACATGGCTGGAGCTGGAGCTGTTCCAACCCCCAAAAAGGGCTCGGCCACCCTCGTCCCCTTCGCCCCCAAACACCCCTTGCACCCCAAATGTCTCCGCGGCTGCTTTTAGCTCAAATCCATCATTTTTAAAGGGAAAAAACCCCGCTTTTTAAAGGGAAATGCTGCTCCCGTGAGGGCTGCACCGGGGGGCAGCTCCTGTCCCTTCACCTAAAGAACCCAAATCGAGAGGTCTGCGTCTGAAATGTTTGAAATTCTGCCTTGAAATTCTGAAATGAATGCTCTGGTACCAGCCAGCACGTGGAATCGCAGAAATCCCAAAAAAAAACCCCGCTCAGGGCATGTGATGGTTACAAAAGATGCAGGCGGGCGGTGGCCTCAGCCTCCTGCCACCTTTTCCCTGTCCCTTATCAGAGAGGGACAAGATAAGAAGCCACCCGAGGACCCCCCCGAGAGCACCCAGGCAAAATCCGTTCTTGTTATTGTAATGCAGCTCGTGGCTGCTCATTGTTGGGTGGAAAGAGGAGAGGATATAAATTAAATATAGCCAGGGGAGCTGAAAGGCAGCGTTTGATCGGCTCTGCTGTGGGAAACGGGGTTAGCAGGAGCTGGGGAGGAGAAGTCGGAAGGGAGAAATTTGGGATTTGGAAGGGAGAAATTCACAGTTTTGAAGGGAGAAATTCAGAGTTTGGAAGGGAGAAATTTGGGATTTGGAAGGGAGAAAGTCACTGTTTTGAAGGGAGAAATTCAGAGTTTGGAAGGGAGAAATTCAGAGTTTGAAAGGGAGACATTCACAGTTAGGAAGGGAGATATTCGGAGTTTGGAAGGGAGATATTCGGAGTTTAGAAGGGAGAAATTCACCTTTTGGAAGGGAGAAATTTGGAGTATGGAAGGGAGAAATTCACAGTTTGGAAGGGAGAAATTTGGAGTATGGAAGGGAGAAATTCACAGTTTGGAAAGGAGAAATTCAGAGTTTAAAAAGGAGAAATTCAGAGTTCAGAAGGGAGAAATTCAGAATCTGGAAGGGAGAATTTCAGGGTGACATTGCTGCCGTCCCAACCCTACCCCCCAAAACCTGAAAGCTTTCAGGGGTTGTGCAGCCCTGAGCTCTGCTCTGGTCCCTACAGAGCCCCCAATGCCGCCCCCCCCCGCCACCCCTTCAGGGCGCTTCGTCCCCACCGTGTCCCTGCGGGGTGCAGGGAGGGGATGCTCAGGGTGGGCGCAGCTCTGCGGAGGGGCTGGAACGCGTCACCCGCGGTGTCCCCGCCGTGGGGACTGGGAGGCGTCCGCAGCAGCATTTGGGGACCACACAGGGACACGGAGGCGCCGTGGGAGCTGCAGCCTGGGCAGGGGGGGCACTGTCCCCTCCAAGAGCCCCGCGGGGTCACCTGCTGGGAGGGAGCTGGCGCGGGGAGGCTTTGGAATGGCAGAGCCCGGGAATGGCAGAGCCCGAGCGTTGGGGAATGCCAGAGCCCGGCCTTATCTTTTGTCTGGAACAATGGAGGGCTCGGCCCTATTGTTCTCCTCTCACGCCCAGCGGAAAGCGGGGTCCCCTGGGGCACGGGCTGGCTCAGGAGCGTGCCTGGATCCATGGGCAGGGACCCCTCGTGGGTGCTGCTGCAGCGAGTTCCCCGCAGGGAGCCCTTTCCCCGCTGGTTTTCCCGGTGGATTTTAGGAGCGGGGAAGGTCCCCTGCAGGGCCCGGCTGCGGGCAGGGCAGGGCAGAGCAGAATTTGTCGTTTTTAGAGGCTCTTTTAGGGATTTGGGCTCCCAGGTCTGTGGCTGCGTCCTTCCTGCTGCGTCTCCTCGGGTCTGCGGGTCCATCCTGGGAACTGGGCTGGGGAAAACACATTTTGCGTGTGGGATTTGTGTGTTTCCCCCCCCCCAAAAAAAAGCCGGTTCTGGAGGCTGGGCAAAGCCAGCACAGCCCAGGGAACAGGCACAGGAGCCCAGGACTCCTCAAGCTGCAAGCAGAGCTCCAAAATCCACCCCCTAAATCCTTTGGTTTGCCCAGAGGGGACGAGCAGCACATCCCAGTTTTTTGGGACCAGGCTGGGCTGGGCACGTGGAGGCCGGAGCTGCCAATTCCCGCTGCTCAGGGACTCCAGGGGAAATCGGGATAGAGCAGGGGGGTGACCCGGGTGCCACCAGGCACAACGAGCCCCTCGTGTGCTGCAGAAGCCCCAGCTGGACGCTCTGGAGGAGTTGGACACCGTGTCCTAAAAGGGGAGGGACGATGGCTTCTGGTCTGTGCTGGCTTTTGTTGTGCAGCAAAAACCGCCCCAAAAACCTTGTTCCCAAATCCCTCTGCTCCCTCAGAGGTCAGGAAGCCGTTTGGGAGCTGAATTTCCTGGGTTTTAATTCCTCCAAATCCAGCAGGGAGAGGAAGGGTGAGGCCCAAAGCCATCCCCATGGGATGGGGGTGATTTGGAGGTCGCTGTTCCCGGATCCCTTTGGATCCCGCAGCGGGATGGGAGGTGGGGTGTCCCACACCCCATAACCCAGGGGTGTCTCCCTGAGCTGAAAATAGTGGCCAAAAAATGACAAAAGAGGGCCAAAAATGGCTCCCAGGCCCTTGTGCAGTTTCTCATCCACGTGAGGCCTGCGGAAGCGCGGCCACCGCCGGATGCTCCGCGTCAGCCACGGTGGGGGATGAGCTCAGGAACCAAAATCCGCACCCTAAACCCAGGCAAACATCACCAAAACAGAACCAAACATCGCCAAAACAACCATGGTTGAGGGGCCAAAAACGTTTTTCTCAGGGGGTTTCATCCATCCCTGATTCCCGTGAGCCGGAGCCCAACAGGAACGGAGTCAGGGCTGCTTTTGGTGAGGGATTTTGGGGCAGGAGAGGGTTTTGGGGCAGGAGATGATTTTGGGGCAGGGGGGGAGCAGCCAGTGGCACCCTCAGGCCGCCTCTTCCCTCAGAGTGAGGTTGGTGATGGCCCTGGTGGCTCCTGGGGCAGCTCCCAAAACACCAGGAAGAAAATTCCATCGCTGGAATGTGCAGCGACCCCAACATCTGGAGCTCCCCGTGCCCCGAATTTGGGCAAATTTGGGAAGTTTCTCCACGTCCCTCCATGGGACATTTTGGAGGTGAGGACGCATTTGTTGCAGCTCAGGGCACCGAGTGCAGGGACCCCAAAGGTTTCCGGGGCGCTGCCGGCTGCGGTTGTAGGGCGGAAACGCGGCCCCGTAAGAATTCGGGGTGCGATTCGGGGCTTGGGTGCCACGGGTGAGAGGCCCCAGGGCTGGCTCCAAGCACCCTTGGGTGCTCCTGGGTGTGCCCAGCAATCCTGGGAAACACGAGGTGGGATTGGCGCCCGCAAATGGGAAAACTTGGAAAAACGAGGGAATTAGGGGAAGGTGGAAAATGCCATAAAAACTCAAGGATGGCGGGTTCTGGACGTGGGTGATGCCGTGGGAGGAAACCCCCAAAGCCTGGAAAAAGAAGGAATTAGTGGGAGGTGTAAAATTCCATGGAAAACTCAAAGATGGGCGGTTATCGGCTGGGATGGAGACCTCCAAGACCTGGGAAAAAAAGGAGTTAGTGGAAGGTTTAAATCCCATTAAAGCTCAAGGACGGGGGGTTATGGATATCGGTTTTGACATGGCATGGACACCCCAAACTCCTGGAAAAAGAAGGAATTCTTGGAAGGTGTAAAATTCCATGAAAGATCAAGGATGGGGGTTATGGACTGGGATGGACCCGAAATAGCACCAGGTTCTTCACATTCCCAGCACCACCCACGGATTTCCCATGGAAAAAAGGGTTTGGGAAGTGCTTCCCTCCCACTGGGAGATGCGGGGCAGGAGGGTGAGCCCCGCTTTTGGGGTTTTTTTTCCCAATGGGACCAGAAGAAAGCTTGGATCAGGCGATAGAAAAGTCTTGTTTAATGTGTTGGTTTAAAGTCTGGTTTAAAATCTGGTTTAAAGCCTTGTTTACACTCAGCCTCAGCTCAGCCACCCCCCACCCCCCCAGCCCCGGCTGTGCCTGGAAACTCTGAGTGACAGAAATGACACAAAACCCCAGATCGGCCACCCCGATAAACCCCGAGGGCGCCTTGGGGCGAGGGCAGGGCAGCAGCTCCCGGGCTCGCCGTGCCAGGCTCGCCGTGCCAGGCTCCGGGTGAGTTGTCCCCATCCTCGTCCTGGATTTTTCTTGATTTCCCTGGGTTTCGTCACTTTTTAAATTGAATTCCCCTCATCCCCGCCTTGGGGTGGGTTGGGGAGGGAGGTGATGGCCCGGAGGGGATTTGGGAGCCGCTCCAGGGATTTCTGCTGGATCCCAAGGAGCTGGAGTTCCCATCACCCCTCTGTGGGTTATGGGCTTGATCTAACCCCGCTGGGTTTTGGGGTAAAGGCTCAGCACACGGGGGAGGTTTCTGCATCCGAAACTTCTTTGAAAGTTTATTTCTGGTGAGGAAAAAAAGGCTAAAATGGGTAAATCCCCATTTTTCAGAGCGCTGGGCTTCCCTCTATTAAAGAGGGAATATTTGGGGGTTTTCTTGGGTTTTAATGCTGGGGAGGTGGGAAGGGCTGAGGAAAAGGGGGAAAAAGAAAAGGGTTTTGCTGGAGGTTTAGACCTGGGATTTTCTGGGAAGGGGATTTTCTGGGAAGGGGAATTTGTGCTTTCACACTTCTCCCCACCATCCCTGCCCCTGGTTTCCCTCTCCTGAGCATCCTCTTTTCCTAAAGATCCTATCAGCCCCATAAAATTCCCTGGACGTAAACCCGGAGGTGCTTCAAGGAACCTTTTCCTTACGGATTTATCCCTTTGAGTGCAAGAACCAGCTCAGACCATCCCGGCGGGTCTGGAGGCCAGGAAACGGGAATGACCAGTGCTGGTCCCGTGGCTTGTCCTGGGATTGTTCCCATGCCTGGGACAGGGGGGGGAACTTTGCAGGGTTGGAAATAATTCCAGCGCCGCGGAGTTTCCTCCGCTTCCCTGATGAGATCATTCCCCGGCTCATAAATCCCACGGCCAGGAAGTTCCACCTGAGGTTCAGGCGGATTTTTTTCCGCCCCCCTCCCTCCCGTGTTTCAAACCCTCCCTACGGCAGAAGGAAAAATGTGTTTGGGTCGTGGCTGTGAAAAGGGTGGCCCTGGGCCAGGGGACGCCCAGGGAAGGATCCGGCTGCTTCCAGGGATTTGGGTTTATTTGGATAATTATGGACCTCCCGGCTGGGTTTTGTCACACAGGCTTGTGGGAGGCAGAATCCCTGGATTTGGGGTTGGGAAGGGAAATCTTGGCTGTTTTTAGGGCAGGGAGAAGTCAAGGGATCCTAAAGGATGAATCCCCTTGGAATACCGGGAAAGCAGAGGGAGCAGGAAGCTGGAAATTCTCCATCCGAAGGGACACTGGGATGTGTCCCAGAACTCCGGGATGAATCCAATGGATCCCTGGGAATGTGTGGGGCATGAATCCAAGCGATCCCTGTGCCCACAGGGAACGTGTGGGGCTGGTTCATCCTTATCAGGCTTTGTTGGGAGGCTTTGTTTTCCCATTCCCGCCCACCTGGAGCATCCCACTGGGATCCTGCCGGTGCCTCTGGTCACAGGGAGGCCAAGAGGGTGAGTTGGATTTGGCCAGGAGAGAGGGATAATCCCATGGGAAAAGCAGGAGCGGAGCCGCTGAGGGCAGAGATGGATCTGCTGTAGTTTAGTCCTCGTCCCACTTCCTGGGACACCAGGGTCTCCTGGAATTTATAGGGGATGGAAAACATCCCTGATGGAGAACATGGAGCATCCCATGAAGCCTCCCAGATCCTCCTCTTCCCCTTGGCCCAACCTGGGAATTCCTCTTCTCCTCCCTGCCTTGCGTTTGAGCGAGTTTAGGGATGAATCCTTGTTATTTTCCCTCTCTCCTCAAGTTTTGGAGAGTGGGATTGATTGGATTCGCCCCCAAAACTCTGCTGGAATTCTTCAGGGAGAGACACATCTCATTAATAATCCTGGATACGGCCTGGAGGCTTCTGGAAGAGGTAGGCTGGGTTTTTTGGGATAGAATCTGTAAAAATGGGTGTCATTTCGTCAGGATTCAATCCTCCATGGGTGCTCTGGAGAGCTGGATTGCTCCTTTCCATCTTCAAAGATGGAAAATCGATGTTTTCCCCCCCCAAAAAAACCCCATAACGTGGCAGTGCTATGTTTTCCCCCCCCCAAAAAAACCCCATAACGTGGCAGTGCTGAGACAATTCCCGGGGTGAGGAGGGGACATTCCCCCCACGGGGACACCAGGATGGGGGTCCCACACCCCTGGAGAGGGTCCCTGCTGGAAGTGGGGGTGGCACAAGCAGAGGGGTGACCCCGGCTCCTTCCTGTGCCGGCCGTTCCCGGGAGTTTCCGTGATGCCGGTGCTGTCACCGGAGCGTCACCGCTGTGCCCTGACCCCATGGGGACGTTTCCGGATGTTTCCAGAGGCCGTTTGACCTTCAGGGAAGGAGAAGTGGCCTGCAGGGAACTGAGGGTGGATGGAGGATGGACAAAGGCCCGGCTGGTTTGGGTGGGCAGTGGGAAATGCCAGTTCCTGCTCACCCCAAAGGTCTTGGCAGGATGGAAAGGGGCATTTGGGATCTGCGGGGTCTCTTTGGGATGCTGATTTTCCATTGGGTACCGCTGGGAAGGACACTCCAGGCAATTCCCATCCTGTCCCCTCGTGCTCCCGCTGCCCCTTGGAGCATCCCCCTCCCCAAATCCTCCGTGCCCACCACAGATCTCCCATCTCAGCGCGGATTTTGCAGCTTTTCCGGCGCCCCGAGCTCTCCGGGCAGGGGAGCTTTGGGTTTTTCCGCTGTCGAGTGCAGGTGAGGTGTCGAGAACGCGGGGGCGGCCGAGGATTGGGCAGAGCCCGAATTTGGAGCGTTTCCGCTGCCGCTTTGTGGGGCAGCGGGGTGGGCACAGAGCCCCGCAGGGGACACGTGCTGCGAGCGCTGACACGCGGAGCTGTGGCTCTGGTGTGGCAGCGGTGCCGTTTCTGGGGCTGAAAACGCTCATCCCCTTGCTTTTTGGGGTTAAAAGAGAGAATTTTTCCCAACAAGCAAACCCTGAGGTCTTGCATTTCCTCATCTATGCGTTTTCCTGCTCCCATGGATGGACAGCACATTCCACCTCCCCCACGGCCACCTGCTATTCCCAGGGAATGACCCCCATCCCGGGATGCTCTGGATCCCCAGGGAAGGGACGGCAGCCCCATGAACTTCCCCCAACCAGGGACATCGGCCACCCCTGGCCATCCCTGCCCTGGCACGGCGGAGCAAACATCCATTCTTTTCTCTTGGAAGACACCCGGGGCGGAAACGCTTGGAAGCGGCTCCGAAAGGACATTCCAAGTCTGGCAGGAAAGTGGCCCCACTCCTCTGGCAGGAGATGGGCTATTGTCTGTCCCGGTAGCCGGCCGGGATTCCTCAGGTTCTGCCTGGAAGAGGAAAATGTCCGTGTGTGTCTATTTTTTCCTCTGCCCTCTCCCGGGGGTGTCGGGGCCGCTGCTCGTGCCGGTGGTGGGGCCGTCGTTGCTCCTCTGGTGTTTCCTCAGTGGATTTTTCCCTGATTTCCCCGATTTCCTAGGTTGTGGTGGCGGGATGAGGCTGTGGGGGTTTTGGGATGATTGGGCAGCACGTTGGGCTCCTGAAGGGAAGAGCCATGGATGGAGAGATTTGGGAGGGAGGAGAGCAAAGCTCCCAAGAGCTGGGACAACCTGATGGGCAGGACAGGGGAGGGTCATCCCAAAAATCTGGGCAGCCCAGCTCGCCCAGCAGCTGACCAAATGTCCCTTTGCTGTCCCTGGGGTGGGATTGTCCCCAAATCGAGGGGCAGGATGAGCCCTGGAGCAGGAGTGATGTGACACAGGGATCTCAGCACCTCCTGGATCCCCAGGCTCCTGTTCTGTTGGGATCTCATCTCTTGGATCCTCAAGCTCCTGCAGTGCCGGGATTTTGGCATTTCTTGGATC
>NW_008236763.1:2020929-2025084 GCF_000691975.1 Corvus brachyrhynchos
TGCTGTGCCAGGATCTTGGCATCTCTTGGATCCCCAAGCTCCTGCAGTTCTGCAATCTTGTTGCCTCTTGGATTCCCAAACTCCTGCAGTGCCAGGAGCTTTGTGTCTCTCGGATCCCAAATTCCTGCAAGGCTGGGATCTCAACATCTCTCAGATCCCAAGCTCCTGCAGTGCCGGGATTTTGGCATCTCTCAGATCCCAAGCTGCTGCAGTGCTGGGATTTTGGCATTTCTCAGATCCCAAGCTGCTGCAGTGCCGGGATTTTGGCATTTCTCGGATCCCCAAACCGGTGCTGGGCAGGGTGGGGGTTTTCTGGCACCTCATCCCCCTTTCCCGGTGCCTGGAGCCGTTCTGCTCCGCACAACCAGGGCCGATAGGATCAGGCCTGGCTGGCGGGCAGGAAGGGTGGCACGGCCACCAGGAGAATTGCAGGACATGCTGTTCGTGGGTACGAACCAGGAAAAAAATTCTGTTGCCATCCCGAAAATCTTGGAATTGCCGGGCTGGGAATGGGAGGCAAGGTGAAATATGGGAATTTCGGGGCTTTGCTGCTTGTGGGATGAGCGCCCAAAACGCTGCGAGGGGAGGGAGCATCCCATGAGGATTCGGGATCTGTTTCCATCCTCGGGGCTGGCACTTCGCATCCCAACCCCATTCCCTCCCTTCCTCCCCACCCCGGGTTAAATGGGGAACATTAAAGGCCAAGAAGATCCCTTTCGCTGCCGGTGCCAGGGCGATTGTTCCATGCCCATTGTGTGCCCCAGGCAGCCCCGGAGCCCCCACCTGAGACCCGCCTGGAACGGGATAACAGCGCGTTTCCCCCTTTTTTCCCTTTTTTCCCCTTTTTGCTCGGCAGAGCAGATAATAAACCCTCAATGAGGCCTCGTTCAAACGCGGCCCCATTACAGGGCCGGGCCCGTTCGAAGAGGGAGCTTCCAGCGGCACCGGGAGGTGAAGCGCGATGGGAACGGGACCCGCGGGAGGGGCGCGATGGGATTTTGTGCCCGTCTCAAACCAAAGGCATCGCTCGGTGCTGCTGTTGTTGCCTTGGGCAGCACCCCCAACCCACCAACCCTGGGTTTTTCCCTGGATTAACACAAAAAAAGCTGAGAAAAGGGAGTTTCACCCACACCTGAGGGGCTGAGGTGGCGAAGCGCTGCCGTGGTGCGCGCTCCTGCCTCAGTTTCCCCACCTGTAGCACATCCCTGTGAGGCCAATCCTTGCTGGAGCTTCCAAGCATGTCCGCTCCTTCCCGGCGATGGATTTTGGGGGCCGGGTGGCCCCGGCCAAGGTGAGCCGGGGCAGGAAGGGGCGCCGCAGGATGCGGCAGCCCCCGGGCGATGCGGGGCCGGGAGGAAACCCGGCGGGTTTGTTCGGCGGAGGGCGAGGGAACCGAGATTAAAAAAAGCCCCGCTAAGATCAGAAAGGCTGGCGAGCACAGTGCCCTATTGTGGAGCTGTCACACTTCCCTTTACTTTATTGCTTTTGTCCAACACCCCATTGTTCCACTTCCTTTTGTCCCCTATTCACAGCCCTGGCTTTTCATTACCCAGCCGGCCTTGTTGTTTTCATTTCTTTTGTTTGAAGTTCCTGAGAGGAAGGTTTTATTTTCAGCCGTTTGATTAATTCGCAGCTTGAGCCGGGCTTTGTTTGTTATGTAATTGCTGCCCCCCGAGCCGGGCGGCCCAGCTCAGCCCTCCCCACCCCGCTTTGCACCCCCAAACTGGGTTTAGGGGCTCCTGATTGGGGGTCTGGGAGGTGAGAGCGTGCTGGGTTTGGGGTGGCAGCCCCCAGGCAGGTGCTGTCCCCATTCCAGGGCAGTCCCACAACCCAGATCCCAATTCCTGGTGGCATCCGGGGTAAATCCCTTCCCTAACAGCCTCCTTTTCCCATTATTCCCACCTGAAAGGCAAGGACGATGCTTGTTCCCATTCTTGCAGTGTGCTGTGAGGGCTGGTGGCCCCGAGAAGGCAAATCTCCATGGGCACGGCCCTGTGGGCACCGCCGATCCTGGCGCTCGCTCTTGGATACGGCACCGCCCGCCCTGGCACTGGGAGCCAGGAATGGGACAATGTTTTAGGGAGAGACCCCACGGAATGGAATCCTCTTGGGGTGTTACAGCCCGTCCCCTGTAAAACTCATCGTCATTTCTGCGGTGCCCGTCCAGCAGCGCCAGGAGAGGGGTTGGCACCCGCAGAGGTTTTGGTGGCATCAGGGAGAGCCATTCCCGGTGCCAGCGCCTTGTCCTGGTGGGGGCCTGGCCGGTGCCGTGCCAGGGACTCCCAGAGGAGCAGTTCTGGTGCCATCCCAGCCCAGTGCCGTGCCAGGGACTCCCAGAGGAGCTGTTCTGGTGGCCAGTCCTGGTCCCAGCCCTATGCCATGCCAGGGACTCCTGGAGGAGCCGTTCTGGTGGCTGATCCCAGTCCCAGGTCCCTCCCATGCCAGGGACTCCCACTGGATCAGTTCTGGTGCCATCCCAGTCCCAGGTCCCTCCCATGCCAGGGATTCCCAGGGGATCAGTTCTGGTGCCATCCCAGCTGTTGTTGGGCAGAACCAGGATTTCCACTTCCCGTGGGAACGGGAATCCTGCTGCTGCTCCAATGGCTTTCTAAGCACAGCTCCTGGAGCGCTGAGGGGGCACCGGGGACCCCTGGGGTGCTGGCACAGGTCCCTGTCCCCCGGCTGTCACCGCAAGCCTGAGCTTGGCTGGACACGGCACCTCATTGTCCCTCAATCCCAGTCTCTGGGCTGCCTTTAGGAATTCATTCCCCCATCCCAAGGGTTGGTTGCCCTGAGCACTGAGCCCCAAAAACCTGGAAAACCGGGAACCAGAGCTCAGCTTTGCCCATGGCAAAACCCACGGGTGTTGTCCTTGCACTGAGGGGCACCCAAGGATGGAGCCAGGCTGGGAGAGGGGCGCCCATGCCCGGGGGTGCCCCGTGGCCGTGGTGACCTCCCCGCTGTCCGCAGGATGTCCATGAGGAGCCCCGTGTCGCCGCCCCTGGAGCTGGATGGAGCGGGCACCATGGTGAACTGCGCCGTCAAGACGGAGGAGAAGAAGGAGGGCGGCCCCGAGACCCCCGCGGGGGCTGCCCCCAGCGCCGAGCCCCGGCCCCACGACCCCCCAGGGCCACCGCCCAGGGATGGCACCGACCCCCAGGCCTTGCCACAGGTGGGTGTGACCAACGTGGCCCCACCCCTGCTCCAGACCCTCCCATCCTGTGGAACAGAGTGGGGCTGCTCCCCCGGGTGGTTTTTCCTCATCCCAAGGATTTAAAATGGAAATCTGAGTCTCTCCTGAGGTTTTTTGGCTGCTCTCGGGTCATCCCTGGGGTTTGAGGGTGTCACCTTTGGCGTGGAACTCCCCACCAGCCCGCTCCAGGTGTTCCTCATCCCTTCAGCCTCCGTTTTCCATTGTCCTTGGGGTTTTCCCTCTCCCTGACCGCTCCCTGCTCTGGGGAAAGGAGCTCTGAGGAGCCGGCCAGGCTGGATAAATGGGAGAAAATTCCAGCCTTTCCGGCATGAAGAGCAGCGACGCTCTCTAGATGGGCTTCAGGGAGTGTGCCTGGCAGAGCGTGCTCCAGCCCCCAGCATCCCACCGGATCGGGATCTCCCATCCTGGGGGTGTCCCTGGCAGTGGCAGCAGTGCCCAGTGACATTCCATGTCCCATAGGAATCCTGCTCTCCCACTGGGGACGTTCCTGAGCCCCGGCGTTCTGCCTTGGAGCCAGCCAGCAGCGGCCAGGAGAAGCTGGACTTCAACAGGAACTTGAAGGAAGGTGGGAAATATTCCCAAGGGGCCTTTTGGGATCCCTTCAGGCCCCTCAGGATTTTCCCAGATTTGTGGGATGGGCCGAGCAATGGTGCAGAGCTCTGGGATGAGCTCACCTGGTTGTCCTCTCCTCCCTGGCCTCCAGTGATGCCGACCATCGAGAAGCTGCTGTCCAGCGACTGGAAGGAGCGGCTGCTGGGCCGGAACACGGCTGAATCCAAGGAAGTGAAAGGTGGGATCCACCTCCAGCAACCTCCCTCCCGCATCCCAGCTGGAAACGCGACATTTCCCACCAAAGCAGGGGGGAGATGGTCGTGTTTCATAGGGATTTGTTCCTTTTTAAATTAATTTCTTTGGGCAGAGCAGCTCTGGTGCCTCTGACT
>NW_008236763.1:2025324-2026632 GCF_000691975.1 Corvus brachyrhynchos
CCCAAATCTGACATTCCCTGGTCACCCAGACGCGGCACCGGTGGCTGTTGGACTTCTCTGCTTCACATTTTCCGTGCCCACCCCAAAGATTTCCCATCTCCCTCCCCAAAGGGAATGGGAATTGCACTCCTTAAATAAAACCACCTCCATCCCGCATCGTGCTGCTGACCCTCTCCTCCTCCCTGATGCTCATGCAGGCGGCTTTTTCACCCCCAGGGACCCAGGAGAGCCTGGCAGAGAAGGAGCTGCAGCTGCTGGTGATGATCAACCAGCTGTCCACGCTGCGGGACCAGCTCCTGACGGCGCACTCGGAGCAGAAGAACATGGCCACAATGCTCTTCGAGAAGCAACAGCAGCAGATGGAGCTGGCACGGCAGCAGCAGGAACAGGTGGGGACCCCCCATCCCTCCAGGGATACCTTTGGGGTCGCAGGAGCAAATGGGGACCCCCCATCCCTCCAGGGATCCCTTTGGGGTCGCAGGAGCAGGTGGGGACCCCCATCCCTCCAGGGATCCCTTTGGGGCCACAGGAGCATGACAGGCGGCCCTTGGGAGTGGCAGGGAGGTGGCTTTGGGGTGCCGTTTTCCCATCCCAAAGCCTCCCTGCCTCACTCCCTTGGAGCTGGGAGGACCAAGGGTGGAAGGAGACGGGGGTTGAGCTCCTTAAGATGAACAAACCGCCCCAGCTCCTCCCTGATCCCTGAACACCAATTTTTCCTCTCCCAAGGGCAGGGGTGACACTGCTGTGACACCCCACGGTGGGGGTGACAGGTCCCTGCCAGCCCTTGTGTCCCTCGAGGTGGCTCAGGGGCAGCTCAGTCCTTCCTCCTGCCCTTCCCACCACCCTGGGGACCCTCTGCAGACCCTTTTTTGTGGTTCTGGGTGGGTTCTGCCGGGCTGGAGGCCAGCCCAGCGCTGTCCTTGATGTCACCAACCCTCTGTCCCCTCCCCAGATCGCCAAGCAGCAGCAGCAGCTCATCCAGCAGCAGCACAAGATCAACCTCCTACAGCAGCAGATCCAGGTAAAGGCGGGGGACACCTCCCCTGTCCCCTTCCCCGTGTCCCCCTCCCTGTGCTGGGTGACCGCAGCCTCCCCACGTCCTGCTGTCCCCTCCCGTGGGTGACAGCGTTGATCCCGTGTCTCTCTGCCCTGTCCCTGTCCCCTCCAGCAGGTCAACATGCCCTACGTGATGATCCCCGCCTTCACCCCCAGCCACCAGCCCCTCCCGGTCACCCCCGAGTCCCAGCTGGCGCTGCCCATCCAGCCCATCCCCTGCAAACCAGGTCAGTCGGGGCCCCCCCGGCCCGT
>NW_008236763.1:2026770-2030868 GCF_000691975.1 Corvus brachyrhynchos
CCACCCCCCCAAAAATCCCTCCATGCCCCGGCCTGGGGGGTTTGGGGACAGCTCTTCACCCCCTCGCCATCCCTCCCTCCTCCTCCTCCTCAGGAGACCTCGCAGCCACTGAACCTGACGGCCAAACCCAAAGGTTCCGAGCTCCCCAGTGCCTCCAGTTCGCCCAGTTTGAAGATGAGCAGCTGCCAGTCCCTCACGCCGAGCCATGGGGCCACCAGGGAGCTGCAGGCCAGCCCGTCCAACCTCCCTCTGGGTGGGTTCCCAAGTGCCCTTTGGATTTTCTGGGACAAGTGACATCCCTGCTCCTCCTGGGGGTGACCTGGGTGGGCACCCCGGGCCGTGCCACCCCTCGGGGTGCAGCTGTGACGCTCAGGGCGGGCTGGGTGCTGCAGGGGGTCGGCAGGGTGGCCGCTGGCACTGATGGATGCCCGTATCCTGCCAGGATTTCTGGGAGAGGGCGATGCCATCACCAAAGCCATCCACGACGCGCGGCAGCTGCTGCACGGCCACGGCGCCGCCATGGAGGGGCCACTGGGCAGCCCCTACCGCAAGGTGAGGGTCACTCTGGGTGGTCAGCGTCCCCTCTGCCACCCCAGTGTCACCAGCCACAGCTGTGCCCTGGCTGGGGGGGCCGGCTCCTGACCCCGCTGTCCCACAGGAGCACGTGGGGATCGACTCCTCCCCGGTGAAGGAGAGGATGGAGGAGACCCCGGGCCACCGGCTGGACGAGGCTCTGCTGACCTGCGAGATGGACGGTGAGCACGGCCGGGAGCATCGTGGTGACCCCAGGTTTGCTCCGTCCTCCCTCTCCTGCCCTCATCCTGAGTGTCCCTCGCAGGCTCCCGGCACTTCCCGGAGTCCAGGAACAACAACCACATCAAGCGGCCCATGAACGCCTTCATGGTGTGGGCCAAGGACGAGCGGAGGAAGATCCTGCAGGCGTTCCCGGACATGCACAACTCCAGCATCAGCAAGATCCTGGGTGAGATCCCGGGGCAGGACCCCCTGGAGGGGTGGGAACAAAATCGTGAGGCAGGATCCCTCTGCATCCCCATGGAGGGACCTCCCTGAGCTGGGGCAGGTCAGGGAACCTGAGGGGGTAAATCCTGGGAAGAGCCTGGGGAAGATCAGGGAACCTGGGGGATAAATCCTGGGAACTGCCTGAGGAAGGTCAGGGAATGAGGGGATGAATCCTGGGAAGTGCCTGAGGAAGGTCAGGGAATGAGGGGATGAATCCTGGGAAGAGCCTGGGGAAAGTCAGGGAACCTGAGGGGATGAATCCTGGGAAGAGCCTGGGGAAGGTCAGGGAATGAGGGGATGAATCCCTGGAAGTGCCCAGGGAAAGTCAGGGAAGCTGTTCCCAATATTCTGGGAGAGCTGGCTGTGGCACGGGGCTCCCACCAGCACAGCTGCAAATCCAGCTGCTGTTCATTAATTACCAGCATTCATTCTCTAATTAACCACCAGCACCAATTAACCTTGCTCTGGGTTCATCCCAGCCGCGATTTCCTTGCTCGGGCAGGGTATGAGGACGCTCTGCTCCTTCCCCACGCAGGATCCCGCTGGAAATCCATGTCCAACCAGGAGAAGCAGCCGTACTACGAGGAGCAGGCGCGTCTGAGCCGGCAGCACCTGGAGAAGTACCCGGATTACAAATACAAGCCCCGGCCCAAGCGCACGTGCATCGTGGAGGGCAAGCGGCTGCGCGTGGGCGAGTACAAGGCGCTGATGAGGAACCGGCGCCAGGACGCCAGGCAGGGATACGTGATAGGGTAACTTGATAAGGGAGAGCTCTGACCCCCGTCCAGGGGGCTCTGAGGGGTGGCGCTGGGGTGGGGCTCAGCCGGTGATGTTGGGTGGGGGCTCACCTGGTGGCCATCAGGTTTGTGCTCGCCTGGCACCAATGGGGTGGGTCCTGACTTGGGGTTCACGTTGATCTTCGTGGGGTGGGTGCCCACCTGGTACCAATGGGGTGTGTCCTGACTTGGGGTTCACGCTGATCTTTGTGGGGTGGGTGCCCACCTGGTACCAATGAGGTGGGTGGCATCTGGTGCCCATGGGTTCGGTGCCCACCTGGCACTCATGGGGTGGGTCCTCACCTGATGCCCGTGGGGTTGGTGCTCACCTGGCACCTATGGGGTTTGCGCCAACCTGATGTTTATGGGGTGGTGCTCACCCGGTAGACAAGGGGTTGGTGCCCATCTGGTGCCCACGGGGTTGGTGCTCACCTGTCACCAGTGGGGCAAGTGCTCTTATAGGGTTGGTGGCCACCTGGCACCCGTGGGGTGGATGTTCACCTGATGTCAATGGGGCAGGTTCTCACCTGATGCCCACGGGGCTGAGGCTCACCTGGCCCCTATGGGGTGGGTGCCCACCTGCCCCCCATGGAATGTCTCCCCTGGGTGGCTGAGGGAAGCACCATGACCCCTCACTGCCCCTCTCAGTGCCCACACCCCTGTGTCCCACAGGCCGCAGGGCAGCCAGGTGCCCCCCAGCTCCTCAGACGTGCTGTACCCGCGGCCGGTGGGCGTCCAGCTGCCCCCACCCCTCCTGGAGCATTACCTGCCCCGCAGCGTGGACCCCACCATGCCCGTCATCGTCAACACCCGCAGCCTCAAGGACGGCGACGCTGGCGACGATGGGCACTCGGTGGCCGAGGGGGACATGTACCGCTACAGCGAGGACGAGGACTCGGAGGGCGAGGACAAGAGCGATGGCGAGCTGGTGGTGCTGACGGACTGAGGGGGGACAGAGGGACAGTGGAGGGGGTGGCAGGGCTGGCTGCCACCACCAGGAGGGCACGGCGTGTTCTGGTGGGATGGGACTCGGCCACAGGAGAGCTGCCCACCTGCAGAGGGGTCCCACAAGGGTGGGTACCTGGAATTTTGGGTGGTGAGGACTGGCTCGGTCTTGCTCTGGTGGCAGATGGAGCTGAGGCCACCGAGCCTGGAGATTTGGTGACACGGCTGCTACGCTGTCACCCCTGAGGGGACCTGAGGGTCTTGGGGTGCAGAACCTCTGGAGCATCTCCCAGCCCTGCAGCACCTGCGGGTCCCAGAGAGTCTCACCTGCTGCGCTGCTGGGCACGGGGTGGGGACACAGGGGGGGGATCGTCCCTCCTTTATCCTGGTGTGACCTCCCCGCCGCGCTTCCCGCTCGCTCTTTGGAGCCTGCCAGCGAATTCCCACGGAGCCAATTTTAGCTCCAGCCTGGCCCCAGCTCCGGCCAAGGGCTCCTCAGGGCCCTTTGTGCTCCCGACAGCTCTGGCCCACTTTGGAAATAAAGCAGGGGTTGTTCCCGGCCTGCCAGCCCCCGCTGGGGGGGGGACGTGCCTGGCTGTCCCTGGGCACCTGTCCCTGAGCTCGGGCTCCACCTGAGCCCTGCAGGGTGAGAGGGAGGGAGAAATAATGGCCATTAGGGGGAAAAAAGGAAATAACTAGAAAAAATGACCTTGCTCTGGTCAGAGCCCGTTCCAGGGAAGGGCTGGGGATGAGGGGTGTCCAGGTGAGAATTTGGGGTGTCCAGGGGTGTGCGTCCAGTGTCTTAAGTGTGTGTGCACGGCGCCCAGGTGTCCCTGTGCAGTGTCTGAGTGTGTGCAGGGTGTCTGTCCAGGTGTGCACACACGATGTCTGGGTGTGCGTGTGGTGTCCAGGTGTCCCTGTCCAATGTCTGAGTGTGTGCACGGTGTCCAGGTGTGTGTCCGTGGTGTCTGGGTGCGTGTGCGGTGTCCAGGGGTGTGTGTCCAGGGCCCAGGTGTGCGCATGCAGTGTCCAGGTGTGCGTGTGTGCAATGGCCGGCTGTGCACACAGTGTCCAGAGCCCAGCTGCGCACACGCGGTATCTCGGCTGGGTGTGCAGTGTCCGAGTGTGACTGTGCAGTGTCTGGGTGTGACTGTGCAGTGTCTGGGTGTGACTGTGCGGTGTCTGGGTGTGACTGTGCAGTTTCTGGGTGTGACTGTGCAGTGTCTGGGTGTGACTGTGCGGTGTCTGGGTGTGACTGTGCAGTGTCTGGGTGTGACTGTGCGGTGTCTGGGTGTGACTATGTGGTGTCCGGGTGTGACTGGGCCGGGTCCGCGTGTGTGGGGGGGGGCCGGGGGGG
>NW_008236763.1:2031617-2032840 GCF_000691975.1 Corvus brachyrhynchos
GCACCAGCCCCTGTCCCCGTGTCCCCAGCCCGGGGGGGGGATCCGAGGCTCGGCAGCACCAGCGCCCCAATGCTGGGGCCATTGCCCTGGGGACATCCTTTACCCCAGGGGACATCCCGCCTCGTCCCCTGCCCAGCCAACCCCTCCCTCCCTCTCCTGCCCTTTGTCAGTGCTTTATTTATTCCCAACTCCCTGTGCCGGGGCTGGGGTCCCTGGGGAAGGAAAAGGGAGTCCCTGGGGAAGGAAAAGGGGGTCACTGGGGAAGGAAAAAGGTCCCAGCTCCAAGGTGGGGTGGGATGCAGAGGGATTGGAAGCAGATGTGTCCCCTCCCCACAGCTGCAGCTCTTCCTGTCTCTCTTCCATTTCTTTTTCTTTTTCTTTTTTTTGGTGTTTTGTTTTGTTTTTGAAGATTGTAAATATAGATAGAGCTTTATTTTGTTAATAAGACGACGAGTAACTTAACCTGTATATTTCACATCCCTGTTTACAACCCTCCCTCCCCCTGTCCCTTGGCACAATAAAAGTGACTTTTTGGAGCAGAGAGAGGGGCCTGGGCTTCACCAGATGGGGGGGCAAGGGTTGGATGGGGACATCTCCAGATCCAGAGGGGACAGGAGCACCCCCAGACTCCGAGGGTGCTGCCCCTGCTCCAGCACAAGTCCCCCACCAGACCCACCACCCCCAAATTCCAGCTACCAGCAGCTTTTATTTCGCACCAAAACGAACACGGACGCACCAGCAGCCCTGGCTCTGGCTGGGGGAGGTCCCTGTGCCCGCAGGGGGGGACAGTCACCTTGTCCCCACGGCCAAGGCAGGGGCACAGGGCGCTGATTGCACCCCCGGCTGCTGCACAACCACTGCGATGAGCTGGACAGGGCTCAGCAGGGCAGGGTGGGGGGTGAAGCTGTGCCCAGTCCTGGAGCAGCTCCGTGCCACCTCCTCCCGGGGGTGGGGACGTGGCCAAGGAAGGTGCACAGGGTTGGGGACGGGCAGGAGTGATCCCCCTGGACTCCCCGGACACCCCTGGTCCCGGGGGTGAGGGCGAAGGCAGAGCTGGGAACCTCCTGCTCCAGCAGCACGGGGGGTGGGGGGAAGCCAGCAAGCTGAGGGGAGCAGTGGGGACAGGCAGGGCCAGCCCCAGGCTGGGCACAGCGCAGGGGACAGGCCCCCAGTGCCCACCAGCAGCACCCCACTGGTCCCAAATCCTCGTGGCTCACGGCTGG
>NW_008236763.1:2033337-2034232 GCF_000691975.1 Corvus brachyrhynchos
GCCGAGACAGAAGAGCTCGGGGTGGTGCCTATTTGGGGACCTGCAGGGCTGTGACCACCGGCTTCATCTTGAAGTACTCTTTAAACCTTAACTTTGCATATCTGCCAAGAAAAGAGGGACAACCCTGAGCCACTCGTGGCCCCAGGGGCTGCCAGGATCCTCCTGCTCTCCGGTCATTTCCCACCGGGAGCAACCGAGCTGGACTCACCGTAAGAAATTAAAGTCTATGGTGGAGTATTTGTCCTGGATCAGACCCCAGCACGCCCAGAGGAAATGGGAGGCCTGCAATGGGCAGAACAAGGATCAGGGAATGGGCACGGGGCATCCGTGCCCGCGGGACGGAGGCGTGTGACATCCTGGGGCTGTGACGACGACAGGACACGGAGCGGGGCTGGCCCACACCGAGATTTTTGTGCCCTCCAGAGGCTGCTCCCTTCAGGGACAATGCTGAACACAGGATCCCAGCCCCTGTGCTGCCCTCCCAGCAGCTCCAGCCAGGGAAAAGAGAGGATATTTCACCCGAAATTTCCAGAAAATTGGCTCGGGCCGCCCCTGGCAGTTCCCAAAGAGGATTTCCTCACGCCAGGCCGTGTCTGACCCCTCTGCAGGGACGCCCAAGGCCGCGGCTGTCGGACACACGCTGTCCCCAGCACACCCCTGTGACCTTGCCCGGGGGCTCGGTGCCCCTGAGGCGCTGCCAGGCCCTGTGGGACAGCCTGGCCCAGGTGTCCCCAAGCCCCTGAGCTGGCACCTGCAGCCCCATCCATCCTCGCCGGGGCAGCTGGAAGCCCAAGAGCAGAGGAAATCCCATGCCCTGGGTTGTGTTCTCACCCCTGGAGCAAGGCCGGCTCCTTCTACTCACCAAGGAAAACTTGTTCACTTGTACGTAGAGAGT
>NW_008236763.1:2034287-2035679 GCF_000691975.1 Corvus brachyrhynchos
CGAGAAGAATGCCCCAGCCGTGCACAAACCGAGGAGCAGCTGCTGGCCCCCACCCGGCCTCGGGGGCATTCAGGTGCCCAAGGCCAGCAGAGACCCTGCCTCAGACACGGCTCTGAGCATGGACAGCCCCGTTTCCTGCTGTAGGATTGGGGGTGCAGCTCCCTCCTTCATCCCAGTAACAGGAGACCCCATTTCCCACCCCAGGACAGGGGACACAACTCCCAACTCCATCCCAGTAATTGGAGACCCCCACCCGGCCTCGGGGGCATTCAGGTGCCCAAGGCCAGCAGAGACCCTGCCTCAGACACGGCTCTGAGCATGGACAGCCCCGTTTCCTGCTGTAGGATTGGGGGTGCAGCTCCCTCCTTCATCCCAGTAACAGGAGACCCCATTTCCCACCCCAGGACAGGGGACACAACTCCCAACTCCATCCCAGTAATTGGAGACCCCATTTCCCACCATGGGAGTGGGGACACAACTCCCTTGTCCATCCCAGTAACAGGAGACCCCATTTCCCACCACGGGAGTGGGGACACAACTCCCAACTCCATCCCAGTAACAGGAGACCCCATTTCCCACCACGGGAGTGGGGACACAACTCCCAACTCCATCCCAGTAACAGGAGACCCCATTTCCCACCACGGGAGTGGGGACACAACTCCCTTGTCCATCCCAGTAACAGGAGACCCCATTTCCCACCATGGGAGTGGGGACACAACTCCCTCCTCCACCCCCAGGGATGGGGACACCCCAGGCCAGCAGTGGGGGGGACCTTTGGAGCCCCGAGAGGATCCCAACCTGCAAACTCATTGAAGTGGTTCCCAATGTCGAAGGCCTGGTAGTTGTACCCCGTGTACTCGTAGTCGATGAAGCGAACGTGCTCTGCAGAGGCAAAGGTGGAGGCCGTGAGGCGGGGAGGGACAGAGGTGACAGGGGGACAGAGGTGACAGGGGGACAGAGGTGACCCCCCGGGCACGCAGACCTCGTGTCCTGTCGTAGATGATGTTCTTGCACAGGAGGTCGTTGTGGCACAGCACCACGGGGGACCCCAGCTGCGACAGCGTCTCCTTCATCCAGGCCAGCTCCTGCTCCAGCGCCTCCAGGCTGGGCACGTCCTGCGGGAGGCTGGCAAGAGGGACAAAAGGGACAGGGGGATGGGGTGGCATCGCTGCTGCTCTCGGGGAGCCTCCCTGGGGGCTCAGGGGCAGAATTTCCCCGGCTTCCAGCGCTTCCCTGGGGGCTCAGCGGTTGCATTTCCCGACTTCCCTCTCGTGCCTTACAAAGGACCCCATTAATGACACAAAGCGGGGCTAACGAGGCTGGTTTTGGGGAGGGGGCCAGGCCCTGCTGCCTGGTCCCCAGGCAGACACCACAACCCAGCCTCAGCGCGTC
>NW_008236763.1:2036199-2038014 GCF_000691975.1 Corvus brachyrhynchos
CGAGTCTTAATTTCCCTGGAGGAGGAGGAGGAGGAGGAGGAGGAGGAGGAGGGGGATTGGTACAGCAGTGGGAGGCTGTGGCTCCAGCTGGATCCTGCCTGGATGCCGCACAGACACATCCCAGAGCCCCAAAAAAGCTGAATTTCCCCCAAACTGACAGCAGGAAGGGGCTGGAGCTGCCTCCACCCCCCACGGAGCTCCGGGAGGGATCCAGCAGCGGATCCAGCCCCAAACTCACCCCCAGATCCCCGCAGAGGCTTTACCTGGGAACCAGGGCTCTTCCCCCCGGTCCTGCCTGGCCCTAGAGCTGGGTGGGCAGCGGGTGCCCAAGGCAGAGCGGGGTTCTGTGGGATCCCTCTGCCTTTACCTGGGGTCGGATACCTTTGGGCTGAGCTCCGTCTTCACCAGGGTGAGGTATTTGTGCAGCTTCTGCCACAGGATGGGCCTGGGGAGGCTCCCGTTGGCGTGGATGGCGTGGACTCGGGCCATCTCCCGGGCCACCAGCCTGGCGTGGAGCACAGGAGAGGGGTGAGAGGTGATCCCAAATCCTTCAAATCCCTCCCAAAATCCCCAAAAGAGCTTTGGGACGTCTTGAGGGGGATTCTTTGAAAATCTTGTTTAAAAGCACGGGGTTGGCACAGCTGAACCCTCATTCCATGGCAGGGATCAGCCTCTGAAGCATTTCAGAGTTCACATTTTCAGGGCAAATTCAGCCCAAAACTGTGCTTCCCAAGAAATTCCAGCTTCCCAGGAAACTTCTCCTCGCCAAAACCCAATGCTTTAGAAATTTTCTAATTTTGATGATCCTGGCTGAAATTTGGCCCATTTATCCCCCAACACCACCCAGGCCTGGGCACACCAGTGACCCCCACCCATGGCAGCGAGGGGAGGGCTGGAAACATGGAACAAACCCCTGGAAAACCCCCAGGGGATGACACGGGGGTCCCACAAACCTGAAGATGTGGGGGTCCCGCACGTGGTCAGGCCCCAGCGCGATTCCTGGCAGGAATTGGTAGCAGAGCCCGTTCTGGAAGGCGCAGTAGAGGTCGGGGGCGCAGCCGTGGGCGCGCAGCACCTGGAAATTCCTCAGCTCCGTCTCCCTGTCCACCAGCAGCTCCGTCTTCCTGCCGTACACACGCACCAGCACCGCGTCCGCCATGCCCTCGTCCCTGTAGCAGGCCACCAGCTTGTTGGTGATGCCATCGGTGAAGAGCTGGGTGGGGACAAAGACGGCGCCGGTGACACCTGAACATCCCAGCTGGGAATGGGGGAACCCCTTCGCCTCCTTCCCAGTGGTGGAAAAACCTCGTGGCAAGGGCAGGAACGGGGAAAAGGAGTGAGGTGGCACAGCCAGGAAGGCTCTTGGGGGAGAGGACAGGAGTTTGCAAGGCCTCGAGGCTCTGTGCAGGCAGCCATGGGCAGAGCCACGCTGGTGGTTTGGGTGGAAATCCTGCTGCTTTCCACCTGGGAGCCCAGGGATAGCCCAGGGATAGCCCAGGGATAACCTCGTGGCAAGGGCAGGAACGGGGAAAAGGAGTGAGGTGGCACAGCCAGGAAGGCTCTTGGGGGAGAGGACAGGAGTTTGCAAGGCCTCGAGGCTCTGTGCAGGCAGCCATGGGCAGAGCCACGCTGGTGGTTTGGGTGGAAATCCTGCTGCTTTCCACCTGGGAGCCCAGGGATAGCCCAGGGATAGCCCAGGGATAGCCCAGGGATAGCTCAGGGATAGCCCAGGGATAGCCCAGGGATAGCCCAGGGATAGCCCAGGGATAGCCCAGGGATAGCCCAGGGATAGCCCAGGGATAGCCCAGGGATAGC
>NW_008236763.1:2038647-2041289 GCF_000691975.1 Corvus brachyrhynchos
CTGCTGCCGCCCGCGCCGGGCTCCGCGCCCCATCCCGCCGCGATTTCGGGCACCTCCGGGGCACCCAGAGGGTTTGGGGATGTGTCACCCTGTGAGAAACCACCGTCCCCGTGCCAGCTCCAGGCTGGGCACTTCGGGGTGCTGCAGCTCCCCGTGGGAATGATTCCTTCATCCCGCCGGGATTTTGGGCACCTCCGGGGCACTGAGGGGGTTTGGGGATGTGTCACGCCGTGGGAAATCCCTGTCCCCCACGCCAGCTCCGAGGTGCTGCGTCTTCCCATGGGAATGATGCCTTCATCCCTTTGGGATCGGGGAGCCGGAGCAGGAGGGGGTTGAGGGCTCCTGCTCCTGCAGCCGCGGGGCTCGGGGGTGGGACGGATAATTTTAGACATCCCACTCAGCAACCCACACTCCCCTATAGGGTGCCTATATATAGGGCTCCCCGTGCAGCCTCCCGAGGGAGACTCCAGGCACCGGAACGGGACCCTCCAAGTCAGATGGGGTTGACACCCCTGTCCCACAGCTGGAGGGGGATTTGGGGTGAGCAGGGCGAGGCGGCCGCCCCATCCTGGGGGGTTGCTGCCCCTCAGCTGCGGCTGAACCTTCTCAAGCTGCTTTTCCTCGAGCTGATAATCTGGATTTCTGCCATGGGGCCACGCTCAGCTCCCTCCTCCCCTGGTCCTGCCAGGCCCCAGAGGCTGGAAGTTCAGGCAGCAGAGGTGTCACGGCCTGTCCATGCAGGTGTCACCATGGGCCACACACGGGTCGGCCGCAGGTGAGCGGCTCCACGTTGAGTGAAATCCTCGTGTGCTGCTCTGTTTTGCTGCCCCGCAGCCCGGGCAGCCCTTTCCAGCAGGTTTAGCGGGATTACTGAGCCTTATCCCCCCCCGAATTCCAGGCCACCAACTTTGGAGACGCACACGTGGTTCCTCGGTGACCTGCAGGGGCTCGCCAGGTTTGGGGGTGGCAGCTCCGTCAGCTCCCAAGGATCAGCTGTGGCTGCCTGGAAGATGCCCCGTGCTGTTCCTTGTGGATCCAGGCTGCAGCCACCCCCAAATCCTTCCCTTCTGCAGCTGGGTGACAGCAGGGGTGGGGGGGAAGGAGTGCGGCTGCATGAACTTTGCAGCGATTAAACGCAAAGCGAGACCCGAGCCCTGCGCCAAAGCGCTGGGGTGTAGCAGCAAAATCCAGCTCCTGGTGCTGCACCTGCTGGGAGAATCCATCAGCGTTCCCAAAACCCCACCTCAGCACACCCAGCCCGGGGCCGGGCACCAGCAGGGCAACTTGTTGCCAAATTCAGGCTAAAAGCATCCAACCCTGCCCCGCTGGAGTCCTCGCACGGCTTCGGCTCCGCGTCGCTGCCGCTCTTATCTCTGGCTGAGGGATGGATGGAGGAGTTTGTGCTTCCCTGGGAGCGTGAGTGGCTGACTCAGCGGCACGGACATTCCTCGGGGATGAGGAGCCGGAGCCCTGGGAAGCGGGCACAACCTGGAGCGCAGGAGCCCTCAGCGAGAAGAGCGCAGGACAGGGCAGCCCGAGCGCCCGGATCCTTCTCCCCGCGTTCCTGAGCTCCGGGAGGTTTTCCCGTGCCACCGGCACAGCCTGGTACAGCCCCCGCGAGCAGCCGGGCGCTGCCACCGGGCAGCGAGGTGCTGGGAACGGGGCAGCGCTCCAGGGCAGCGGGAAAGGGAATGGGATCGCTAATGGGAACCAGCTGAGGCCCCTGCCCCGCTCCAACCCCTCCCGAGCGGCTCCTGCGAGGGGAAACGCGGGAGGAGGGAAAGCAGCCGAGGGAAACGCAACGGGAGGGTTTTTCCCTCAACTCCCAAGCGGTTTTTCTCCTTTTTTTTCCTTTAAATTAAAAACACACGCACGCACACCCGAGCTGCTGTTAAACACCGACCCCTGCGGAGCCTGGATCCCACAGAGCCGGGGTCCCTCAACAAGCACCGAGCTCTGCGAGCAGAGCGAGACATTTCCTGCCCCTGCAAACTCCAACTCCCAGCTTCCTGCCCGCTGCCAGCTGCCCTTTCAGATGTCTTTTCCTGCAGCTTCTTGTATTTAATTACACGTGGCTATTAATACATTTTTAATGACCGGAAGCGTGTGCCTTCGGAGAGGACACTCACTCACGTGCAGATATTTAAGGGCACCCAGTCCCAGCCCCTCCACGCCCCGGTGCCCAGCGCCAGGGCACTGCTGAGGGTACCGGCGCCACCAGCCCGTGGCAACCCAGACCTGGCCGGCGGCGAGGACGGCGAGAGGGATTCCCACTCCAGCCCAGTTCTCCCAGCAAAGCCCTGGCAGCTCCGCACAGCCGAGCCCTGTCCCGCGCCAGGAGCCCGGAGCTGGTGGCCAGCTCCTACCCGAACTGGGGGCTCAGCCCACGCAGCCCGGGAAAGGTGGGAGCCAACAAATATCCCAAACAAGGGCAGCTCCCAGGAGCGGCCCCTCCTGCGGGCACCCCCGCGCCGCGGCAGCGACCCTGGGGACACTTGGCACTCACAGCCACCGCTCGGTGACCACCCCAGGGGTCCCTAAACCTCGGGGAGGGGGTGTGATGGGGGTGTCACAGCTGATGGACCCCTCGGTTATACTCTGAGAGTGGAGGGGAGGCCCCGGGGTGGGGGGGCAGGGGGCAG
>NW_008236763.1:2042609-2047212 GCF_000691975.1 Corvus brachyrhynchos
CCGCCCCCGCTACACCTGCAACTGCACCCCAGTTCCTCTCCATCCACATCCATCCACATCCATCCACATCCATCCACATCCATCGGTATCCATCCGTATCCATCCGCCCATCCCCTGAGCCCCTCCGCCATCCCGAGGGGCTCCGCACAGCCCCCACTCCCTCCCTTTGGGGTTAAAAAGGATGAGGACGCCACGCACGGGAATTAGCTGGCAGCACCCAAGGCTCCAGGCGGGATGGATCCCCTCGGGATAACCTCTCCAGGCACTGACTTCCGTAGGGATTCACAGCTGGGCTGGGAAGAGGTTTTTGGGGGTGAAGGCAGAGCGGGATTTTCCCGCTGGCAGAGCCCCCGCTGCTCCCGGACGCGGCTTCATTATCAGAGGAAATAACAGCGTCACATGGCCGCGAGAGGAGAATGCCCCCTCCAAAGCTCCCGGCTGGCCGTGCCTGAAATCAGCTCAATGGACCATGGAGACCTGGGGAAAATCATTTAAGGAAGGGGAGGGGGGCGGAGGGGACAAAAAACCCCCTCCAGGCAGTTTCCCGTGTTTCTAAAAATAGCGCGAGCCCTGTCAGTGTTAATAGGATGGGCATAATTGCTGCCGCGCTTTGCCGGGCTGAGCGCGGCCTAATTGCTCGGCCGGAACGATCTAATCCGGGGTAGCGGTGCCCCGCAGGCAGGGCCGCCGCATCCAGCGGGAAATTGCCCCTGGAGCAGGCGATTAGAGGTGTTAATAAACCCGGCTTAAGGGGCCCGGCAGCGGCACCGAGAGCGGCTCTGGCGGATTTTTCCTTCCGCTGCTTGAAACGAGTGCGCGGAATTGGAATAGAAAGGGATCCACGAAAAAATACCCTGGTTTAGGCCAGGCTGAGAGTTTTCCAGCTGAGGGGCTGTGGCAGAAGCCGCGGTGGGGGCTGAAGTCACCTTTCACATCTTCCCATCCTCTCGAGTCTTCTCCAGCCCAGAGCCTTGGCTGTGGAGAACAGGTTTGGAAATTTCCAAGTGGAATTTCGCTGTGCTGGGAAGGGGAGAGGAGGCTCTTGCCGGCATCTCTGCGCACCCTGAACGTCGTGGATGTAGCTCCAGCCCTGACCTGAGCAGATTCCCTCTTTTCTGAGGGTCTCTCCCATCCCTCCCTGCCGCCGCTTCCCAGCTCCTGAGGTTTCCTGTGCTGATGAGCGGCTGCTCCGGGCGTACTCAGGAAACGCTGCAGGAGAGGAGATATTCGTCCCTTCCCTCCACCCCCCGGCCCTGAAGAGCCGCTGCCACCACCCCCGTGTTGGAGGCGACAGAGAAAACCCACCACATCCCACCCACAGGAGCCTGAATCTTCCCACCCCCGGAACCACCGGGGTTGTGCATCCCAGCACGAAGAGGTTTAAACACTCCACGGCTGCAGAGAACCTCCCAGGAGGGACAAACATCCGCCCCAGACCCATCGTCTCCGCTCTGGGGCTGCCGTGGGGCAGGGCAGGGATGAGGATCCGGGCTGGGAGCAGAGGGGAGGCTGCTGGAAGGGTCACACAGCAGCCACCGGCTCGGTGCTGGCAGGAGAATCCCCCTCCCAACCATCCCTGCAGCTGAGAGGGAATTTGTCAGCTCTGGGAGCTCTTCATCAGCAGTGGAATTTCCAGCACTGGGAATTCATCACCAGTCCCTGCTGGCTCCAGCACTGAGGGGCAGGAGCTCCTGCCAGCAGCTGCTCTTCCATGGGGAGACCCTGACTCGCTCTAGGCTCTGCTCCAGGAGCAGCTTTCCCTGAGGATCATGGCACTCCCAGCACCTAAACTGGTCAAACTGGAGGCGAGACCGTGTTCCCTTGGCGTTGGGAGCACTCGGATTCGCGGCAGCACTGGGAATGTCCCCCCCAGCTGGCAGCACTGCCCTGTCCCTCCCTCCAGGCCAGCTGGCACAGGGCTAGCAGCTCCAGGGGCATTTCCACATCCAGGGCAGAGACAAAACTCTGGCTTTTCATGGAAGCAGGCCCTGGGACATGAACCACCTTCCCCGTGTGTGTGACACAGTCCCCTCCCCACAGAGCCCCCGCAGAGCTGAGGCACAGCCTCGTCCCTGTCCCCAAGGGGACATCCAGGGGTCCTGAGACCGCCCCATCTGCAGAAAGAGCTTTGCAGAGCCCTTGATTTGCCCACAGGAGGTGCGGTGGCAGGAGCTGGGAGGGGGCTGCACCCTTATGGGATGGAAGGACACGGACGCAGTGGTGGCTCCTGGCAGAGCGACATTTGTGGCCCAGTTCTCCAAACAAAGGTTTCTGATCCCCCCCTCAGCAAGACCCAGCCCCACTCAGCCTCCTGTTGCTTTAAATTGTTTAATGTTAAAGTCAAGAAGAGAGAGACAGGGCTAACACCAGCTAAAACTATCATTAAACACTGATTATTCCCCCTCCCCCCCCAATTAAGGAACAGCACAAACCGTCTCGGCCCATCCCTCAGCCACCCCAGCAGCAAATCACCGTGTGCTGGTCCTGCTATTGCACATCGTCCCCAAAACGCCCGGAGGGGCCGCTCCGGCCGCAGGATCCCGCTCGAATTCCCAGAGCCGCTCCAGGCTCAGCTCGCGGCAGCAGGAGAGGCTCCCGGGAAGCGGCGCGGGGGTTTGGGAGTGGGAGCAGGCGAGGTTCGCAGTGACGAGAGAGGAGGTGGCAGAGCTGGAAGGAAGCTGCTGTTCCCTCACTCGCGCTTCCAATCGCTGCTTCCCGGGGCTCCTCCTGCCCCCGGGCTGGTTCTCCACACCCACTCCCGGCCCCCCCGGCCCTCCCCGGGTGGTCAGCGGGCGGTGGCGAAGCCGATGCGGTTGTGGCGCCGGTCGAATTTGGTGTAGTAGTGGCCGATGAAGGTGGCGCCCAGGATCCAGAGGGGACCGGCCGGAGGGGGGATGTCCAGCCCGGAGAAAGCCACCACGCACACGTCCTCGCCGTACTGGGATTGCTGCGAGAAGGAGACCCGCAGGGTGATGGAGGTGGTGGGAGGAGGAGGGTCCCTGTGTCACCCTGTGCCCCAGCTCCACGATGTTCCTTCCTCGGGAATCACGGGATATCCCGAACAAGGATCATCGGGCCCAACTGCTTTCCCTGCACAGACATGCCCAAAATCCCACCCTGTGCCTGAGGGTGTTGTCCAGGCTCTCCGTGAGCTCTTGGTGACCACCTGCTGTTCTAGTGTCCACCCACCCTCGGGGTGAAAAGCCTTTCCTGATATCCAAATTCCAACAAAAAGGATCCCTGCCTGTCCCTGCTCACCCCAAATCCCCCCTAAACCACCCAAAGGAGCAGGGACAGCTCGCTCTGGTGCACGTGGACACTTCCAGCCAACAAGAGGATTTAGGGAAAACAAGGAGCATCATTCTGGGGCTGATTTCGGCTGATTTTGGGGATCCAGGACACACAGGATGCCGCAGGAGGGCTGCACTCACCCGCAGGACGTACGCTGGGCCGCTGAGGCCATAAACCTTCCCTCCCAGGTGGAAGGAGATGTTGGGCAGCTGAGGCACCTGCTCGCAGTCCACCACGTACTGCAGGAGGAGGGGACAGCGCTGGCACGGGGGACAGGCAGCCAGCGGGGACACGGAGCGGGGCTGGCGGTCACTCACCTCTCCTTCGGCCACCTCGGCCGCCCCAATGGCTTTCATGAGCACGGACACGGGCCCGGCGGGGCCGGTGATGTAGGAAGCCCCCGTGTCCACGGCCACCGAGCAGCCTTCCCTGCAGAACAGGATCTCGGCCCCTACGGACACCCTGGAGCGGGGAGGGTGGCCCTGAGTGTCCCGTGGTGACACCAAGGGTGCTCCCGGGAATGTCACATCCACCCCCAGCCAGGCATGTGCTGCTCCCGGCTTTTCCAGTGTGGAATCTGAGCTCCGTCACGTGCAGGGTTTATTTTTTGGGGATTTTTTTTTTTTTTTTCGGATGAAACAAAGCGGGATTGTTTCAGTGCCTCCCGCTCCTCCCGCGGGACGAACGGGGGTTAAACTCTTCCAACTGTAGCTCCCAAGTGGAATCTCAGCCCACGGTGCCACCCCCTCTGCATTCCCAGCTGCTCCCGGCTCCTTGCTGAGCCTGGAGGAGCTGGAGGAGCCCACCCCGCTCCTCTCCAGACGGGGGAAAAGCATCCGGCAGCAAAAACATCCTCCTTGGAGCGCCTTCCCTAAAGTCCCACCCTCACAAAGCCGCGGGGGCTGCGAGATGCAGCCTTGGAGCTGCCAGTGCTGGGCTAATGTTGGATTCGATGGCCCCAGAGGCCATTCCCACCTAGATAATCCCGGTTTTTTGTGATTCCCCGCATCCCCGGGCCATCCAGAGGCTCTCCCCGCCCTCACCCCTTCATGCTGATCTGCCAGAAGCCGCTCCTGCTGACGTTCAGGTAGTGGAAGTCCCCGGTGTAATAGGCGGGGTCGCTGCCTCCCAGGATGATTTCCCCGCCGGCTTTCAGAGGAGCGTTCCTGGCGTGCCCAACACAGCGGGAGTGATTCCCCTTCCCCCCAAAATCCCAGCCCAGCAGCTGGAGCGGCGTCAGCGCAGAGCGGGGACAAAGGGGTGACACATGCAGGGCTCCGGGTGGGCGTGGGGGCTCCTGAGGGGAGCAGGA
>NW_008236763.1:2047379-2047731 GCF_000691975.1 Corvus brachyrhynchos
CAGGGAGCCCAGGGGACACAGGTGGCACCCAGAGGCCCGGGGGACTCCAGTGGCATCCAGCTGCCCCTAAATCCAGCAGCACCGAGTGGGATTTAGGGGGGTATTTGGGGTCTCTCTGTCACTGCGCGGTTCCAGGTTGATGTTTCTGGGGCCAGTGGGGAGTGCTGGGGTGGGGAGCAGAATTCCTGCTCCTCCTCCCGCTGCTCCAGTGGGTTTGGGGATGCGGGGAGGAGCACAGCAGCTTGGGGCAAGAAACGGACGGAGGTTTGGCTGCTGGTGCAGGGGTTTTTAAAGAGAATTTTTTGGGGGGGAGGGTTAATTTTTTAAAAAATTTTGCCGGTGGAAAAGCAGC
>NW_008236763.1:2048349-2049230 GCF_000691975.1 Corvus brachyrhynchos
CTGACCCCAGCCCCCCCAAAAAACCCCCCCCACGTGTCTCCTGGCTGAGCCAGCGGCTCCGGGTGTGTGGATTTTGTGGATTTTGTGGATTTTGTGGATTCCAGGGCTCACCATGACGATGTCCTGGCTGAGGACGCCTTTGACGCTGCCGGTGCCGTAGCGGATGGCGAAGCCGGTGCCGTTGGCGATGTAGGTGCGCGACTTGGAGGAGTCGTAGCGGCTGTGGGACACTGGGAACGGGGGAAAAGGGGCATCCCAGAGGGGCACAGAGCATCTCTGCTCTCCCCAAAATCCGCTGGGGTGTAATGAACCTACCCCGCCTCAATGCCAGGGGTTGGGATATCAACAGAGAGACCCCCCCATGAAAAAATCTGTCAAAAAAGAGACCCTCCCCCCCCCAGCCCTCTCTGAGCAGCCCGGGGGTCGCTGAGGTTTTGTGGGGTCAGCCCCAGCCCCGGCCGTGCCCCCCTACTCACCACAGGCGCTGTAGAGGGGGGAGCACTTGTAGGATGGCACCCACAGGTTGGCCGAGCCCGTGTCAAACACCACCTTGAAGGTCTGCGCGGGGGTCCCGATGCTGATCTCACCGAAATATTGGGTCTGGAGGGGACGGGGAGCATCCCTGGGGCGCAGCTCGGGCAGGGAGAGGGCTCCCACCGAGCCGAGCTGGGGCTGCCGGGTGACACTGGGGTGACATCGGGGTGACAAATCCTCCCCCGGGCGGGGACACACTCACGTCCAGGTAGTTGGTGAGGAGGGTGGGAGCGGTCCCGTTGCGGGGACCGTCCCCTCCGCCGCGTGTGCCCCGGCGCAGCTCCGGGAACACCTCCCACACCTTCACCCCCATCTCGTGCAGCGTCTGGCGGATGGAGGGCATCCTC
>NW_008236763.1:2049743-2053206 GCF_000691975.1 Corvus brachyrhynchos
GGGATTCGGGGCGCTCCCAAATTATTTAGGTCGGGAAAGACCCCCTACCCCGGGCTCATGGAGTCCCACCATGACCATGCGGTGCTCGAGGAAGAGGAGTGAGGAAGAGCAGAAGAGGAGGAAGAAGGGGGTTCCCAGAGCCCCTCACCCTCCGCTCCAGCCCCCGGGGGAAAAAGGGGGGGACAGCACCGTGAGGGCCACACGGACCCCGGCTACCTCTGCAAAGCCTGGGCTGGCCAGGGGACTAAAGCGGCGCCCCAGGTGACGGCCAAGAGCAGCAGGTACCGCTGCAGCCTCCCGCTGGGTCCCGCCGGCATCGTGTCCTCCCCTGTCCCCTCCCTGCCGGCAGCCCCGTCCCGTCCCATCCCGGAGGGGAGGATGCTTTTATAGCCCGGGATCCTCCATCCCGGCGGGTTTCTCCTCCCCTGGCAGGGGGAGGGCTGGGAATCCCATGGGTGACACCGGGCAGGTGGCCGGGACAGTCCCCGCGGAGGGCGGCAGGGTCGGGAGCCCCCCGTGCGCGGGGGGAATGGGACAAGGGGAGCTGCGGGTGTCTGGGAGATGGGATCCCACATTCCTTGGGGTTAATTGCTCCCCAGTTACTCCAGCACGGCGTGTGAAGGGCACAAATCCCTGCTGGTGCCAGCTGGGAGCTGCTGGGGGTGCTGGTGGTGGTGGTGGCACAGGTCAGGGTGACAGCCTGGCCAAGGAGGTGTCCCCAGGCTCCACCTGCGGAGGAATGACGGGATTTTCCCCAAGGGAATGGAATCGGCAAAGGACACTCGGCCATGACCCTGTTGGGGACATGGACACACCAAGGGAAGACCCCCCAGCCCCCTCTGCCCTTTTGGGGGATGCTCTGGGGAACCCCCCCAGGCCCAGCTCTGTTAAACCAGGGCTGGAGCTTGGAGCAGAGAACAGCCAAACTCATCACAGCTGCTCCATATGGGATCAGATCCTGGTGTTTGGGAAGGGAGATGTTGCTCAGAACCCTCAGGAGCTTCCAGCTGCACCCCTGCCCCTCACTCCAGGTCGCTGTGTCCCCCCTGGCAGTGCCCAGCCCAGGCTGGTGGGTGCTGGATCAGCCCCGTGGGTGCTGCATCAGCCCCGTGGCTCCCAGGGACTTCTGACCTTGGGAATCTCGGTAGGAAATGACCCTAAAGGCAACAAAAATGTTCCTGGATGAACCCCGAGGACACATTCGCCCCCACCCCCAGCCCCACAATCCCCCTCCCGTGAGGTGGGATTTATTCAGGGCACTTCTGTCACCCCTCCGGGGGCCACCCCACAAGCTACAACCAACTTTCCCCCAAAACTGGAGGTTGAACGCCTCATTCCCTGTGGGATTTTTGGCCGCCAGGGCACCGCTGACCCCGGCAGGCCCCAGGGCTCAGCCCCACGGGGCTGTGCCCCCATCCCTGACGTCTTTTCCCACGCAGGACCCCTGTCCCTGCGTCACTCCGGGCAGCCTCGTGGCCCGGCGCAGGTTGCGGGGGAGGCAGCGGGGTCAGGAGCCTCAGCGACGTGAGAGGGCCTGGCAGGGAGCCAGCGGCCATAAATCCCTGCCCGGGCATCCCACGGGCTCTGCCGGCTTTGCCAAGCTCCGTTCCCCACAGGAAAAGCCGCGGGTGCAGAGGGACTTCAAAGGAAAAGGGACGAGTCCGCTGGGGAAGGGGGTCCCGGGATGTGGGGCCGGGGGGGATCCGGCGGTTCCAGCCCCTTCTGATCCAGGGGAGCCACAGCTGCAGGATCCCTGAGGAATGTGGGATGCTCTGGGCATGGCTTTGTCCCGGGGACACAGGTGGACCCTTCTCCTGTCGGGAAACCAGAGTGGGATGAGCTGGGAAATGCTGTGGGATAGGGGAAACAGAGAGGCACAGCTCTTCCCTGCCACTGGGACGGCCCCACAACCCCCTTGGATATGAAACTGATGGAAACCAAGGAAAACCAACTTCCCCAAATCCATCAGAGAGCTGAGGGCTGCTGCCTTGGGGTGGCCTCTGGGGTGGCTGTCCTCGCTCCCAGCTCCGGGCTCCGGGATGTCCCCAGCACAGGACACCTTCCCCGTGCTGGGAAAACCCCCCCAAGGAATTTCCCCGTCCCCTCTGGCAGCCTGGAGCGGGGATCAGCAGGAGCTGCGCTGGAAAAGGGTTAAAATCCCTGGAAAAGGGGTTTTGTGGGGGGTTAGAGGGACAGGGACACGGGAGGGACGGGGACAGGGACATCAGGCAGCTCTGGGACAATGCTGGGTTCATTCCCAGCCCTTCAGATCCGCAGGGAAGATCCTTAACTCTTCCCGTGCAGTCCCAAAACATCCCTTGACTTGAATTTTCAACCACAGAAGGTTCCAGGGCATTAGGGAAAGGCAGAAATGCATGGATTCATGGATTTCCATGTGGGGAACCTGCTGGATCCAGAATCCACTGGATCCATGTGGGGAACCTGCTGCATTTCACTCCAAAATCCCAGGGTTATATCGGATTACGGATCCTACAAAGAGCAGCTCATCTGGAAGCAGCAGGGAAGTGCTCCTCAGTTTTGGAAATGCTTCCCAATTTTCCTGCCTGCTTTCCAGGGAGTTGAATGATTGGGAAAATGGAAGGAAAACGCTTCCCAGAGAGAAACAATCCCGATGGATAAATTCATTCCTCTCTCCTGGGCGCTTTCCTTAAAATCAAATCCAGGATTTTTAGCACTTCCCGCTCCAAACGGAATCATCGGGAAGTTTGGCTGAACAGCTTTGATTTCTTGAGGGATCTTTTGGAGCAGCACAAGAAAAAGGAGGAGAATTTCTGCCCTTCCCTGACATTTTCCAGCTTTTCTAATCCCAGAATTCGCTGCTGGTGAAAAACACAAGAGGCTCGTGAGGATCCTTATCCCGGGTGACGGAAAAGCTCCGGCGTAAAAACAACTTTTGGGAAGGGCTTAGGGGAGGCTCTGGATGGCACCGGCACCGGGGGAATTCGGGGATTGACGTCAGGGCAAACCCAGAGCTTGTGCTTGACACCAAAACCCTGCCAGAGAGAGGATTTACGGAGCCGGGGGGAAAACATTCCCGGCAAAAATCTTCCGGAGAGGAGCTGTGGCTGAGGGAGTTCACAGCCATTCCCTACGGATCTTCTGAGCCTGGAAAAGCTGTGGCTGCCCCATGGAAGTGTTCGGAGCAACCTGGGATGAGGGAAGGTGTCCCTTGGGAGGTTTTGGGATAGGATGGGCTTTAAGATCCCTCTGAACCCAAACTTTTCCGTGATTCCATGATCCCTCGATGCCATCCAGGGAATCTCCTCATCCTTGGCTTGGTTTTCCCAGCAGGGTGAGGTGATGGCACCTTCCATCACCTGGGCACATTTCCTGCTCCTCCTGATTCCACACGGATGGGGGCCCTAAACCTCAGGAACCTCCTCATCCTGAACACGCTGCCTCTGGGAATCTTCCTCTTCCTTCCGGTGAAGGCCTAGAAATG
>NW_008236763.1:2053525-2054655 GCF_000691975.1 Corvus brachyrhynchos
GCAAAGACAGGAATGGAGGCACTGAGGAGGCTCCGACCCTCCAGGAATCTTATTTTCCCTTCCATCAAAGCACCCAAAAACTGTGATCTCCTTCCTCGGGCCGGGATTTGGGTGCCCAAACGAGCCCAGAGCCGCTCCCAGCCTTGGTTTCACCTGGAGCACACCTGGGCCAGTGGCATCGGGCACAGCCGGGTGACAGCAGGCACAGAGCCACCAGCTCCCGTCGGGCTCCAGAGGGAACAGGTTCAGCTCAAACTCCTTAATTAATTCCTGCACGTTAAGGAGGGCTCTCGGAGCAGGGAGCAGCTTTGATGTGATTGCTTTTGGGTTTAATTAAACTCCAGCTTCCCCAGCGCTCCCGGAAACCTGGCTGGGATCCACCTCAGCTGGTGGAGATGCCGAGTTATCCAACCTGTTCTCCTGGGGAGAGGAATTTCGGCAGCCTGGGCAGAAGAACTCCTTCAAAACCCCCCGAGGTGAAGCCGGGGGAGCTCCTGCCGTGGAGGTTTCCCTGTGAACATTCCCTGATCCGGCTCTGGATCATTCCCTGGAGTATCCTGGGTCCTTCTGGGTCCTCCTGGAGCAGGGATGAAAGCATGGGATACCCAGGAATTGGGCGCTGGGATGTTCCTCTGGCTCAAATCCCAGTACCCACCACTGGAAATGCCCCCCAGCTCCATCCCTCAGGTCCAGCTCATCCCAAAGGGAATGGGATTACAGGAAAAGCAATTCCTGGTCCGTGATGCTGACAGAGCTCAGCTCCAGGCCCCCTCCCAGCCCAGAACCCCTCATTAATTAATTAATTAGTTAATTACCAACCTGTTTGCTGTTTCAGGGTGGCTGAGCCTGGCCGGGGTGATTGCCTGGGCCCCGCCCAGGTCAGATGTTAATGGGGTTGGAGGGGTGTTTTCCTAACCCCCTCCCCATGCCCTCATCCCATGGGATGCATGGGAAGGCAGCGCCACGGCCGTGGCTGAGTGACAGGGATGTCCCAGGGCTGGCCAGGGCAGGTCCCTGTGCCACCTCCAGCCATGGCAAGGTCCCTGTGCCATCTCCAACCACGGGAAGGTCCCTGTGCCACCTCCAGCCATGGGAAGGTCTCTGTGCCACAGCCATGGGCAGGTCCCTGT
>NW_008236763.1:2055113-2058110 GCF_000691975.1 Corvus brachyrhynchos
TGCCCCGGCCATGGAAGGGTCCCTGTGCCACCTCCAGCCATGGAAAGGTCCTGGTGCCACCTCCAGGTAAGGGAAGGTCCCTGTGCCACGGCCATGGGAAGGTCCCTGTGCCCCCTCCAGCCATGGAAAGGTCCTGGTGCCCCCTCCAGCCATGGAAAGGTCCTGGTGCCCCCTCCAGCCATGGAAAGGTCCTGGTGCCCCCTCCAGCCATGGAAAGGTCCTGGTGCCCCCTCCAGCCATGGAAAGGTCCTGGTGCCCCCTCCAGCCATGGAAAGGTCCTGGTGCCCCCTCCAGCCATGGAAAGGTCCTGGTGCCCCCTCCAGCCATGGAAAGGTCCCTGTGCCACCTCCAGCCACAGCCACGATGCCTCCTGGTGGCACCGGGAGGTGCCAGTGCTGGGACAAGCCCCGAGCCACGGGAAAGGAGCCGAGTCCGAGCTCACTTTCAGGCATTTTTTTATTAAATTAAATCTTCCACAGAAAAGAATTAAATAAGTGCAAGAATTCCAGAATCCAGCCTGGCACAGCCCTTGGACCCCGGAGCCTGGCTCAGGAGCTCCGTGGCACAGTGAGGGGACACCGTCCCTGCTGGGGAGGGGGTCTGGCCAGCACTGAGGGTCCTGGGGACAACAGAGCCACCAGCTCTGGGGGACAGCCGCACCCAGGGCTCTCACCCTGTCCCATCGCAGCCACTCAGCCCGGAACTGGTCAGGTCACACCATGGAGCCGCTGTCCCCCATGTTCCGCAGGAGCTGAGACGGGGACAGACCGGGATTAGCAGAAAAATCCACCCGTGCAGCCTCGGGGACACCGCGGTGACATTCCCGGGGCAATCCCATCCGTGGGCATGGATCCCAGCAGGGATTGCCCACCCCGAGGGGCACAGGGGGATGGATCCCACCAGGGATTGAAGGCCCCGAGGGGTCCCCAGCCCCTTCTCACCTGGCTCAGCAGAGGGATGTTTGCCAGTGAGCCAAAAAACCCGAAAGCCACCGGGAAGAAGCTCCTGTGTGGATACAAAAGACCCTGCTGAGCTCCTGGGAGCATTCCAAAGGATCCTATCCCGAGGATCCCATCCCGAGGATCCCATCCCACACCTGAAGAGGGAGATGAAGCCGTAGCCCTCCAGCAGCATCCCCAGGATCGGCCAGCGCATGAGGACCACGATGAGCCCCCCGAAAAAGAAGCTGGTGCCCTTCAGCTTGGACCGCTGGAAGAAGAAGGTGAAGGTCCTCCGGAAGCCGATGATAAAGACCAGGCCGGAGAGGAAGAGGAGCTGGGAGGAGGAAGGAGAGGAGAGGGTCAAGGCAGCTCCTTGATCTGGCTGTGGGCACCCCCGGCCTGGCCCTACTCACATTCCCAAAAGCCATGAGCACCGAGTCGAAGTACAGGAGGATCCCAAAGAGGAGGAAGAAGAGGCCGAAGCCGACCAGGCCCACTCCGATCTCTGTGGAGAGCAGGAGAGCAGAGCTGAGGGCTCAGCTCCGCACCTCAGACCCCGTATCAGCACCTCCCTCTCCCGTTCCTTCCCAAAAATCCCCTTTGGATTTGCCTCCAAAGCTCAGGAACAGCCTTTGCACCCAGGCCAGGCCTGGAGGAGGCTGTTGGTGCCCCAGAAGTCCCTGAGGGCACCGGATAAATCATAAACCACGGAGGAAAAATCAGCGGGAAAACCGCATCCAGCCTTTCCCTGAGCAGCAGCAGCAAAGGCTGGAGATGATCCCAGGATGATCCAGGAAATCCTCCCGGTCCCCAGCCCTCCCTGCTCCTCCCCACATCCCCTTTTCCATCTCACCCCTCCCTGCCTCAACCACCCCATCCAGCAGCTCCCAGCTGGGACTCAGAGCTGCCAAACGTCCCCACGGAGCTCCCGGATCCCGCAGGGACGGGAATTCCTGCCGGGACACGGCCACGGCGCGGCTGCTTACGCTGGAAGTCGCTCAGGGACACCATCTTGGTGGTGGTGACAGGGCTGGGCGAGGCAGGGCGAGGGTGGCCCCGCTGCCAGAGTGACCCTTGGAAAAGCCCTTTAGTCCCCACGTCATCCTGGGAATGATTAACGACCCCGGGAACGCCCACGGCACCTCCTCCGGGGGGGACACGGTGGCTCTATGGGGGACATGGTGGCTTCAGAGGGACGTGGTGGCTTCAGGGGGGACATGGTGGCTTCAGGGGGACACGGTGGTTCCAGGGGGGATGTGGTGGCCCCAGAGGGGACACAGTGGCTCTAAAGGGGACATGGTGGTTTCAGAGGGATGTGGTGGCTTCAGGGGGGACACGGTGGTTCCAGGGGCGATGTGGTGGCCCCAGAGGGGACACAGTGGCTCTAAAGGGGACATGGTGGTTTCAGAGGGATGTGGTGGCTTCAGGGGGGACACGGTGGTTCCAGGGGCGATGTGGTGGCCCCAGAGGGGACACAGTGGCTCTAAAGGGGACATGGTGGTTTCAGAGGGATGTGGTGGCTTCAGGGGGGACACGGTGGTTCCAGGGGCGATGTGGTGGCCCCAGAGGGGACACAGTGGCTCTAAAGGGGACATGGTGGTTTCAGAGGGATGTGGTGGCTTCAGGGGGGACACGGTGGTTCCAGGGGCGATGTGGTGGCCCCAGAGGGGACACAGTGGCTCTAAAGGGGACATGGTGGTTTCAGAGGGATGTGGTGGCTTCAGGGGGGACATGGTGTCTTCAGGGGGACACGGTGGCTCCAGGGAGGACATGGTGGCTCTAAGGGGGACACGGTGGCCCCAGAGGGGACATGGTGGCTTTGTGGGGGACCTAGTGGCTCCAGGGGAAACTGGTGGCTTCAGGGGAACACGATGGCTCCAAGAGGGACATGGTGTCTCCATGGGGATCTGGTGGCCTCAGGGGGACGTGGTGGCTTCAGGGGGACACGGTGGCTCCAGGGGGACACGGTGGCTTTAGAGGGACATGGTGGCTTCAGGGGGATGTGGTGGTTTCAGGGGGGCCCGGGGGGTCCCAGGGGGGCACCGGGGGCTCAAGG
>NW_008236763.1:2058554-2062880 GCF_000691975.1 Corvus brachyrhynchos
AAGTGGCACCGTGGGGACAGTGGAGGTCCCTGCAGCGTCCTCAGGAGTCCCAGCTCACGTGGATTCCTGTGGATCCCACGGATCCCACAGATCCCAGGCTGCCCCATGGGAGAGTTTTGGGAATGGCGCATGTCCCGGGATTTGCCGGTTGGTGTGGGAATAGCAGCTCCAGCAGACCCAACACAGGGTCCCTGTGTCACCTCTGGCACCCCAGAGCCACCCAAACCCAGCTATTCCCAAAATTTATCCCCACTAACTGCCCAGGGACGGGAATTTCATCCCAAAATCAACCCTGGTGGGAAAACAAATCCCAAAAAAAGCCAGGGAGAGAGAGGAGGAGCTGCTTCCAGAGCCCCTTCAGCCTCTGCCTGTCCAATCCAACATTAAAATCCACATACAAAGTCCCCTCTGGAAAAAAGAAAAGACAGGAAAACGTCGTTGTTTCATAGATATTTTTATTTCTCTACCACTAGGAAAATATCCCAGAAAACCAAATCCCTCCCGCCCCACCCTCCCCGAATGCATAAATAGATTTATTTCCTCCCGATGCAAATCCTTTCCGGGTTAACGAGTCACTGGTTTATGAAGTGTTTATGAAAAATAATAACCAAAAATAAAATTAATTAATTAATTAATTAAGGTTTGGTTTCTTTCTCTTTTTTTTTTTTCTTTTTTTTTCTTTTTTTTTTTTTCTCGTCTTTTTTTTCCTTTTTTTTTTTTTTAAATAAAATAAAATCGCGGCCGGGTCACACTTTGGGGACAGCGTCCGGTGGCTTTGGGATGGGAGCTTTGGGATCGTCTCTGGATCCCCGAGATGGGAATTGCTGCCCCACAGCCACCTCAGGATGTCCCCAAGGTGTCCCCACAGTAAGGGGGGGTCTGCCCCGGTGTCCCGAGTTGGGGAGCTCGGGGGACACAGGGAAATAAACTCATCCTCTCTTCTTCAAACTTACAGTCTCTGTATATTTTATTTTAAATAAATTTGCTTTTCATAAAAGCAGAAAAAATAGATATATTTTTTAAATAGGTTTTTTTCCTTTTTTTTTTCCTTGTTTTTTTTTTTGGTTTTTCTTTTCTTTCTTTCTTTCTTTTTTCCCCCCTTCCCCCTCTGATAAATTGGCAAAGAATTTGCTTTTTTCCTTGGCAGGAACAAACCCTGCGGAGAAGAGAGAGCTCGGCACGAGCTTTTCCCGGGAAAAGAAGAGGAAAAACCGAATATAGATATATATTATAAATGTAGAATTTCCATCAAACATATATTAAGGCATGTAAATAGCAAAATAAAGGGCCAGCTTTATGAGCTAAAGGGGCTGAGGGAGGCTCGGCTGTGGGATTTAGGGCTCCGGGGATCCTACAAGTATTGCTAAGACGGGGAGGATTGGGATGTGGGGCAGGGTCCTGGGGGGGGGTTTGGCATCAGCCCAGGAGGGACGGATGGGATTTGGGATCTGGGATTTGGGATTCAGCTCCTGGCTCCGTCCTCCCTGCCCACCCCAGCGCTGCCACCCTCACGTCCTTCCAGGGATTCTGCTTTTTCCCCACCCTCCAGGACAATAAAGAAAAGGGGGGATTTGCTACAGGAAACCCGAACCGCTGGAAGGGGCTGGAGAGCAACGGGAAGGGCTCGGGGGAGACGCGGGGAGGGATTTGCGGAGGGTGACAGCGGGACGGGGCAGCCAAGGTGACCCTGCTGTCCCCAAACCCCTCCTCAGCGCTGTCCCCACCCTCCAGAGGGGGGTCCCTGCTGACCCCACAGCTCCTTTATCCCACCGGGCACCCCAATTCCCTGCTCTGCTCCCCATCCCTGCCCAGAGCTCCTGCTCCGTGCTTGGAGAGCCCTTGGAGCGCCCTGGGCACCTCCGTGTCCCCACAGTGTCACCTCCATCCATCCTGTCCCCTTTTTCCTCCAGCTGAGCCACCAGCAGTGCCACAGATGGGTTCAAAATCGGGATCAGGGAAGGGAAACCATGCCCGAGGAGCCGAGGAGGAGCATCCAGGTGCGGTGGAAGGTTGGGAGCACCATCCGTGCTGGGGACAGGCCGGTCCCCACCCCAAGAACCCCTTCACAGACCTTGGGGGGACGTCCCAGGAGTCCTGTGCTCCCTGCTGGGCCGGTGGCCGCTGTCACAGCTGCCCCTGTGGCCACTGACAGCCCTGGGGGCTCCTTGGGGACAACTCCCAGCCCCCACCCATCTCTTTGGGACGGGTCAGAGCCGCCGCTCCCGTCGGTGCCACATCTCCCGCGTGGTCCCGCCATCGGACGGAGGGAAGGGGGTCCGGGAGAACCGAGGACGGCGGCGAGAGGTTCGGTGTCACCTCAGGAGGGGACTAAAACGTGGCCCCGTGGAACTTGATGGCGCCGGCAGCAGCCAGGGCTTGAGCTGAGGAGGGGGGCAGGACAGGACAGAGAGGCTGAGCAGGGTGGGGTCCACCCTGTGCCCACCCCTTGTGGCAAACCCGGCGGGGATTTGGCTCCAAGGGAGCCGGGGGATGCTGGGACCCCCCGGATTTCATGCTGGGATCCCCTTTTCCACCCTGCACGGCCCCCTTGGCCTGGGTGGGGGGACGCTGGGTCCATGGAGGAGCCGGGGCTGACGTGGCTCGGGGGATGCGAGCGGGAGCGAAGGGATGGAGGGGATGACGTCAGAGAGAGAGGTGCTTACGTCACAGGCTCACACCCGCATGAGGTGGCTGCTGTCGGCGGCCCGGGGCGGCTCGGACGAGAGGGGGTTGGTCGGTGGAGTCGGGGAGGCTGGGGAGGTGGGAGGGCTGGGGGTAGCGCACTGAGCTGGAAACGAGAAACGGGAGAAGGGGAGTGAAGGAGGCGGGCGGCGGGGAGGGCACGGCGGGAGCTGGCAGGACAAACAGCCACGGCTGGCAGGAAGGACAGAGAGCCACAGCTGGGCACAGCACGCACACGTGAGCTCCCGGCAGGGCTCCTCATGGACAAGGCATGGTGTGACACCACGGGCACGCGGGCACGGTGTGACACTGCGGTCAGCCAGGTAGGGGACGTCACCCTGCTCACCTGGGCAAGGTGTGCCAACACAATCCCCCCAGCATCAAGTGCCACCATGCACGGCCACGATGTGCCAGCCCATGCCACTGTAATTCTGCTGGCTATGGGGTGCCACCACGATCCCCTGGGCATGGGGTGTCACCAGAACCCCTGGGCATGGGGTGTCACCATGCTTGCTCAGCCACGCCGTGCCACCTCATGCCACCTCGTGCCACCTCATGCCACCTCATGCCACCCAGCCAGGCACTCCCACCCTCGCAAACGCTCCCAGAAAGGCGCTGGAAGCCGTGCCCGGCTGGAAGGGCTGCTCCACCCCAGCATCTCAGGGCAGGCAGCCCCAGGCGTGGCAGGAGCTGTTGGCATCACCTCTCCCACTGCTCAGGGATGCCCTGTCCCACGACTGCCCTCTCTCCTGCCCACTGACGCCTTGCCAAGCTGCCAAACCCGCACCTGCCTTCACCCTGCTGCCCTGCTGGCATCATTCTTCCAAGGATCTGCAGGATCCGACCCTCCGAGCCTCCCCGTTCCTCACCCGAGAGCATCCGGCCGCGGCGCGAGGCCTCGGCAGCCAGGGCACACGAGATCTCGATCCTCTTCTCCTGCTCCTGCAGCTGCATCTCGGGGTCCTGGGGGGTGTCCACCTCCCCCTCGCCCAGGGGGATGACGTTCGGCAGGCTGGGAATGCCTCCTGGCATCAGCACCCCTGCCAGGACTCCTGGGGTGGGCTGGGAAGGGGGCAGAGGGGTGGGGGTTCCCCTGGGATGGGTGGGGAAGGGGTGGAGGGGGGTGGGTGGTCTTAGAATGGTCAGGGAAGGGGTGGAGGTGGGTGGTCACTTCCCTTCGGGATGACCCCTGGCATGGCCAGCGTGGGCACTGCAGCCTCACCTGGATTTGGCAATGAGGGTCTTGATCCTTTCCACCTTCTTCTGCTTCTCCTTCATCTCCTCGGGGCTGAGGGGCGATTCCGGCTCCAGCTCCACGTAGCGCTCAGGGATCAGCACTTTGTCCGGTGTGGAGAGCTGGGAACAGCGGGAAGAGCTGGGCAAGTGCCCTGTGCCGGACACTGGGGACCTGCCCCCTCCAGCACTGCCCGGACACAGCTCCAGGATGCTGCCAGAGGATGGTGTGACCACCCTGGGGACACTCAGAGCCATCCCATCCTCACCTCCTTGTTGATGTCCACATCGTAGTGCTGCGGCTCCAGCTCCATCTTCCGCAGCCGGGCCATCTCCTCCTGCGGCGTCTCGTACACCTTGCCGGGCTCGTCGGAGCGCAGCGCGGCCTCCAGGTCCGAGATGTCCACCTCG
>NW_008236763.1:2063294-2072189 GCF_000691975.1 Corvus brachyrhynchos
AGCTCCCTCCTGGGGTGTCACGCCTGGGGTGTCCCTCCCGGGATGGGGGTCTCCAGGAGATGGGTGGTGACACACGGAGTCACACAGCCACACGCTCCTGTCCCCAAGCTGCAGCAAAGCCCCCCTTGGCTCACCCAGCCCCCCCAGGCCAGCCCAGCCCCTCCACCCGAGCCCTACCCGGGAGCTGAGCCCGTTGGCCAGGCCGTTCCTCCTGGACACCACCTCGTCCTCCGCCGGAGACTTGGTCCTGGGGGGGACGATTCCCACTGCGGGGGAGACCACAACGCCAGGATGAACCCTTGGGGACCCCGGGCAGGGTCCCAGCGCCACCCCCAAGGTCCTGCTGGGTGTCACCAGTGCCGTACCCTTGTTGAGAGCCGCTTGTTTGTCCCCGTCCTGCTCTGTCTGGCTCTGCGGGAGCCCCTCGGGTGCGGGGCCGGGGAGGCTGGGCCGGGGGGGCTCCTTCTTGCTCTGCTCGAAGCCTGGTTTGGGCTGTGGGGGGGAAAAAGGTCCCCAGTGAGCTCCAGTCCTGCCTGAGGGCCACGCTCTGCCTGGGGACACCCGGCTGCTCTTGAGGTGACAAACAGAGCACGGACACGCTCCATGGACACACGGATAGCAGTGGGACCAGAGCACCCCAAAATCGTGGGGACAGGGGCTGAGGGGGCTCTGCTCTTGTCCCTGCTGTGTCACATCCTGTCAGGGCTGGGTGCCTGCTGCTGTCCCCACAGGATGGGACAAAGGTTCCTGTAAGGTGACAACCCCTCCACAGCCCCCAGGAGCTTGGGGACAGGGACATCCTGGCTCTGTGCTGGGCTCCAGCAGCGCCCCATGCCCACGGGAGGGGATGGGGTCATACAGGGGCAGAAGGACCAGCAAAGGGTCAGTTTTGGGGTCTGTCCCATCTGGCATCCCATGGGAAGAGCCCGGGAACTGCTGGGGTGACAGAGGGGTGTGACAACGGGCGCAGCAGCCCAATGTGTCCCCCTAAATGCACCCTGACACCCCTGGATCCACACGCAGCCACCCCTGTGCCACCCACAGCAGCTGGAAGTGCCACCTGAGCTGGCACCGTGTCCCTTCCCAGCTCCACCCAGCCACTGTGTCCCTCATGGTCACACATCCAGAGGCTGTGAGGACACTCGTGTCACCCGTGTCCACACCCAGCCCCACGCACGGCCGGGGTGTCACCAGGAATTCCCGAATGCAGCTTTGCCCTGGCGCGGGGGGCTCGGAGCCTGCCAGGGCCACACGGGGAGCAGTGACACGGAAGGACAGTGACAGAGGCGAGGGCAGAGCAAAGCAGAGAGGGCAATGCCAGGGACAACCTCCCCAGCAGGAGGGGACAATCCCTGTCCTGAGGGAGCGCAGGGGGTGGCGACCTGCTGGGGACACCAGGGGTGTGGCAGGGCCACAGCGCGCAGAGCTGTCCCCACACCAAGTGTCACCTCCACGCTGTCCCCGTGGATTTGGGGCGGGCAGCTCCGTGTCCTGCCTCATCCCATGTGATGAGGAAGAGGAGGAGGAGGAGGAGGACGGGGTGGCAGCTGCCCTGCAGGGTTCGGTACCTGTCCCCGCTTGGCCTCTCCGCCGCCTTGGTGCCAGGAAGGGGAGGCGGGGTAGGGCCAGAGGCGGCTCTCGCTGGGCAGCGGAGGAACGGCCGGAGGAGACTCCAGGGGGACGTAGGACTTGGGGAGGGGAGGTCGAGGCGGGCCTGGTTCCTGGGGCGGGCAGGAGCGGGAGGCGTGAGAGCAGAGAAGGAAGAGAGAGTTAGAGAAGAGACCGAGGCACAACACGGCAGGAACGTCCTGGAGAAAGGGATGGAGGAGGGAGTGACTCTGCGGTGGCCGTGTCCCTCTCGGTGTCCCTGCTGCTCGGCCCCAGGGCCAGGCAGGGCTCGGGGGATGCCCAAATGAAGGTTCTCGACAGCACGTGGGGACACCGGCAGCACCTCTGTGCAGCTAGGTGGGGTTGGGGAGTCCCCAAACTCCACCCTAAATAAATTCCCTGTGCATGACGGTGGCACCAGCCCTGAGTGACGGCACTCAGAGGGGCTGTGGTGGCACCAGGAGCTGCTCCTGGAGCCAAAAGCTGGAGCTGAGCAGCTCCCATCCCTCCGGACCCACAGCCCTGCAAGGACCACGGACCCCAAAGTCACCAGGTGACACCAGGGCCCATCCACGTCACCAAAACGGTGCCCCCCAGGCAGAACCACGAGGGGAGGCAGCTCCGTGCCCGGTGCCCAGCAGCCCCAATCCCCTGCTGGCACCTGCTGGGGACAAAGAGGGGACACCCAGGGTCACTGACCTCGCCGGGGCCTGGCTTGGTGGGCGATCCCTGGGAGCCGGAGATGAGGGAGAAGGGGCTCAGGGGGCTGGTGAGGCTGGCAGAGCTCAGGGGGCTGGCGGGGCTGTTGGAGCTGTACGTCCCCGAGGGGCCCAGAGCCACTGTGGAGCAGAGCAGCAATAAGATAATTATAAGATAATTATAAGATAATAATGAGGGTCTTCACCTCCCTGAGCAGCAGCTCATAGGGGACACCCCCCGCACACTTTGGGGTCAGGGACAGCCCCCCTCACCTCGGTGCTTGGCAGTGTCGGTGCCACGGGAGGGGTTGTTCTTCCTCAGCCCTTCCATCACGTCCTGGATCCGCCAGATCTCCTTCTGGATCTGCCGGTTGAGCATCTCGTTCTGGATTGGGGGGGGAAAGGCAGCGCTCAGAGGGGTCCTGGGGGTGCCAGTGCCAGCCCCAAATCAAGCTGGACCCCTGCCCCAAAGTGAGCCATAGGAACTGGGGGTCCCGACTGAGGCAGACACGGCCTGGAGGGGTCGGAACCATCACCCCCAGGATTTTTATCCTGCTGGGATGACTGGATCTGCTCCCCAGGAACCCACCTGGGCTGGGGGCAGCTGGGGGGGACTCTGGGGTCAATGGCACACCGAGTGCCCACGGTGGCCAAAGCTGGATGTGAGGGCTGGGCATGGAGAACTGGGCATGGGGCAGAGGGGGATTCCACCTCCATGGGGGACCTCGGGGGTGACACAGACACCCTCTCACCTGGGTGACTGGGTTCAGGGGTGGCAGGGGACACCCTCACCTGGATGTCCAGGTTCGGGGGTGACACAGACACCCTCTCACCTGGGTGACTGGGTTCAGGGGTGGCAGGGGACACCCTCACCTGGATGTCCAGGTTCGGGGGTGACACAGACACCCTCTCACCTGGGTGACTGGGTTCAGGGGTGGCAGGGGACACCCTCACCTGGATGTCCAGGTTCGGGGGTGACACAGACACCCTCTCACCTGGGTGTTTGGGTTCAGGGGTGACAGGGGACACCCTCACCTGGGTGACCAGGTTTGGGGTGGCAGGGGACACCCTCTCACCTGGCTGTCCGGGTTTGGGGTGACAGGGGACACCCTCTCACCTGGGTGTCCGGGTTCAGGGGTGGCAGGTAGGCGGGCACCCTCTCACCTGGCTGTCCGGGTTTGGGGTGACAGGGGACACCCTCTCACCTGGGTGTCCGGGTTCAGGGGTGGCAGGGGACACCCTCTCACCTGGATGTCCAGGTTCAGCTGCTCCCAGAGGTCATCGTGCAGGGTGGACACTTCGCTCTCCAGACTCTCGTACTCGGCCGTGCTGTTTGCCAGGGCCTGAGGGGACAGTGGGGGGTGGATCAGGAGGGTCTTGGGCACCCAGCACAGCCCCCCGAGCTGGGCATGGGGTGACAGCAGTGGGGACAAGCTCTGAGGCACCCAGGGCACAGCAGAGACAGAACCAGGAGCTGAGGTGGCACCTGGAGGGTGCCCAATTTGCTTTGTGGCCAGTGAGGGACTTTGGCTCCTCTGGCCCCCAGCCAGCCAAGGGGAATTCCCTTTCCTTGCTTGTTTTCCATCCGGGAAGGGACAAAAGGGCCCCAAATCCCTCCCCCCCCACCCCGTTACCGTGCTGGCCTGGGACAGCTCCACGCGGATGTTGATGAGCTGGTTCTGCAGCGATTCCTTCTTGTGCAGCAGCTTCTCCGGGTAGGCAGGCTGGCTCCCGAACATCTCCAGCTCCTGGTGCGTCCCCATCAGGGCACTCTCCAGGCTCTCCTGCGGGAACAGACGGAGCCACCAGGTCCTGGCTGCTCAATAACACACAGAGAACGCCACGGCCTCTCCCCCAGCTCAGAAATGTCCCCAGATGGCTGCCGCATCCCTGGAAGTGTCCAAAGCCAGGTTGGAGCAGCTGGGATAGCGGCCCAGGGGTGGTTGGAGGTGTTTTTAATGTCCCTTCAACCCAAAGCTTCCTGTGGTGACGTGTCACTTCCCCACCACGCAGGTGCCACCGCCAGGTCCCCGTGTGGCCACCTGAGGTGGCACCACGTACCTTCTCTGCCCGGAGCTGCTGCACCAGCCTCTCCTGCTCCCGCAGCACCTTGTTCTGCTCGCAGAGCTTCCCCAGCAGCTTCTGCGCCAGCGGGGAAGAGAGAAAGGGGGGAGAGGATGAGGAGGATGAGATTCCCACTGGGAGAGATGGGATGCAGCCAGGATACAGGGTGGGATTGATGGGGTTTATGGCTCTGGGGAGGGTTTCCAACCTCCTGCTGTCATTGCAGGGACTTCAGGGTGACACGGGGCCAACTGGGAGATGGGGCAAGACCTAAACTCAGGGGAGGATTTATCCCTGAGGAGATCAAAGCGGCCGGGAGCAGCGGGCACAGCTCTGCCCGTGGGGACAGGGGACACCGAGAGGCGACAGGATTTGCTCTTACATCGGTGTCCTGCTCGCTGATCTTGTAGGGGTGCAGGGTGTCCCTGTAGGCCTCCGGGAAGGGCGTCACCTGCAAGCAGAGCGAGGGGTGAGCCCGGCCCCACCCCGGGATGCTCAGGGAAGGGGAGGCAGCTCCCAGCTCCTCTCTCCCATCCCTGCGAGCCGGGAAAAGGAGGCCGGAGCCGAGCCCCGGAGGCGGTGGATGCTCCCCATCAGTCGGGAGTCACTGGGATGAAGTCCCAGCCTCTCCCTGCCCGTTCCCAACGGGAAAGATCCAGAGCCACCCTCTCCAAGCTTAAGGAGATGCCTCGTGAACCATTAACCGCCACCATTCCAGAGGCAGGGAAAACAAAAGGCAGCGCGGCTGAGCTGTAATTCCACCTCGGCGGAGTGGGAGCACCCATAAATCAGCAGCTGCTGCGGCAGGGCCTGTTTACCCCCGCCCGGCTCCTCCGTGAGTCATTTTCCTTTCCTGGAAATCTCAATTACTGATGGGACTTTCAGCAATTAAATGCCTCCAAGAGCTGAGATGAAAGGCACGAGATAGGAAGGAGGGGATCATTATTGCTAGAAAGCAGAGAGGGTGCTTTAGGACCATTTAAAACTCCGGGATGATGCAAATGGATCCGGATCTGGGAAATGCCCGCGGGGCTGGAGGCAGAGCCGGGTGGATCGGGATGCTGCAGCATCCCTGGAGCTCCTGTTTCACCCTCCAGCACATCCCTGCTGCCATCAGATGGAAACAGGCGCCGTTTTTGGGTGGAAAATCCCATCCAGGAGGTGCCCAGGGCAGCACAACGCGGGGTGGGTGGCACCGGGTGGGGGGACTCAAGCGATGTGACCTTGCAGGGATTATCCCAGTGCTGGGAACATTTCCAGGGGGAAAGGCTGTTCCCTCTCCCTGTCTCAGGAACGACTCCGTTGGTTTAAGAGCGGCACTCCTGTCACCCCACACCTCCTCCTCGCAAACCAAGGACGAGCCAAGCCCCGCGTCCGAGAGTCCCCCGGGGGCAGCTCCGTCCCCACCTCGCGCTGGCAGCTCGAGGATTTGCCGGCTGGGAATGGCTCATGGATGGATTAGCAAAGCCGGGGATGGACCAGCGCTTCCCCCGAGAGCGGGATGTGCCAGAGCCGCGGCTGCTGCGTGAGTGGCGATGGCAGGAGGTGGCCCCGGGTGGCGCGGGGGTGGCCGGCACGGCCGCCAGGCACGAGCCATGCGGGGCCTGGTGGCCGGAGCCTTACTTGCATGTAGAGCTGGGCCCTAGGGGAGGAGGTCTCCACCATCCTGTTCACCATAGTGATGAGGGTCTCGCTCTCGCTCATCTGCGGCACACAGGGAAGGAAAGGGCAGAGGTCAGCGGGGGACACGCGCCTGTGCTGTCGGTGACCGGTCCAGGAACCCTCAGGATGCAAAATGTCACCTCCCGAGGTGGCCCAGGGGCTCCAGCTGTGGCCCCGCGCTGCTGTTGTTCTGTTTAGTGCCCTCAGGGTGCTTTTTTGGGGGGAAAACACGGATAAAACGGAGCCAGCTCGGAGCAGATGGCACAGACAGACACGAGCTCGGACAGGGACGGCAGCAGCGTGGGCTGGCACACAGACGGACACACGGACGGGCCCTGGCGCTGCCCCACGGCTCCGTGCCCAGCTGGGCATTTTGGAGGTGACTGAAAGCTGGGCTTGGGGACAGCAGTGTCCCCTTTTCCAGGCGGCACCGGGAATGGCACCTCCCTGCTGCCAGGCACGGTTTGGGCAGCTCTGTGCCGCTCCACGGGGACAGGACAGCCCCCAACCAGCGGCACACAGCCAGTGGTGCCCGTGGCTGCCTCGGTGCCGGGTGACAAAGCCACTCAAGTCACCAGAGCTCCACCGCTCCCTCTGCTCCTCCCGGAGCCCCCAGCCCCGAGCAGGACATTCCAGGGGAGCCTCTGGCACCTGGGACTCCCGAAATCCAAAGGGTGACAACACTTTGTCACCAAAGCAGGGCCCAAACGCTACTGGGGGTGCAGCCCCGGAGCCGAGGGCGAGGACGGAGAGAGAAAACAGAGCAGGAGGATGCTTGAGAAGAGGCCGCTGACAGCGTCACTCCGAATCAGCCTCTCCAGAGGCCGGCGGGAGAGGAGGAGGAGGAGATGCCAAACCTTTTTAGGGAGCGTTTTAAAGAGCCGGGAAGAGGCTGCGGCGCTGCCGGCGGCTGCGAGACAGCGCAGGGAGCTTTTATTGCTGCAGCGAGTGCTCCCACCCGGCACTGGCCCCGCTCCAAGGCAGACACAGATCCCAGCCACGGGAGATTTGCAGCCTAATGGGATTGTGCCGGGAGCGGCTCCCTCTGTGCCAGCCTGGCCTGGGCTGCGGTGCTGGCCGGCAGCTCCTGTGCCCGGCTGTGGCTTTAGCTGCTGCCTGGACACATCCCTGCGGGGTCTCCCGGCTGTATCCCCTTCCCCACGCTCCTGGGATGAAGTCAGTGCAGTTTTCCTCCAAAAACCCCTGGCAAAAATCAGGGTTTTCCTCCAAAAACTCCTCCAAAAAAGCTGAGCGCTGCTGGGTTTGGGGCACTTGGTGCCCACCTGCACCAAACTTTTTGCCTCCGAAGTGCCACCACATCATCAAAACCACGGTTCCCACGGGTCACCTGGCCACCCCCAGCACGGGGGACACCCTGGGGCCCCTACAGCAACAAAGCTGCCGGATTTGGGGACAGCACGGCCACACTGGCACCCGGCAGGTGTCCAGCACCAACCTGGGGGCGTTTCAGAGCCATTGCACCCCCTGAGCTCAAGGACAGCTCCCAGAGCCCCCAGAAATGTTGGAATCTGCCCCAATTCCCCCCAAACTCCCCCCAGAACTCCACCACACCACACGGAGGCACTGCCAGAGGGGGAGGGGGGACACTTTTCTGCCGAGCGATGAGCAGCCCTACGGATGCGGAGGATGGAGAGAAGCGAAACCAAAAAAGACAACTCCTGCTGCTGGAATGCCACTGGAATGCTGCTGGAATGCCGGGAGGGATGAGGATGGATGGCAGGGGACAGGGACACGGGGCACACGGGGACAAGAAGCAGCCGGTGAGGTGAGGGTGGCAGCCAGCTGCGCCTACCTGCTGGTCCAAATATTCTAGGTTTCTTTGCAACTGAAGGTCTAAAAGTTCATCCTACCAGGAGCCAGCAGGCAAGAAACGAGCAGCGAAACACAATAAAAGAAGAAGCAAAGCGGTTAGGGGGGAGCCTATGGAATGGCCCCTGGATCGGGAATGCTGCTGGGAATGTGCCCCTTGGACCCCGCTCACTCCGGGGGGACCCTGCCTGCGGCGGTGGCGGGGATGGATGGGCAGCATGGGTGGGGTGTGGTGAAATTCAGGCTTCTCCCTCCTCTGGCGGTCCTGTCCCGGGGTTTTGGGATGTGGGGGGACCTCCCGGTGTCACCCCTCAGGTCTGGGAGGGGACACGAGGCAGGAGAAGGCAGCAGCTGTGGCCAGATGTGAGGAAGCAGAGCGGGAGAGGTTTGGGCTTTGGGGGTCCGAGGGTGTCCCATTGTACAGAGGGGGCCTTTCCACATGGATTTCCCTCCGGAATGGCCAGGAGGGACCGGACACACCAATAAAAGGCCCAGCTCCGATCCGCCAAGCTACCCCTGGAGTGCTCTGGTTCCTCCCTGGCCACCTGAGTGAGGACCCCCCAAACTGCCCCACGTGCCCGGGGTGGGGTCTGTGGTCACAGGGTCACCCCCTGGGCCAGCAGGTACGTACCATTTTGTCATGGATGGTGGGGGACGCCGGGAAGTGGTACGGGTACACCCCGGCCGGGACGGGCCGCCTGTCACCCAGGTAATCGTACTGCGGAGAGAGGGGACCCCCAGGCCAAAGTCAGGGACACGGCACAGGAGGGGACAGGAGAGGGACAGGGACACCAGCGCTCCCTCTTTGGGAGAACATCTTGTGGTAGCCCTGAGCATCGCATGCCATGCCATGCCATGCCATGCCATCCCATCCCATGCCATCCCATCCCATCCCACCTTGATCCATCTCTCCTGTCCCATTCTATTCTATTCTATTCTATTCTATTCTATTCTATTCTATTCTATTCTATTCTATTCTATTCTATTCTATTCTATTCTATTCTATTCTATTCTATTCTATTCTATTCTATTC
>NW_008236763.1:2072521-2074071 GCF_000691975.1 Corvus brachyrhynchos
GGAGTGATGTTCTTCCGGCGCCCACGGCGGGCTCACGCGGTCGAAGGCGGGCATGGAGCAGATGCTGTCGGGGCGCACGCCCGGCGGGTAGTACTGGTACTCCTCGGGGTACTGCGGCGAGTAGGGCGAGTAATAATCGGGCACCCGGCGGGACACGGGGTAAAACCTGGTGGGGCTGGGGAAGGGGAGAGAGAGGTGAGAGCTGGGCTGGCGGTGGGCAGTGCCCGGGGTCTTGGTGGGCAGGGATAGCCCGAGAGGAGGCTCGGACACCAGGAAAGGTGGATGGATGGCGTTCCTCCTGCCTGGGATTCCATGGGAGCTTTTCCCTCATGGAATTCCTCCCTGGGATCTCATGGTGGCCTCCTCTCCTTGTGTCCCTCCTGCAAGGACACCCTTCCTGTCCTGGCATTCCTCCTCCCAGGGCCTCCCTTCCTGGCGTCTCTCATCCCAGGGACTCCATGGGAGCTCCTCCTCATGGAATTCCTCCTCCCTGGCATCTCATGGTGGCCTCCTCTCCTCGTGTCCCTCCTACGAGGACACTGAGGTGGCTCCAAAGGGCCCTGTGGCGGTTTCCCATCCTGGCCTCCTTCCACCCAGGGACCCCCCCTTTAAAACCCACCCTCCTCAGCTTTTTGGGGTGTCCCACACCCAGCTCAGAGCTGCCATAGGGAGAGAAAGAAGAAAGCAGAGCCAGAAATGAGATTTTCTGGCCCCCAGGAGGGCACAAAGCAGACGAGAAGGGGCAGAACGTTCCCAGAGGGACCAACCCCAGACCAAAGGAGCGTCCTGGAGCACCCCTCACCTGCGCAGCTCCTCGGGGGGCCCGGTGGCGCGGCGGGAGTTCACCCACTGCTGCAGCTGCGTCATGGAGCTCTTGCGCTGGGCCACCTTCTCGGGGTGGGACCTGGGGGTGACACCCCGGCGCTGGGCGCCGCTGTCGCCGTCACCCCCCGCGGGGAAGGCGGTGCTGCCGGGCCGGCTGGGCGAGGGGTACGGCCACCCGTTGGGCTGTGCCGGCCGCTCGGCGCTCGCCGGTCCCCGCGGCCCCTCGGGGTAGGGACTGCCCGGTTCCGAGGGCGGCTCCGGCCCGGCGAGGCCGTTGGCTTTGGCCAGAGGCTCCTTCTTGCCATCCGGCCGCTCCGGCGGCTTCCGCTCCATCTTCTCCGAGCCGCGGCCGTCGCCCTCCCCGCGGGTCTTGGCGTCGGGCTCGGCCTTGGGCTGCTCGCGGTGGGCGGCGTTGCAGTGCTGGTGGTGGTGGTGTTTGCTGGGGGGGATGTTCTCCGAGTCCGGCTTCTCGTGCCTGGGGGGTGCCGAGACACCACGGAGGGGTCACCAACCCCTGGCAGTGCCCCAGGGTGGCCGGCAATGCCCTGGCCCTCCCTGAGCCGTGCGGGGTCACTGCTCCCCCAGCTCCAGAGGGTCCCTCACGGCCCCAAATGTCCCCGGGTGTGGAGCGAGGACAGCGGCGCGTCGCCAGGAGGGCAGGGCAGTGGGGTGGCACTGGGCGCTGACCTCTGAGTCGGGGGGGTCTGCACCCGGGCGGCCTCGCC
>NW_008236763.1:2074232-2075502 GCF_000691975.1 Corvus brachyrhynchos
CCGGCGTGCGCGGCGTGGGGAGACAGGGACGGCCCGTTACCCGCCGGCGGCTCCTGCACCCAGCACACCGTCACCTGCAGGGGGGCACAGAACGGGAGAGACACAGACACGAGGGTGAGAGCGCCGCTTCCAGCCTGGCACCGCATCCTGCTGCTCCGGGAGAAGCTCTTTCGCCTCCGTGTGCGGCCACCGAGTGGGAGGAAAGCTCTGCAGGCCCTCACGGTGGGGTTTTATCCCCCTTGGATAAAAACTCCCAGAGAATTTTTGGGACCAGCCCTCCCAAGAGGAGCAGCACCCCAATATTGGGGTGGCAAAGGGTCCCTGTCCCAGCGAGAGTGGCAGCAGCAGAGGAGCGTGATCCATGCAGGGGGAGGGGGAAGGTGGTTTCTCGGCCCAGGAAATATTTTGGGAGGAAAAAGTTTGGTTTTGATCCAAGTTGGTGCCCATTCTCTGCCCAGAATGTGCTGGAAAGAGCCTTTTATTTGAGGGCCTTTTTGAAGCTTCCACCTTCCCCCCTGTGGGAAAGGATGGGGGAAAGCAAGGAGGACGAAAAGGGAAGAATTGGGAGTTTTCCTCCTGAAAGAATGTCAGGGTTCAATATCTTCAAAAAAAAAAAAAAAAGAAAGAAAGAAAACAGAAAAATGAGGTCTGATCAAACCCCTCCCTCGAGTTTCCATCCTCCCCAGACCATGCAGCCGCCGTGCCCCGCCGGGGTCACCTCCTGAGCCCCCCCATGCACTTCTGGAAGCTCTGCAGGCAGAGGGAAAGATGGAATTGAAGGGATCCATGCCCTGGATTAGTGGGAGGGAGGAGCAGAGCGAGCCCCGGGGGTCCCTCAGCCTCTGCATGCACCAGAAACACAAGAAGGTACTACCTAGGTGGCGGTGGCTGGGTGCTGGCGTGGTGGGTGGCACCGAGAGACCCCTCCTGTCCCGGCATCCTCGCCCACCGAGGGAGGAGGAGGAGGAGGAGGAGGAGGAGGAGGAGGAGGAAACACAGACACGGGGTCAGTAGGAGTGGGATGGGAACCTCTCTGCCCTTCCCTGGACAAAGCCATCCTCCCAAAGCCCGGGAGCTGCTGGGCTCAGCTCTGTGAGGTTTTTCCCCACAAGGCAACAGAGATTTTACAGAATCGCAGAATTATTGGGGCTGGAAAAGCCCTCCGGGATCATCGAGTCCGAGCTGTGCCCGATCCCCACCCTGAGCACTCAGTGCCACGTCCAGGTGGCACCTCCAGGGATGGGCACTCCAAACCTCCCTGGGCAGCCCT
>NW_008236763.1:2075613-2076124 GCF_000691975.1 Corvus brachyrhynchos
GCGCCCACACCCCCCCCGGCTGCCCCCTCCTGCCAGGGACCTGTGCAGAGCCAGAAATTCCCCCTGATCCCCCTTTTCTCCAGGCTGAGCCCCCCCAGCCCCCTCAGCTCCTCCCTGGACATCCCCAGGTCACTTCCCTGCTGTCACCTGCGGAAGGTGACACCAGTGTGGGCATTGCACATGGCAGACCCCGCGTGTGACCCATCCCTCCCCCCTAAACCCCACTCAGCTGAGCCTAAATTCAGGTTTAAGAGGGGGTCAGCTACAAAAATCCCTTCCTTAAACTGGGAAAACTCCTCCGCAGTGCCCTGTGGGGAGCCCAGCACCGGCTCTGGACACAGGAAGGACACACTGGGATCAACAAGGGCGTGCCAAAGTGACCCACGACCACGGGCAGCACGAGCAGCTGGGCTGGGGAAGGTTCCTGGTGATGCCAAAGGCGCCCAGCAGTGCCAAGAAGTGCCAGGGAAGCTCAGACACTGCCAGGGATGGATGCGGGGGAGCAGCAGCC
>NW_008236763.1:2076148-2076655 GCF_000691975.1 Corvus brachyrhynchos
CCCCGCCCCCCCCCGCCACTCGGTGCAGGCTCCCCCCTTTCCGGTGCCACTTTTGCCAGTCAAGCAGCTAAAACAGGGCTGGAATCGGGGACAGCTCCGTGCTCGGCTCCCGGAGCAGCCGCTGGGAGAGGCCGGTGGGGGCAGCAGCGATGGAGAGGGGAAAGCAGGGCGGGGAGAGGGGTGGGAGCACCCAGCAGAGCCCTGCGGGCGGGGGGTGGTGACCTTGGGGACACTGCTGTGTCCCAGCTTCCCCAGATCCGCAGGGTATCCATGGGGGTCACCCCGGCGTGCTCCATGCCCCGTCACCAAGAAAGCCACCAGAGCAGCGGGGACCCTGCCAGCATCACCAGTGCCACCCCAGTGCCCCCCCAGTGCCCCCCCAGTGCCGCCCCTGTCCCCTGCAGTGCCTCCCAGTGCCATGTCCTGACTCCCAGTGCCCTCCCAGTGCCATGTCCTGACCCCCGTTCCTCTCCCAGTGCCCTCCCAGTGCCTCCCAGTGCCCTCCCA
>NW_008236763.1:2077269-2079414 GCF_000691975.1 Corvus brachyrhynchos
GTTGGTGGGGGGGTTCGCGGGGGCCGGTGCCCGGCCGCTTGCTGCCCGCCTTGCTGGACATGTCCGAGCTCTGTCTGTGACACGAGAGAGCGGGATCAGCGGATCCGTGTCTCTCCAGCCCACAGGAGTTGTCCCCTCATCGTTCCCAGCCCCCCAGAACCTCACCCGCCCGGGCTCCTCCGTCCCAACCCGCTCGGGACCAAGGGGATTGGGAGCCAACCTACTTGGGCAAGTCAAGCCTTGAGGTGTCCTCGGGGAGCTGTCCCGTCACTGGGTGCAGGAAGGTGTTCCTCCTTTCATTGTGGCTGTGGGGACGGTGATGGGGTGGGTGTTAGGAGTCCCCATGTCCCCCACAGAGCCCCTTTGGCACCACGTTTGCTGCTCTGCTGGGTCCACACCAATATCGGGGCTGGCACCGGGGCTGGCACCGGGGCTGGCACCCCCTCCTGTGCCCCGAGCACCCCGCTAATTCCACACTTAGGATCCTCCACGGCACCACGGAATCATTAAGGTTGGAAATCTCCCCAAGATCACCAAGCCCACCCATTAACCCAGCAGCACCAAACTGTGTCCCCAAGTGCCACATCCGCTGAATTGGACGCTGCCCGGGATGGCGAGCGGAGCCCGATCCCCCCTGGCTGCCCCCTCTTCTCAGAGAGTTGTGCAGAGCCAGAAGCTCCCTCTGAGGCTCCTTTCCTCCAGGCTGAGCCCACCCAGGATTCTCCAGCCCCTTCCCCACCTCCCTTCCCTTCCCTGGACACTCAAAGATGTCACTGGCGTTTCCCAGGAAGTGCCCGGGGCTGTGGTGGCCGAGCCCCCCTCCCTGCTGCTGCCACATCCCCGCTGTCACCACCGGCCACCCTCACAAGTCGCTGCAGCAGCGGCAGCAGCAGCAATGGCCCATCCAGGGCTGTGCCTGCAGCGACGTCCCCAATGTCACCTCCTCCCCTGGCTGCTCTCGGAGCCATTTCCAAAGCACCTCGAGGCTTTGAGCAGGGTCACCTGGCCACGCAGGGCTGTGAACCCTCCAGACCCCAAACACCAGCCCAGGACCCTCCAGACCCCAAAAACCACCCCAGGACCCCACAGACCCCAAACACCATCCCAGGATTCCCAACACAAGCTGTTGCTGCCTCCCTGGCACTGGGTACAGCTGGAGGGATCCCTGGCAGTGCCAGCAGCGGTGGGACAGGGCTGTCCCAGGCTCAGCTGGCACCTTGTGCCACATCCCTGCCCCGTCCCACAGAGGTGGCACTGCTGGGCACCCCAGAACCCCCTCCCATGCTGCTTCCCGGGGTGCTCAGGGGGTTCAGGGCTCCATCCCAGGACGTTCGCATTGGACCCCACCCCTTCCTTCCTTCCCAAACCCGCCGGGCACCGGGACACAGAGCCCCCTCCGTGCCAGCAGCCCTGGCATGCCACCAATGCCACCAACCCCTCCTGCCTGTCAGCAAAACCGGGGAAGTTTGAGCAAGAAAACACCGCTGCCAGGACTGTCCCATCCCATCCCATCCCATCCCAACCCATCCCATCCCATCCCATCCCATCCCATCCCATCCCATCCCATCCCAGGCTCCTGCCAGGCTCTGGAGGCATTAACCACTCACTGTCCAGAACGTGCCGCTGCTCAGCTGCCGCCCCTTGCATGTCCCTCCCTGTCCCCTGCCAGGGCTCTGAGCCCCTCCAGCAGCGCTCGGGAGAGCCTTAAAAACCTGGGGGATGCGTGTGCACCCCACAATGGGGGGCTTTGCTCTCCAAACCCCCCCAGTGCCCGGCTGGACTGACCAGAGTCATCCTCAGTGCCCAGCCCACGCTCCAGCACAGCCCAGGGGGTTCTCGCACAGGGCTGGAGCTGCTCCCAGCCCGCTGTGCCCCCTGGCAGTGCCTTCGGACGGGTTCAAATCCCGGGAACTGGGGCAGGTCCCATCCCCGCAGTGACGCTGACACACAGGGAGGGAGCGATGCCGAGCGAGCAGCACCCTAAAAGCACCCGATCTGGGACGTGGGCGCTGCCAGCACCCACCAGCTGGACTGGACCCCACACCAGGACTCCCCCCATCCCTTCCCACCACCCTGAACCCCACACAGGGGGTCCCCCATCCCCGCCCACCGCCCTGCACCGCCGCAGGTCCATGTCCCCGCGCG
>NW_008236763.1:2080104-2082380 GCF_000691975.1 Corvus brachyrhynchos
AGGACAGCGGGAAGAGGGGGTGTCACCGCGAGGGAAGCAGCCGCGCTGAGCTGAGCTCTGTCCCTGCCCTGGATTCAGTGCCTGCATCCCTTCCCCCTGCTGCTGTCCCCAAAGCATCCCTGGGTGTCCCCAAACCATCCCTGAGCATGTCCCCCTCCTCCCCGCGGCTGTTCCTTCCCCGGGCGACACCGGGAGGAAATCCCGGGGAGCAGGATGGGCACAAGCACCAGCAAGGGGGGCACAGACCCCGCAGGGCATCAGCACCCCCCAAAAAAAGCCCGGGGAGCCCTTCACAGGTTGGGAGCGGGGAGCAGCAGGATTTTGGGGTGAGCCACGCTCCGCCTGGACTTTGGGAAGAGAATCCAAAGCCCTCAGGGCGGGTAGGAAAATCCTTGGGAAGGAAGGAGGGAGGGAGGGAAGGAGGGAGGGAAGGAGTCAGGCTGACATTTCAAAGAAAGCTCCAAAGAAGGAAGCGGAGCACGGGGAGGCTGCCGGGCTCCATCCCGCCACGGCCCCACTGCAGGAAAACCCCGGGACCACCGTGGGACGCTGCCCACCATCTCATCATCCTCCTAAAAATCCAGTTGCGCCCCTTTGGGGCGAGCTCAGCGCCAGTGACCACCTCAGCGATGTCCCCACTGCCCCTCGGATGGCACCAGTGGTCCCAGCCCATCCCAGAATGCGCCAACGCTGTGGCATCAACAAAACTAAATCCAAACTAAACTGAACCCAAACTAAACCAGATCCAACCCCAAACCCACTAAATCCACCTTTTTAGGGCACCGAGGACACGGGGTGAGATGCATCCATGGACAAACTGCCACCACACCATTCGTGGGTGGCACCAGCCTCATGCCAGTGTCCAAACTGGTGGCAAACGCCCCGGTGCTGCCTGTGCCCCCCATGTCCCCACCGCAGTGACTCATCCTCTCCTCCATCGCCACCGCCTGCCCCAGCCAGGGATCCAGGGCCAAGGTCCCCCAATGGCTGCGGGCGCGTGCCAGCCCTCCAGGGTGACAATGCCAGTGCTCGCCCGGTGGCACGGCCACTGTGGCGGGAAGGGACCTGCCGGGGGAGGCTGTGGCCGCTTTTGGGGATGGCAATGTGGGGACACTGTGGCAGGAGCAGGGACGGAACCACAGGAGGCTGGCTGTGTGTTGGGGTGCCACCCTCTGTCACCCCAGTTTGGTGTCACATGGGCTGTGCCAGGCTCGGGGGCTTTTGAGCCGGATTCAGGCCGGGTTTGCCAGCCCGGAGCAGGTGCCGTGGTCCTGGCACCAGCTGGGCTTTGTCACGGTCATTGGTGTCCGGGGGTGGGCAGGGACACGGCACATCCGTGGCTGATCCATGGACACGCTCCAGGGATCCCACAGCAGCTCCCAGGGGTGTTGGGGCTCCCGAAATCCCGAGCAAAGCAGGATGGGGACAGGGACCCCAACCCCACTGTCCCCACCAGCCCTGTCCAGGGCAGTGGGAGCCTCACGACAGGGAAACCTCATCCCAAACAGCTCCCAGGCTGCCTGGGGGCCACCGGGATCCAACTGCTGCTTCCTCCCACGCCCCAATGCTGATTCCAGCTCCGGCAGAACCCTCCCTGCCCCCATTGCTCAGGGAGGGCAGGGACAGGGGTGGGATGGGGCAGGGGGATGGAGGCAGCCAAACCCCCCCGAAGTGGCGATCAAACCCCTTCATCCAAAGGTTTTCCATGTTTTCCTCCCGAGGATGGGGCTCACGTGGCCCCCAGCCAAACACGCCCCACGCGCTGGCCTCCCTCCCGTGTTTTTCCAACCCTTTCTTCACCTCTCCCTCTCCTCCTGAGCCACATCCCTCTCGCCTGGCTGCAGCCCTCGGAAATCCTGTTCTCCCCGGGAATTGCAGCGCTCAGCACCCACGGGAGGGGACTCGGGGTCACCCTGTCACCCACGGTCCCTGCGGGGGACAATCCACCCTTGGAGGAGCGAGGCCAAACCGCTGAATCCCAAACCGCTGAATCCCAGTTTGCAGAGCAGCCCAGGGTGGGAAAAAAGGGATTCTAAGGCACTAAAAACCAGGGATCCCCTGCACTCCGGGTCCATCCCGCTCGGCCCAGGGGTGCAGGGACCACAGGGGTTTAAAAAGCGCCAGCCCAAGGCCACCCGCAGGACACGCGGGCCATCAGCTCCCCATCATTCCTCTGATTCCCGTGGGAGCCGCGCAGGGAGGGAAGGGGGAGGCAAAGCCAGAGCTGGATCCTCTGGGAAGCAGCAGGGCTGCGGGGCCGGCCTTGCCAAGCCGGG
>NW_008236763.1:2082771-2088903 GCF_000691975.1 Corvus brachyrhynchos
CCATTCCCACCCTGAGCCACCATTCCCATTCAGAGCCACCATTCCCACCTGGAGCCACCATTCCCACCCTGAGCCACTGTTCCCACCTGGAGCCGCCATTCCCACCCAGAGCCACCATTCCCATCCAGAGCCACCATTCCCACCCTGAGCCACCATTCCAATCAGGAGCCACCATTCCCACCCTGAGCCACTGTTCCCACCTGGAGCCGCCATTCCCACCCTGAGCCACCATTCCCATCCAGAGCCACCATTCCCATTCAGAGCCACCATTCCCACCTGGAGCCACCATTCCCACCCTGAGCCACTGTTCCCACCTGGAGCCGCCATTCCCACCCAGAGCTGCCATTCCCATCCAGAGCCACCATTCCCATTCAGAGCCACCATTCCCACCTGGAGCCACCATTCCCACCCTGAGCCACTGTTCCCACCTGGAGCCGCCATTCCCACCCAGAGCTGCCATCCGCACCCAGAGCCACCATTCCCAACTCAACCTCCAAGCCGCCACCTGGACTTGTCCCTGGAGAGTTTAAACTCTCCCTAAGCTCTTTAAGAAGCCACTTCCAGCACCGGGAATACCTGTCCGGAGCAATCCTTGGTGCGAGGCATCAAAGGAGTCCGGCCCCGACCCCTCCCCGGCCACGTCAGGTCAGGGCAGGGCAGGGGATTACGGCAGCGGCGCTGGGAAAATCCTGCTGGGACAAATCCCCTGCCCCTGCCTGAGCCACCGCGCACGATAATCACACCCAGGTCCTGACGGTGCCAGGCCTGGCGTGCTGCTCCTGCCAGCTCTGCCTGCCACCACCCTCGGGGCACCGGCTGCTCGCGGTGACAGTGGCCACAGACAATGGCTCATGAGCACCATGGCCTGGCTCGGTGTGCCACAGCCGGGCTCGGTGTGCCACGGCCTGGCTCCTGGTGCCATGTCCAGGCTCCGTGTGACACGTCCGGGCTCTGTGACAAGGCTGCACACACACGCACACACTCACCGGTGCCACCGCGCGTCCCCTCCGCCTGCTGCGCCACTCGCCGAGCCGGTGGCTCTCCCGCAGCCGGCCGAGGCGGATGATTTCCCTCCCAAGCCCGTGGAGACCGTCATTGGTATCAATCATTAACAGCCACGGCAGCTGCCGCCAGCTTAACCCCCTCGGCTCCGGGCGGAGCGCCGGGAGCCATCCCTCGCTCCCGCTGGAAGCGCCTTTAACGGCACCGTGACACGGCAAAGTCACCGCAGGACAACTGGCCAGGCAGAAAAAAGGGTTTCCGAGGGGCTCCACACCCCCACGGGACCCTCAGCCATTCCTGCAGTGTCCTGTCTGCGTGTCCCCGGGACACGAGCGCCAGGAGCAGCCCCGCGTGTCCCCGAGCAGCCCAAATTGCCACATCCCGCCCCTGCATCCCGGCGGGAGCTGCTGAAATCCCCGCTCTCCCCACCCTCAGGTCCATCCCGAGGGGCTGAGCCGCGCCAGGAGCGGGACAGGGGGACAGGGGCTGCTCTCTCCACCCCAGGCCAGGATCGCAGCTCGAGCCTCTCGGAGCTCCCTCTCCCTTTCCCCGCAGCTTTTCCAAGGAACATCAATGGCTGTAACTTTATCCCAGCGTGTTTACAACCCAGCTGCGGCTCTTGGCTCCCTCAGCCGTGCCGGGGGCCAGCTCGGCTCCCGCTCAGCCGCCACACGGTGCCGTCACAGCATCACCCCCCCCTCCGATATCGGGCGTCCCCCGCACGCTGCGGTCCCCACGGGACCACCGGGATCGGCACCCGCATCCCCATGGAGAGGGGCTGGAGGAGGAGGGGCACGAGGGCTGTCGCTGTGCCTGAGCCCTGGGAAGAGGGCGGACAGATGTCCCTGTCACCACCTCCCCCCCGCCCCGCGCCGGCCCGGCGGTGCCACCTGGGGACCCTGCGCTTCTGTCCCCAAGCCCAGGCGCCACCAGCTCCTAGGAGCATCTAGGTCCCCCCAGCTTGTCCCCACAAACACACCGAGGGTCTCCATCCCTGTCCCTCACCCCTTTCCCAGCTCCCACGGCTCTGGAGGTACTCACAGCACCACCACCACCGCCCAGCTCCCGCTTCCCGACATGGATACCCCGGGAATTTCACCCTTGTCCAGCCCCAGCTGCAGCGCCGGGGGCGTCCGGGCTGGAATGATCACAAATAGCCTTGGACAAACATCTGCACGGCACCACCCCGCAGCGAGGGCGGCCGCGGGATGGTTTCAATCGCCATCAAATCCCACCAAACGGCTCAAAATCCACACAGGCGAGCGAGCCAGGCACAGCAGCTGATAAGATCCTGCAGCTGTGGGGCTCCGTGTGGCTCCCCGTGTCAATGACATGCCGTGGAATGGACACAGCTTTGGGAATTCCCATTCCCCACACTCATTAGGGATATAAAGCCACAAATTCCTTGCAGACACCCCAAATCGGGCGCACTCAGGGGGTGCAGGGGGGCGAAATGAAGCATCCTCCTGCTCCCAGCAGTGATTCCTGAGGCTCTGCAAGTCCAGGAGCTGCTATTTCCCACCCCAGCCCACCGGGATGGGGCGCAGGGTGAGCCCCAGCCTGGGCTCCATCAGGTTGTGCCACTCCCTGTGGAGCCTCTTGACGGTTTTTTGGATAAACTCCCCAATTTTCCGCTGCCGGATTTCCCACGGGCAGCTCAGACAAACAAATCCATGAACGCAGCACCTCTGGGCTGCGAGATGGGCACAGACAGCGGCAGCTTCCACATCCCTGCTGCCACCACGGGATCCCATTTCCCGTTGCTGTTTGGAGCCTCTGGATCCGGGGGTTGGGCAGCGCTGGCTCTGCCCCAGCCCGGGAGCTGCAGCGCTGCCAGGCCTCCAGTGATTCATCCCAGCCCTGCGCCCCGACCTCCCTCAGTCAAGCCCCGACACATTCGGCACATTCCTGGCATAGCCGGCACCGAGGAGCCCCACACCTGCCGGAGCGGGAGCTGGGAAGGTGCCAGCGGCACGATCCGGGCTCTTCAAGGAGATTTATGGATCCCAGGCATGATCCCAAGGCCGCGATGGCCCAGGGGATGGAGGGGCAGCAGCGGCTCTGCTCGGGTGACACAGCAAAGTTGTCACTGTGGGCAGCTTGTCACCTCCCCGAGCGTCCCAGTTGCCCTCCTGGTGCGGTGCCACACATCCCTTGCGTCGGGCTGGGTGTGAATGGGGAAATTCTCCTTTTTTAGATCTGATCCTGCACCTTGCTGGGCCTGGGAACAGTCTGTCACCGGCGGTGACACAACCGCGCACGGGTTGTGCAACGGCTTTGCATCAAACAGCTCCCAAGGACGGGATAAACGCCGACTCCGGGCTGGCCACGGTGGCTCTCTGGCCCCAAATCCATCTGTGGCCCATCCCACGGCCCCGGGATGGTGGTGTGGGTGCCAGGAAATGTGTGGAGTGGCCAAAAGCATTCCCGAGTACCTGGGAAGAGCCACCGTGGAGCCAAGCCTGGCACCCAGGGATGCCACGGCAGCTCCCAGCCCCCCCAAAAATGGGCACATGCCCATCCCACCAATCTCCGTGTACAAAAGAACCAAAAGTCCCCCAAACCAGGTTCGTCCTAAGCAAAAAGACCTAAGAAAACACACCCCGGGCCCCCCAAATCCCAGGATCAGGCTCGGGATTCGCGGCCTTTCCTCTGGCCCTGAAGTGGTGCCGTCCCTCGGGACCATCTCGGGGGGAATCACAGCAGTTCCCTCGCCGCCCTTGGATGGGACAACCCCGATTTATTGTCACCTGCAGCCCAGCACACCCTGGTGTGGCAGCGCCGTGCCTGTGACGGCCGGGAACAGCTTCCCGGTGAATCACAGCTCATTCCCAGCTTCCCAGCCGCGTCCTCATTAGCGCCCGAAGCCCGGAGCAGCCCCGGGGAGCAGCTGCGGGGGAAAAGCCGGGAATCTGCTGAGGGAAAAACAGAGGGAGCCGAACCGCCCCCCGCACACACCCAACCGAACCTGGGAGTCTCCCAGGCTGCGCGGGGACAGGACACACCTCTGTGTCACCAAACAGCCCTGGCCGTGTCCTTGTCCCCCTCCCAGCGCCACCTCCGCAGCACCACGGGCGGGTTGGGCTCTGCTGAGCGAGCTCTCGCCCTCTGTGAAGTTCAGTCACCGTGGGATGCTTCCAGTTGGAAACCGGGACAGTTCCAGGCTGAGCTTCCCAGAAATCCCATTCGAGCAGGAGCCCGGTGCCAATTCCCCCTTTCCTTTTCCCCCAGCACGGCGTAAATAAACGCGGCCCCGGCCATCCCTCCGCCCCGCGGGGAGGAGCAGCCTCGGGATCGGGGGAGGGAAGCTGGAAGGACGGGATGGCTGAGCCGGGCTGGAGCCGGGCCAGTCCCAGCCTGGAGAGAGCCCTCGGCGGTGCCTTTGGCGGCCGTGGAGCAGCCCGGGGTGAGCCCCTTGGGATGGTCATAGGATTCCCCCTTGGAACGTCCACAGGATCCCTCCAAAAATGTCCCTGGATCCCTCCAAGGGTGTCACAGGATCCCTCCAAAAATGTCACAGGATCTCCACCTTGGAATGCCCACGGGATCCCTCCAAAAACATCACAGGATCCCCCCTTGGGATGCTCACAGGATCCCCACCATGGAATGTCCACAGGATCCCTCCAAGGGTGTCACAGGATCCCTCCAAAAATGTCCCTGGATCCCTCCAAGGGTGTCACAGGATCCCTCCAAGGGTCCTCACACGTAGCCAGGACCAAGGAGCTGCACCAAGAACTGGAACAGACCAAGGAACTGAACTGGTTTGCTCGGCCCTGGGAAGAGCCCGAGGCTCGTCCCGCTTTTCCAGAGGGCACAGATGGGATAAAGCGTGTGGGAAGAGCAGTCGGGCACCGCGGAGGTGGGGGATCCCTTCAGCAGGTGCCTGTGGCACCACGGCTCCCGTTTTCCCTGGGTTTGGGTCAGGGATGCTGTTCCATAGGATTAGAAACCGGTACCCCCCAGCCCAGCCTGACCCAGGAGTCACTGGGAATTGAAGGAGTGCGATCCCAAACCTCAGCTCCTTAGGAAAGCAGGGAAAAGCCATCCCTGCACTCACGATGCCTTTTCCCTCCTCACCTTTTCCAGTCCCATGAGCTCAAGGAAGGAGGGAGCAGGGACTGAGCAGGGACCGAGCTCATCTCCAAACCTCCCCCCCTGCCGGTCCTGGAGAGTTCATTCCCAGCTTCTGGCATCCCCATGGATGGCTGGGAGCCATGGGATGGAAACCACAGCCATCCCACATCCCACAGCAGGCCAGGGAAATCCCACCACAGCCATCCCACATCCCACAGGAGGCCTGGGAAAACCCAGCACACCCACACGGTGCTGCCAAACAGGGGCTGGGGCACCTGTCACTGGGATTTGGGGAGGAAGGGGCTTTGCCAGGCTCCAGGAAAACAGTGGGAAGCGTGACTGGGCCCACAGGGAAGGGTAACTTTAAAAGAGCCCTTCTGAAAACATCCCTTTAAAGAGAACGAGGCCAGAGACAGAGCCGGGTCTCTCCCAGGTGCTTTGAAGCAGAACTTCCAGGAGATTTTAGCTGGCATCTCCAGGAGAAACCCAGCCAGCTCCCTCAGGGCTGCTCCCCAAGGCTTGGGACCCGGCCCGTGGCACAGGGAGAGTCCCCGAGCCGGGCAGGATCCCGCCCGCATCCCGGCTGGAAGCGGAGCCCTGTGCAGGCACCGGCTGCCTCTGCCCCAGTCCCGGCCGTGCCAGCCTTATCCTGCTGCCACACCTTCCGCGGAGCTCCGGCACGGAATTAACCCCTGGCAGAGAGAGGCCGGGCCCTTCCCGTGCCCGCCGTGCCACCTGCCCGTGGCCACGGCGGAAAAGCCTCTCCCCGGTGACATCCGGGGCTGCGTCCCGTCCCCACGAGCGGCTCCAAACCCGATCTTTGGCCCCCCCAGCGCAGCTCAAACCCCTCCAGCACCTCCATCCCTCTCCCTCCGGTCCTCGGAGTCTCCCTCCATCCCCTCAATCCCGTTTTGAACCCCACCAAAGCCGGAGCACTCACAGCCGGCTCAGTTACCTGCTCCAGGTGCTGCCGCGAAGAAAGCGGAGGGGCAGAGCCAAGCGGAGGAGCCGCGGGCTGGCGGGGGGGGGACGGGGAAAAGGCCCCGGGGGCGCCGG
>NW_008236763.1:2089059-2091200 GCF_000691975.1 Corvus brachyrhynchos
GCAGCCACGCTGCCCGAGCCCCTTGTCGCCACTGCTGCCCTCCCCCGTGCTGGTGCCAGCTCAAGGTGGAGCCTCTCGCTGGTTTGGGGTGGTGCTTCGGGCGTGTTTTTACTCCGCGGAGCAGTGGGAGTAGGATGGGTGCTGTGGAAAGGGGACGGGACCCTCCGGTGGGCACCGGGTGGGCACCGCCCTGCTGGGAAAGTGGGAATAAACCGTGTGGGAGAAGCGAATACCGCGGGGTTTAGCCTCAAAAAAAAACAGGTGGGAGGGGCTCAGCGCGGCGCTGGATCGGCTGGTGGGGCACCTGTGGGCATGGAAAACGTCCCCTTCCCCAGCAGGGACACCACGGGCGGAGGGTGCCCGGTGCCACCCCGGCGGGACCCTGGGCTCGCTGGGGACGTGGCGACTGATGGCCACACCGTGCCACCGCGAGACTTCCTTGTGCCACCACTGGCCTGACTTCCTTGTGCCACCGCGGGACTTCCTTGTGTGGAAAAACTTCCCGCCCTTCCTGCAGTGGGACAAAACCCTCCAGAGGACAAAACCCTGCCCTGTTTTTCCCCGATTCTTCAGGCTCAGCCCCAAACCGGGATGGCCACATACCATGGGCGAGGCTGGGCTGGGAGCTGCTCCAGCCCATGGGGCGAGTGGGGCCGGGCGGTGTGTCCTGCTCAGGGACACGGGATTATCCTGGGAATTATCCATGGGAAAAGGGAATCCCAGAAGTGCTCTGCCAGCGGCCGGTAAAGCCGCTCCGTGGCACGGGGATAGTCTCAGTGGGCACAACTGTGGGGACTTCTCCATCTGTGCTGGGGACCTGAGTTTTGGGAAGTTTCAACTCCTCTTCTCTGTGTTCCCAAGGCTGGATCCAGCCTGGAATTCTCCAGCTGGGGTGCAGGGAGCCCCACGAAGCTCTGAGCCAGCTCCCCGCCCCGGTTGCACAAGCGGCCCTGGGGCACATGAACGATCCCAGCCTGTTTATGAGCAGCAGCCACCTGCTGCTTCCTGAGCTCCCGGCGCCCTGCCTGATCCCGGCGGGAAGAGCTGGAGCTCCTGGGGCACCCTCTGCCATCCATTCCCTGCCTGGCAGGGCCACCAGCTGTCCCCAGAGCCCCCCCAGGGCACGGGGACACTCCTCAGTACAGGTGGGGTCCTGCCCACGCAGCGCCCTCACCCCCAGCATCCTCCAAAGGTCCTTTGGAAGAGCAAATTTGCCTCTGGAGAGGCTGGATTGAGCGGGATGAGACGACCTCGGGCAGGGATTTCCTCCCCAGGGTCACCCCGAGAGACTTTGGACCCTGGGGACAGCACCCACCGTGCCCTGGGCATGAAATTCCCTGCTCTGCAGCTCCGACAAGGCCTGGCAGCACCCAAATCACCTTCCAGCGACCCGAAAATCCCTGCGGATGGAGCAGAGAACCTACAGCACATTCTGGGGCTCCTGCCAGCGCAGAGAGATGCTTGGGGGCAATGGAGGAGAAATTGGAAGCCCCCAAAGTGTTTTGAATCCACAGTCACCGAATTGGTCCAAAAATGATTTTCTTCTTCAGTTTCTTTTGCTTAAAGAGAAGAAGGGATGGAGCCAAACCCTCCAAGCCACTCCCAGCCCCAATTCCTGCCCCATCCAAGGAAAGGTGCAGCCTCCCCTCACCCAGGGGCTGCTCTGTGACCCCAACCCCACGCCGAGCTTTTGGGGGGACCCCTCACTCCTAAACGGGAGGTTCAGCCCCCTCAACACCTCCCTGCTGCCCTCTCCCCCCCATCAGCGAGGCACGGAGCATCCCCCCCTCTCCAGCAACCCGAGCCTGAACCCAAGGTCCCGCTTATCTGCAGCACAAGCATGTCTGCTGATAAGGCCGGGGATAAGATAAGGCCGCGGCAGACTCGCCACTATCAGCAACCCTTCCTCCAGCGCTGCGCCCCAAGGCTGAGGGGGTCAGCACCCCCCAAACATCCCCCAAACATCTCCACCATCAACCTCCTTGAAAAGATTCCTCCCATTCCCGGCCGCTCGTTGTTTCCCGATGGGGCAAAGCGTGGATTCGGGGGGAAGGGGGGAAAACGAAATTTAAAAAGAAACCAAACCAAACCCCAAACAAACGAACAACAACAAAAATCAAACACAAAGCAGAGCAAATAAT
>NW_008236763.1:2091250-2091832 GCF_000691975.1 Corvus brachyrhynchos
GGGCACGCCCAGCCCGGCCGCATTAGGCTCGCCACGAAAACTGGAATTGCAAATCATCGCTGCTCAGCCGAGCTGAAAGGAGAGCCGCGGCAGGAAAACAAACCCGGGCAGCGAGCGGGGGGCACGCGGAGCTCACCTGGGGCTGGCACACACCTGAGCCTTCCTCCTCCTCCTCCTCCTCCTCGCTGCGGGCAGCGCATCCCCCCGAGGGGTGCCCGGGAAAGAGGAGGGAAACCCACCCCGAGGAGAGGGGAGCGGCACCCCAAAAGCTGCGCCAAGCCCCCGTGCCCGCCTTCTTCTCGGTGGGGTGGATTGGTACCCTCGATCCCATTCCCAAGATCTCCACACGGGACCTGCCCGCGCGTGGGCACCCCCGCCCCCGGCGGAGCCAGCCTGAGGGTTCAAATTGGGGGATTAGAGGGGAAAAAACACCCCAAAACACCCCCCTGGAGTCGCGTTTGGCTCCCAGCATCCGTGCCAGGCTGTAAACACCCGGCACCCGCTGCGCCGCTCGGGCGTGGGGCGTCGGACGGGAGCAGAGAGCGGCAGGAGGGGACGGGAGTGGGGACCCTCTTGGTGGCA
>NW_008236763.1:2092643-2093877 GCF_000691975.1 Corvus brachyrhynchos
GGTCACCGGGTCGAATTCGCGCTGTGCTGGCTCCGTGCCTCAGTTTCCCTGGTTAAGGTTGCATATTCCCCTCTCAGCCTCTCCCCTGAGGCATCCAACAGCTCCAGCCTCCCCTCACTGCACCCCAAAACCACCCGCAGTGGCTCTGCCTCGGTGGACAGCACCCCAAACCCACTGACCCCATCCCACCGCTCGCCAGCAGGCACCGGGATGATCCCATGGGAATGGGAATGGGGTCTGTGCTGCCTCGCTGCCCTTCCTGGGCCTGCTCCTGCCAGGGCCGGGGCCTGGTGGTACCTGGAACGGGGTCACCCTGCCACGCCAGCCCCGCTTTCGGCCATCCCATAGCCCAGGAGCCCGTGGCTGCTCAGGGCAGGTGAACTTTAGCCCCATAAATCACATTCCTGCCGGCTCCCCGTTATCTGGGGTGCGCCTGGCCGTGGCCAGAGAGGCCACCAAGGACACTGGGAAAGGGGAGAGCCTGCCAGGACCGGTCCCTCCAAACCTTCCTGGACCTCCAAAACCCTCCGGGGGGGGTCTCTCCAACCTCTCCTGGACCTCCAAAACGCAGGGCCAAGGTCCCGGCAACCACAGCTCGCGGGAAGGAGGCGCGGGGAGACGGGGACAGGACGCGCTGGGGACAGGCCTGGCACCGCCGGGCACACGGGGAGAGGAGAGACGGGGAACGAGAGCTCCTCGCTCCGCTCCGGGCGCTCCTCATCGCCATCGCAGCTGAGAGCCGGAGCCCTGGGGCCCGGGAGTTCGCACGGAGCTCCCGAATTCCCTCATCTCCCGAATTCCCTCATCTCCCTGACAGGCGGGAGAGCAGCCGGAGCTCCGGGCGGCCCCGGGAAAGGTCACTGCGTTTGCACATCCGCAAAACAGGCGTTTAGGAACAACAGCAAAAAGGAGGGGGGAAAAAATCCCCCACGGAGAAGGAGGGAGAGCAACGCGCTGGAGAAGCCCGGGAAAACCAGCCCAGCCCGTCCCAGCCCAGGGTCCCCCCAGCCCAGGGTCCCCCCGGATTTGGCACCGCGAATGGGGTCGGGAATAATCGGAGGGAGGCGAGAAGGGCGGATTTGTGTCTCCTGATCTGCTGGAGCTTTCCGGGCCCTGAGGCTGCGATCGCCTTTTCAGATTCTGCAGAAGAAAAAAAAGGCTGGAAAATCACTTCCAGTCCATCAAGCAGCTGGCTCGGGGGGCGGGATTTTGGGGGACTTCGGGGGGCTGGTGG
>NW_008236763.1:2093952-2094155 GCF_000691975.1 Corvus brachyrhynchos
GCGGTTCAGGGGACACGAGGACAAGGGATGATGACAACGGATGAAAAGGGAGAGCGAGATGCGGAGCAGGAGCTGAGCCACCTCCGGGTGCGCTCTCGAAGGGTTCTGGACCTCCAAAACCCTCCTGGGGGTCCCTCCAACCCCTCCCAGTGCCCAGCCCGGGGTGTGGGTGCGGGGCTGCTGTGGAGCAGGGGCAGGGGTTT
>NW_008236763.1:2095159-2097027 GCF_000691975.1 Corvus brachyrhynchos
CCCCCCCCGGGGCCGCGGGGTGTTCGGAGCAGGGCGTCTGTCGCCGGGCTGCCAAACACACACAAAAGGCGTCTCATTATCCCCTAATTAGTGCTTTGCCAGCTCCTGCAATTAACACCCGTGCAGGCGGCTGTTGTTGAGGTAAACAGAGGGTTTGGAGCGCCCTGGAGAGCCGGGGGTGCTGGCGGGGTGCAGACCACCCGTGGGCCGAGTCCTGAGGGTCCCAATCACCTCCAGAGTCCCCCAGCTGCTCCAGAAGAGCTGGACGGGGCTGGGCAGGGAACAGGGACACCTCCCAGTATCCCAGGTTGCTCCAAACCCCATGAACCTGGCCTTGGACACTTCCAGGGATCCAGGGGCAGCCACAGTTGCACCCTGTGCCAGGGTCTCCCCACCCTCCCAGGGAACAATTCCTGCCCAATATCCCATCCATCCCTGCCCTCTGGCAGTGGGAAGCCATTCCCCGTGTCCTGTCCCTCCATCCCTTGTCCCCCGTCCCTCTGCAGCTCTCCTGGAGTTCCTTTATCTCCTGGAAGGAACTCTGAGGTCTCCCTGGAGCCTTCTGTTCTCTCTCCCAGCCTGGCTCCAAGCAGAGGTGCTCCAGCCCTTGGAGCACCTCCGTGACCTCTGGACTCGCTCCGGCGGCTCCACTTTCTCCCAGAAGGAGCCCATGAGTCAGGAGCAGCCAGGGTTGGGCTCCGGGCTGCGGGTCCTGCCCCGGAGGAGGCCGAGCCACACGTCCTCCTGCCCAGCCAGGTGTTTATTCCTGGGAAACATCAAAGGAATTGCCCAGGTCTTAAACGGCCTTTCTCCGCCTGACCCAGAAACGCGGATCAAGAGCTGCCTCATCCCTTAATTGAGAAGTTGGTGACTTTGAATCTTTATTAAAGAGCTTTAGTGAATTCGCAGATTAAGGGCACAACTGGCCACGGCCACCATCAGCCTCATTCCCTGCCACCATCCAACCTGATTCCCTGCGTGCCAGCGCCGGAGCCACCTCGCCCCGCAGCTGCTGTTCCAGAGCCTTTTCCCTGCTCCAGCTGGGCTCTGAAACTCTGGACAGGCCCTGGAAGGGCTCCCTGTGCTGCTGCCGCTGAGTAAAAACCGGAATCAAACCCAATCCGCACTAAAAACCAGCATTGCCTGCAAAAACAACCCATTCCCAGGATATTTTCCAGCTTGGGAACGTGGAAGGAGCAGGCAGGGATGGAAGGGGGGCTCCACGCGTGCTCCCTCCCTCCCTCTGCCCACAGGTTTCCATCTGCCCCCGGTGCCAGGACAAACAGGGATGCTTTGGAGCATCACCTCCCGTGGGGCAGTGGGAAGGGGCAGCCGGCGGGGCAGGAGGTCCCTGCGGGGGCGTAGGGCTGCGAATGCCGGAGAGAAACGAGGCTGGAGAGGAGGCAGCACATCCCTCCCGGCGCTATTCCTGCCTGCTGCTGCTGCGGATTATCGTGTTTTCCAAGGAAAACAGGAGTGGGGGATGCTACTACTGACGCCTGGGAGAGGGAGGGAGAGAGAGGAGCCGGACCCGCGCATCCCCTTCCAGCCGAGCTTTGGGAGAAATCCGCAGCCCAGCTGATTCCCGGGGGCACAGATGGAGCAGAGAACAACCCCCGGCCCTGCCTGGCTGGTTCGGGGGGCTTCGGGGGGATTAAAAACCCCTCACTGCCCATCTGGGGTAGGTTTTGTGCCTGAGGCCAGGCCTGGCAGTGGCGTGAGGGCTGTGGGCACCCCGACACGGGCACACACACGTGGACACGCACACACTCACCCCCGTCACGGTGACACAGCCGGGGCCACGCTGCTGTCCCTCGTCCCTTCCCCAGGGCAGGGAGCAGCCAGCGGTCAGCGGGGCCCTCGTGGCG
>NW_008236763.1:2097683-2098004 GCF_000691975.1 Corvus brachyrhynchos
TCCCCAAGGGGGTGGCTCGGGGTGGGTGATAGGCCCAGGTATTCCCCAGCCACGGCTCTGCCAGGCCGAGGAGATGCTTTGGGAAGCCTCTCGTGGTGAAGGGAAGGGGACAGGAGGGACAGGCGCAGGTTGCAGCGGGACCGGAGCATTCCTTCCTCACGAGGGAATGCCAGCAGGATCCAGGGGAAGGATCCGGAGTTGTCACATGCACACACGGAGCCCAGCGTGTGCGGGCCTGCGTATCCCGGGGAGCTCAGCCCGGGGATGCAGAGCAGGATCACACCGGGATTCACGGCGGGATGCGCAGGAGTGGGAGAAGCC
>NW_008236763.1:2099546-2102629 GCF_000691975.1 Corvus brachyrhynchos
CCGCAGCCCAGAAGCTGGGAACAACCTGGGGACAACCTGGGGACAACCTGAGGACAACCTGGGGACAACCTGGACCCGCATTCCAGCAGCGGGGGCACGGCAGGGACCGCACTTCCCTGCGCATCCCAGTGTGGGGGACCCTGATGGGACCCCGCTCCCTTTCCCGCATCCCAGAATCCTGGATCCTGCACCCCCCCAGCATCCCAGCACTGGGATGGGGGGACAGAGAGGTCCCTGCCCTGAATCGGGGAAACAGCCAGGACATCCCTCTGCATCCCTGGGACCGCGCGTCCCTCGGGATCCTGCATCTCCCAGGGAAGGGGAGCACCTTTGGTGCCAGCCGGGTGGTGGAACCCTCTGGAGAGGGGCAGGCTCTGCACCCCCAGGCTCTGCACGCCGGGACGGGCGGCAGGACAGCCCCCGACAGCCACAGCTGGTGCCGAGGATGGCTCAGGTGGGGCTGGCAGGTCCCTGCCCAGGCCCCCAGCCCGGCCCGGTGGCTCCCAGACCTGGGCACCGAGGCACCGGCACCGCAGATTCCAGCCCTACAGCGATGGCACCGTGCCCCGATCCATGACACTGCCCTCATTCTGCCTGTCACCGCTGCCAGGCCCATGGTGGCACCCTGCCTGCACCTGCCTGCACCCAGCGGGGCCCTGCCTGCACCCAGCTCGGGCTCAGACCCCGCGGGGACCTTCCATCCTCGGCCTGGGGACAGCCACAGGGCGCTCCGGGAAGGGAAAACCAGCGGCAGCCCTTGATCCTATAATCCCCCCATGAGCCACAGGGCATTAGGGGCTGGGCAGGGGGGTGGCTTTCACTGCATCCGCTGCCTCCTGTGTCCCCCACAGCCCAGGGGGACACCCTTCCTCCCTGCCAGCCCACCGCAGGACCCCAAAATTGCAGCTGTCCCCTCCCCAAGGTGGTCCAGCTATTCCCTGCTCCCTTAATGACGCACCAGGAGTCGTCAAAGTCATGGACACAGCGGGGCCTTTCCGCCTGCAGGCAGAGCTGGGGGCAGGATTGGGATGGAAAAACCCCTTCTATTGACAGTGCTTCCCATGGGACACCCCCAGTCCCACACTCCAGGCTGGGGGGTGCCAGCATCCCCCAGCATTCCCCGGAGCTTCCCTTCTCCACCGCTGGGCCTGGTGCCACCACTCGGACCCCTGGGCCCCAGGTGGGGCTGGCAAGACCCTTCCCTAGCCCCGGCCTGGTGGCCACCACCTTCCAACCCCACTCTCTGCTCCGCTGTGGCATTCCCAGGAGCTGTGGTGCTCAGGGAAGGTGCTCCCTGCCCCTGAAGACACAGCTCCAACCCCACTGGGGGCTCCCGGAGCAGCCCCAGCCCCATTCCCTGCTCCGCTGTGACATTCCCAGGTCCTGGGGCACACAGGGAAGGTGGTCTCTGAGGTCACAACTCCAACCCCACCGGAGCAGCTCCAGCCTCACTCCCGGCCCCGTCTGGGGCTGCCTCAAGGACACCTGGTCTCTGCTGCCCAGATTAGAGCAGCTAATCCCGGCTCTTTGCTCCAGCCCACCCCGGGATCTTTGCTCTCGCCAGGTTTTTATGGCTGTCTGGGCACACAGGGAAAGCTCCGAGTGCCAGATAGGGACGGGCTCAAAGATCCCGTCTGGAACAGCCTCACCCGGCAGGACCCGGAGCCCCACGCGAGGTGAGGCACAGCCTGCAGCTCTCAGCCTGTCTAGACACCAAAATCGCCTCGCCACGGCCCCAATCCCAGCACTGGAGGCAAGGAAGGGACGAGAGGGAATGGGGGAGAACCCACTGGGATGAACCGGGAGCAGCGCCTAGGGCTGGATCCTCACCGAGCTGCGCTCCTGCTGCTGCCGCCGCTGCCTCAGCCCGGCCAGCACAGCCAGCTCCATGCCCCAGGCTCCAGAGTCCTCCAGCTGCTCCAGAAGAGCTGGACGGGGCTGGGCAGGGAACAGGGACACCTCCAGGTATCCCAGGTTGCTCCAAACCCCATGAACCCACAGGGCTCCTTCCCACAAACTCCGGTAGCTGAAGGAATCCCCCTGGGCTCCGGGAGATGTTTCCCTGCGGGGTGACGCGAGGCAGGGGGTGGCTGGCTCGCCCACCCCACCCCGGAGCTGCCCGGAGCCTCCGAGGAGAATTTTGCATCCGGGATGGGCGTTTGGCGCAGGAGCTCCAGGTGCAGAGCCCAGAGCTGGGGCTGGTCCTTCCTGATCCCCGAGGAGATCAGCCCAGGCAGCTGCAGCATCCCGGGATGCAAAAGCTTCTCCCGCCGGCCCCTTCCCACTTACTTGATGAAGTAGAGGCCCCCGTGCATCGTGGTGTCCACCTCCCAGCCTCGGGGCAGCCCTGCGGGGACAGGCCACAAGCGGGGTCACCCTCGCTGTCCCCCCCCGGGTGTCACACCGGGGCCCTGCTCCCCCGGGAGCACCCCCTGGAGAAGGGCAGGATGGTGCGGGCAGGGATGAGGGGTGATCGTGACACTTTGTCTTGCCATGGTTGACTCTCAAAAGGCTCAAATTGCGTTTTTGGAGAGGTTTGAGGCCTTTCCTCATCAGCCACAGGTCGCAGAAAGCACAGGAGGGAAGAGAAAATCCCCCAAGAGTCTCTCTCCAGCTGGAAAACCCACGCTGGGGAGGGACAGCATCACCTCGCACCAACCCCCAAACCCTCCCCAGCTCCTGCTGGCTCAGCTTTGGGGGGTCTGCTTTGCATTCCCGGAGGATTTCACTCCGCATTTCCCAATCGTGGCCCCCCAGGAGCCGGGGCCGAGCCTCACCTGCGCAGGAGAAGTGCCCGCTCTGGATGGAGTAGCCCGTGCCAGGGTGCACCCAGCTCGTGGATTTGGTGTCGTCGCTGTGAAGGACAAGGACAGAGGGGCTGTCAGCACCCCCGGGGGGACCAGGAGCCCCCTCCCCATCGCTGGGGAAGGGCCTTGGCACCACCGGGGACTTCTCCAGCCAAAGGAGTGGATTTTAGGCACGGAGGGGAACTGGGACAGCAGTGACCCCAAGAAGGGCGAAACAGGAAGAAAGGAGAGGTGGCTGTGCCGAGGGAAACCTGCAGCAGGAGGAACCCCTTGTCT
>NW_008236763.1:2102912-2113227 GCF_000691975.1 Corvus brachyrhynchos
AAAAAAAAAGAAAGAAAAAAAATTCCCGACCAAACCCATGGAGTTTAACCCCCTCGGAGCCGCGGTGCGCAGGGCACCCTCCCCGCCCTCGCCGTGACTCTCCAGGGCCAGCCCGTCACTGCTTCCTCCACTGCCTACTCGCTGTAATTACCATCAATTAAGTCGAGGTGAGTAATTATGGAGTTGTTACTTCCCTCTCCTGTTCATTTGGAACAATGTCGGATCCCGACCAAACCCATGGAGTTTAACCCCCTCGGAGCCGCGGTGCGCAGGGCACCCTCCCCGCCCTCGCCGTGACTCTCCAGGGCCAGCCCGTCACTGCTTCCTCCACTGCCTACTCGCTGTAATTACCATCAATTAAGTCGAGGTGAGTAATTATGGAGTTGTTACTTCCCTCTCCTGTTCATTTGGAACAATGTCGGATTCTTCTGCCCCGTCTGATCTCGCAGCCAAGCCGTATGTAGGGCACCCTGATGATTATCTGCGGCACTTTTGGGGCTGCCCACTGGGTATTTTCTCTTGCAGCCGTCAATTAAATGTCTTTTAAGGCCAAAGGTGGGGTCTGGGAGGCACCTGGGCCGCTGATTGAAGGAGCCAATTTGCCCTCCTGTCTCAGCGGCGCCTTTGCAAAGCCGCTCGTGGCACCAGCAGGGAGATGCTGGCTCGGGAGAGGCCTCAGAGGTAGAAAAGAAGGGAAAAAACCACTTCCTGGTTCCCAAAAACTCCCTGGTGCCCAAAGCAGGGATTTTAGGATCATTAGGGTTGGAAGAGACCTCCAAGATCAAGCTGAACGTTTGACCGAGCACCACCACGGCCACCGAACAATTTCAGGGTTTCTCGTGCTGAGCTGAAGCTCAGCCCCCACGTCAGAGCAGTTCCCCGCCGGGATTTGGGGAAACCAGTTCCCCGAAAGCTTTTCCTGGAGTTCTTTGAACCACTGGATGAGAAAAACACGTCTGGTTGGTCCCTTTGGGAGAGCAGCTGATGGGACCCTGGCGCTGCCACCGTGCTGGGCATTGTTTCACCTGGAAAATCTCCATTCCCTGGAACCTGGGCATTTTTCACCTGGAAAATCTCCATTCCCTAGGAGAAACATTTGGCTGCAACCCATAGGGGGGAGCTTGTGGATGCCCAGGGTTGGGAGCTGAGGGTGGTGAGCAAATCCTCAGACCCCCACACTTGCAGGGGGGGGGGAGCTCCGAGTAAAAAATTCCAAAGCAATTTTTGGGAGCTCGGGCTGTTTGCCTGGGTGTGGGCTGGCCCCGGTCCAAAGTGACACCGGGGAGGTGCCACCCTCTTATCGTGTCACCACCCCTGAACCCGCTGAGGAGCAAACCTCGCTCACCGCCCCGTTCGTGCCCAGGGGAACTCCCTGATGTGCCCCGAGATTGGGGAGGTCACGGATCACCCCAGGGAGGCGGCTCTGCTTCCACAGCCGGGAATTCCTTGGGAATGCACCAGCGGCGGCTTCATCCCAGGGCAACCCAAATCCAGCCGCACGGAACCTTTTCCGTCGTGGTTTTGGGGAGCTCTGGTGGAGATGGTTTGGGGCATCAGGGCGGAAATGGTTTTAGGAAGTCAAGTGCAGCAAGAGGCCATTCCTGAAATGCCCAAATCCCATTGCAGGCTCTGTGGGATAACCTGGGATAACCATGGAATTCCTGGGAATGGCGGCTCCCCCCGCCACCGCCCCCCAGGGGCAACAGGGTTTTCTTCATGGAGTCATGGAATTTTCAGAGTTGGAAGGGATCCATCAGGATCATCCAGTCAGCTCCTGGCACGGGATATCCCAAATCCTGTGCAGCCCTGGGAGCATCGTCCGAACGCTGCCGGACCTCTGGCAGCCTTGGGGCCGTGCTCATTCCCTGTTCAATTCCCAACATCCTCTGGAGGAAAAACCTTTTCCAGAATGGGATAATTTGTCCCCCTGGTGCCACATCAGGAGCTCGCTGTGCCCATCCCTCCCCTTCCAGCCCCAGGATAAACCTCTCCAATTATCCGGAGTATCCAATAACTCCAGAGAATGTGGGATCAGGGTCCAGGCTGGATAAGCTCATCTGATACTAAAAGATTTCCTTCCCTCTCTAGCGACCCCCAGGGAGGGTTGAATTTCCCTGACCAGGAATACTCCCTAAGTTTTCCATGGGAATTGCTGGGAATGGGCTCATCAGGCACATTGGGAAGGAGACCTGGGATGAACCACACTGAGGTTTTTGGAGGCTTTGTAGGACCTTCAGCCAACAACCCCGAGCAGCTCCAGGCTCTCTCTCCTGCCAGGTGAATAAATCGGCTTTTACTGCTTCCCACAGGGGAATTTTTTCCCTGTATTTCCTTCTATCTTAATCCAATGGAAATTCAACAGGGAAATACCAGCGGGGCTTTTTGTTTTCGTGGAATCCCAAACTGGTTTGGGTTGGGAGAGACCTTAAAGCTCATCCAGTGCCACGGGCAGGGACATTTTCCACATCCCAGGTTGCTCCAAGCCCTGTCCGGGCTGGCCTGGGACACTTCCAGGGATGGACATCCGCTCTTATCCACAGGGATCCATCCCCTTGGGTGGCTCTGCCGTGATTCCTGTGCACACACAAATCCCAAACTCCCACCTTCCCCATCCATCTGTGACCGTGCCCCAAATTCCTCATTTTCCCCCCAAGGAAGGAACAAGACAGGGAAGTGGAGGGATCCAGGATTGAGGGAAATGAATCAGGAGCTCAGGCTGGAGCTGGTTCAGGATTGTGGTGACTCCTGGGATGCCCAAATTCCATCTCCTCTCCAAGAGAGGCGGATTTGCTGCCTTTTCCCGGGATAACAAAAGCCTTGGGGACACCAGGAAGAGGAAGGGGACAGCGGGATGAGCAGGGATGCGTCCTGCAGGAAGATCCATGGCCTTGGACATGGATGCTGGTTTGGGGACGAGCATTTTGCTCCCAACAGGAGCAGCCCAGCACCGAGATCCCCATGGAGAAGCCACCAGCTGCCACCTCCTCCTCCATCCACACCATTCCAAGCCTCCAAGCCACGGCGGGACCAGGGAACAAAGGGAGGGGAGCGGCTGGAAAAGGGATGCGTGGTGCGGGTGACAGCGCAGTGACAGCGGCAGGGAGGACCCCCAGCCCGTGGCGCCCCCGCCGAGGGACACAAAGCCCGGCTGGGGACGCTTCCTGCGGGAAGCCGTGGCTCAGGCAGCGGGAATGTCACAGAACCGGGCGCACAAAGGGGCGGCTGTTGCTCCCGCCCTGGGTTTTCCCATCCCAAGGTTCATCCAGAGGATGGGAGGGGCCGGCTGGGAGGAGGCGGCACCTTGGGGACAACCTCAGCGGGGGTGGTGGCCTCGGCGGCGGCGCTGGCCGCGAGTCCCGAACGGTTCTGGCACCACCTCCTGGACAAAAGATTCCCGGGAAAAAAAACCAAACCAGGAATGCTGCTGGAGAGCGAGGGACGCAGGTGGCCCCAAGCGATGGCCCCGAGACGCGCGTTGTCCCTTTCTTGACTGGAATCATGGAATGGTTTGGATTGGGAGGATTTAAGGAAAGAAGGGACGATTTCCATTATCCCAGGGTGCTCCAAGCCCTGTCCAACCCGCCCTTGGACACTTCCAGGGATGTGGCAGCCAGGGATTCTCTGGGAATTCTGTGCCAGGGCATCCCCACCAGCCTGTCCCTGTCATTCCAGGTGTGTCCCTGTCATTCCAGGTGTGTCCCTGTCACTCCTCCCCCGTTCCAAGGATCCACCTGGATGCCAGGCTGGGAACACCGCAGCCACAATCCCGGGGTGTCTGAGCCCTCCCGGCATTCCCAGCTGGAGCAGAAACCAGGAATCACCCCAGGTGAACGGGAGTTGCTGAGGAAAAACCAGAATTGCCTCCTGTTCTTTCCGGCTGGTTGTAAATTCCTTGGGATTTGGGGGATGGTGCCTGGGAATGCCGGCGGTGCTGCTCCCGGGATCATTCCCGGTGGGAATGCTGGGGCTTGGACACGCAGGGAGCAGATGTTTATCAACCTCTGATCACCCATCCCAGGGCCACATCCACCCAGGAACTCCATCCAAGCCCTGGTTTCCATGGCTCCCGGAATGCAGTGTGGAGTGATGCCAGCAAAACATCCTTCCAGCTCTGGGAATGGAATGTTTCCCACCTGGTTCTGCTTCCCTCTGTGCCAGCACCTTGTTTCACCTCAGATCCAACCCAAATTATCCCAGAGACCGGGAACAGCCCAGGATGAGGCGTGGGGAGCACGGGAAGGATCGGGAATTGGTGCTGAATCCCAATGTTCTGCTGGAGCTTTGTTCCTTCCCGGCACAAAGAGGGAGCTGGGCCCGGATCCCAGGATCCCGATATCCCAATGTTCCAGCTGCTGGTGCCAGGGGCTGTGCTCTGCATGCCAAGAGGGCTCAGTGGGCACCGATTTGCTGCTCCTGGTGAGGTGATTTTTCTTGGGATAGGGAAGGGAGGGAGCAGGGATGGGGAAGGGAAGAAAAAAGGGGGAAGGAGAAAGGAGGAAAACAGCTCCTTCTCCATGGGCGTACTCCCACATCCTGAGGTTTCGCTGGATTAAAGAGAGGGGCTTTAGATGGGATATTGAGAAGGAATTCCTGGCTGGGATGGAGTTCCCAGAGAAACTGTGGCTGTCCCTGGATCCCTGCAAGTGTCCAAGACCAGGTTGGAGCACCCTGGGGTAGCGGAAGAGGGTGGGACCGAGGGATCTTTAAGTTCTCTCCCAACCCAAACCATTCCATGATTTTTTTTGGGCGGGAAGGAGCAGACCTGGGGAGCGAGAGGAAGGTGGAGAAGACAGTTCATGTGCCTCAGGAAAAATTCCATGCACCATCCCAAAAACCCCAGGCCAGGAAAGCAGGGAGAGCAGGCAGAGTTGTTATCCCGGCATTATCCCGAGGGCAGAGGGATGCTCCCACCCCACTCCCATCCTTCATTCCCTCAGGACTTCATCCCCTCTGAACAACTGGAATAAACCCTTGGATTAAATCCCACTCAGAGCCCAGCAGGCCGAGGCTGTGGGGCTGGAACCTTGGGCTCTCCCTGGAATCCGGCACAATTCCATGTCTCTGCCTTCTCCTGCCTCGCAGCTCCAGAAAAAACTGGGTTTTTGGGATCAAACCGGCTCCGCAGCACCATTAATTTGCAAAGCAGCAGCTCAGGGGCTCCAACAAACGAGCTCCTCAATCGTGTGGAGAAGCTGCAGCTCCGGAGCAGGAATTATTCTCCTCCAAGTGCAGCCTGGTGCTGATGGGATAAAGAATTCCCAGCGGGATTTGTGTGTTCCAGATGGCAGCTGGATGTGCTGCCAAGCCCAGGGAAGCGTTCCCTGCACACCAACTGTGCCACTTCCAGCCTTTTTTCCTGCATGGAGAAATCCCAATGCTCGTTTTTAGGGAGATTTTAGAGGCAGCAAATTATTCCGAATTTAAAAATCTACTTTAAAACCCCCACGTTCCCCATATCCAGCTTTTTTCCAGGAATACTGCAGGAAATTCCCATGTTTTTCCTTGTTTATTCCAGCACTTTTATATCCTGATACTCAGGAAAACCAACCCTGGGGTGATTTTAGGGATGAAGGAGGTGAAAACATGAGGGGGAATCATGGATTGTGCTCCAAGGTGGGAATTCTGAGTGAAGGTTGTTTTTTTTTTAAGGAATAAACCACCAGGAACTTGGAATCTCTCCCCAAAATTCTCCCAGCATTCCAGAGATTCCCAGGGCATGACCACAGGTGGAGCAGAGCCCTGGGGTGACACTGACCCTGCTCCAAAGGGAGGTGGCAGCAGGGTTTTGGCTGAGGTCCCAAAAATCCTTCATCCCATTCCCTGGAAATCCCTGGAAAAATCCAGTTGGTGCCTCCAGGCACCTCCACCCCCAATTTTGGGGCACAAAGCACTTCCAGCCACCTCCTTCCCAGCTCCTGCCTGGAATTCCAGCTTCACAGGAGCCCCGGTGATGGAATTCCCTGCTCTAAAACGCCCCGGAATGACAAACACAGCTTCTCACCACCCAGAAATCCTTGGATTTTGCAGCTTTTTTCCCCCCCAAATTTTCCCGGATCAAACCCGATTTATCTTGCAAATCTCTTTATTACAACGCACAGATTAGTCCTGAATAGTTTCTTATGTACAGAAATAGAACTTTAGGTAGAAAAAACCCAACAAAGCGGCCACAAATCAAGGAAAATCCATAGAAAGCCAAATCCAACTTTTCCCGAAACGATACAAAAATAAAATCTGCTGATCACAGTTTTGATTTAAAGCCCTCCAAGCGTTGCTTTCACCCCCTCACCCCACACTTTTGAAGGGATTTGATAAGGAAAAAGGGGGACACCGAGCTCTGAGACGCTCAGGGATGGATTTTTGTGTCCATTCCATTCCATCTCCCGCTGGATTACCTGGAAACCAGGAGGTTGGAGGGGGGGGGGAAAAGCTCATCCAAGCAGTGGGAATGCTGGACATGCTGCAGATGGATAAACCCCCTCCTTTTTTCCAAGGTTTCAGCCCTTTGGAAGCAGCAGCTGTTCCTTGTTTCGATCCAATCTCTCCGTTTTTCCAAGCAAACATCGGCAGCTGTCGATTCCCAGCGCTCCCAAGGTTCTCCCAAGCACCAAGAAATCCGAGTTGTCCATAAAGAACTGAAGCACCACGTTCCCAAAAGATCCCAGGAATCGGGAGATCCATGGGAAAAAATGAACTGGGAGATCCATGGAAAAATGAGTGTAGTGTGGTTTCCTGGGAGCACTTGGAATTGTCAACGCCACTGACCATAAAGCCACACATTTTTTCCTCTTGGAATTCCACTTTTCCCCTAAATTAAAAAGCAGATCCAAAGTGAGACAGCAAAATCCTCCGAAATTCCAAGTGGATTTCTCAGGATTTGAGGGTGTGATTCCAATTTAGAATTTTTTTGGAGGAAAGGAGAATCCAATGTTTTGGGGATGGCAAATGGCATTTGCAGCTGGAATTTGGGCTCCATTCGAATTCACACAACTCTAATTTAATTAATCCCCTAAATGTTGTACTGGCACCACAAAAAGGTGATTTTTTCAACTCAAAGGAGCCACTTCTGGCAAGAAAATTAAAGGATAAATCCCAAAATTCTGGGATTTTTTAAGCCAGGATAAAACAGGAATAAATCATTTCCTCCCCGTAGTTTTCTTCCAAATTAAAAATGGAAGTAATTAAGGATAAAATTAAAGCATTGTTAGGTTTTTGCTCTACAAAAGGGAAATTATTCTGGCCAGCTGAACAAATAATTGATTTATTCACCCAACTTTGTGCAAACATTGGAATTTTTCTGGTTTTATTCCCTCGTGTGAGCTGCTTGGAAAATTCCCACACCAACCTCCAGCTCCAATCCCCCTTTTCCCCTCAACGATTTTTGACTAAAATAATTTAATATTTTAAATTAGGAATATAAATAAAGAGTTTTCTCCTCCCACTGAAATGTTTTTGGTGACCCCAGTGCAGATACACAGAGTTAATACTGATTTTTTGGGAAAGAAAATAGGAAAATTTCGCCATGAATTTCCTTAAACCCAAGATAATTCTCCTTCAAATTATCAGGACAAGCAGATTGGATATAAAAATTCATTTCAAACCCTCTCCCAAAGCAGAATTACAGCAAAGATTAATTAAATAATTAGGGAATTTTCCTCCCTAAATTCAAGCATCTTCCACAGCCTCATTAAGTACCTTGAAGCTTTAATTATTGATTGGGATGAGGCATTTCCTTGCCCTAAAAGCCAAGGAATTTGGTGCACAAGCAGCCAGAACCCTCTGGAATAATCCTGGAGGAGGGAATTATTTCAAATCAATCGAACCAAAGGGGTTGTGACGCACCAGAGGCCTCCCCAGTGCTCCTGACTGGAATAATCACACCTCAAAAAGCTCCAGGAACACTCCAACATTGGATTATTCCATGCAAAAAGCAGGGAAAAAATCCCTTAAGGGAAGAGATTTTTATAAATGAGGCTTTTGGAGAAGGTGGAAAAGATGGAAAAGCACAAAAAAAACCCCCACCAGCACATTCCTCAGGGAATTTTAAATCAAAACTGCAATTCCAGGGAATGAACCCCATAAATATTTCCTTCAAAATAGGTTTTGCTTTTTTTTTGGTTTTTTTTTTTTTTCCTTTTCTTTTCCAAAGTGCAAAAATCCAACTGAACAGTCCCCACTTCCCAAGGTATGGCAGGAAAAGGCATTTTTTGGGAACGGATTGAACCCCAAGCAGTCTGGTTCTCTCAAGTGCTAATTAACAGGAATGCAATTAGAGCACCCTCACCCTTCAGGGAGCTCCAGGGATTTTATCTGGAGAGCAAAACAGGAATTTTTTTGTTCAATATCCAAGTGGGAAAAAGGAAAATCCCACTTTTTCTCCCCATTTCAGCACATGCAGCTGCCACTTGTCATTCAGAGGTTTCATTAATTTAATTTAAAGGGTCAGGCAACTTCCAGGAGTTTTAAGGTGCTAGAAGGGATCAGTCCTCTGGGAATGGGATTCTTGGAGCCTATGGAATACCCTCTGTCTGTGCTCTGTGGTCAGGCAATATCCTATGGCTTCCTCAGTCTCCTGGATGCGTTTCTGGAACCTGCATCCATCCCGTGCCATCTCTTCCCAGGGCCCTTTCCGGTCCTCCTCGCTGCTTATGTAATACTCAGTCACTTTTTCAAGGAATGTGACCTGGAAAAAAGAAGGATTTGAGTCAGGAATTCTCACCAAATGGAACTTTAAATGGGTATGGTTTGGGTTTTCAATGAAAGTTCTTAAACACCTAAAAGCGCTGGAAGGTTCAGGAATTTTCTCTGAGGGTAGGGCTGGATGGGATATTGGGAAGAAATTCCGGACTGCAATGGAATTCCCAGAGAAGCTGTGGTTATCCCATCCCTGGAAGTGTTCCAGGCCAGGTTGGAAAATGGGTAAAATGGGTAAAATGGGTAAAATGGGTAAAATGGACGCCTGGGATAGTGGAAGGTGGCCCTGCCTGTGGGATTGGATGATCCCTTCCAACCCAAACAATTCCAGGATTCCATGTGCTGCTTTAGATGGGATATTAGGAATAAATCCTTCCCTGTGAGGGTAGGGAAGAGTTGGGATGGAATTCCCAGAGAAGCTGTGGCTGCCCCATCCCTGGGAGTGTCCCAGGCCAGGCTGGAGCATCCTGGGATAGTGGGAGGTGTCCCTGCTCATGGAATGGGATGAGCTTCATGGTCCCTTCAACCCAAACCAGCTGGAATTCCATGATTCCATGATTTACTCCCCATTCCTGCCCAGAATGTTTCACCTTCAGCTTTAGAACCACCCAGCTGCTGACTTGCCTGGACTAAAATACTCCTCAGCTACTCCAGAGTTACTCAAGGCCGCCCCCTTTCCTGTGGTAAATCCAGAATTCTGGTGAGTATTTCCCTGCTGGTTTAGGGGCTCCTGTCTTAAACTGGTGCCGGTGCAAACTTTCTCTTTTTTTTTCCTCCTTTTTTGGTGAGTTGGGGTTGAGGATTTGTGGTGTTGCTTTCATAATGGGATCTGAGGTTTCTGCACACCATAGAGAAATATACCACCAAGTTCAAAGCTACCTTTCTTTAACTGGGCATAAATACCCTAAAAATCGAGTTCAATCTTTTGTACAATGGCTTTTTCAGTACTTTCCTAATCTGACCTCCGAGGACATAAGATCTGCTGAATTTTGGGATAAGGTGGGGAGAAAACTCTCCTCTCTTAGGCGTGCAGGAGACGAAACAGTTTCAAAATTCTTTCCTCTCCTGTTACTAAGTTACACTTTGCCAGAGAAAAAGGCAGTACATGAAAAACCTCTGCAAAACCCCCCTGTTAATTCCCTTATACCCTCTTCCAACCCCTGTGTTCCAGACCCCTCTTCCCCTACGCTGGAAGAGGCCTCTGTGAACTCACACCGCGTTCCCTGGGCCGTAACCTCAGCCAGGGCCGTGCCAGGACATTCCAGGCTGGGAATGTGCTCCAGGAAAACGGCTGGGATTGCTGCGGGTTACGTAACAAACCCCCCCAAAAATAAAGGGCAGAACGGCTGTTGAGTCAAGAGCCCCGTGAGTCACCAGGAGTCACCACGGGAACCGGAATAAGATAAGAAAGGAACACACTCATCCCTACGTGACTGCAACAATTCCTCCATTTCCAGCTGGGGGTGGAGCTGACGAAAGGAAATTAAAAATACACACACCGAAAGTGTGTATTTTTACCAGCTATTAAGCTATTTTAAGTAAATAAAGGAACTTATAGGCTCAGGATCTCCACTTGGCAGGGTTTAGATGAAGACTGTAGTAAGGATTTAAGTCTGAGTTAAAC
>NW_008236763.1:2113239-2115763 GCF_000691975.1 Corvus brachyrhynchos
GCAGCCTATTTCAGGCTCCTTCTGAACTATTTGTGCCTTTGCATTTAGCTATGAAAAGGCACAAACTGAACTGTCAGCACCTCTGGAAACAGGATTGATTCCTCAAAAACAAACTCTGCTGTGGGACAAATACTCCTGGAAGCAGGAAAAACCATGGAAATGTAAAGCTCATCCCATTCCACGGGCAGGGACACCTCCCTCTGTCCCAGGCTGTTCCAACCCGGCCTTGGACGTGTCATGTCCAAGGATAGGATGAAGAGATGACTCCAAAAATAATCAGCAGTTGAGGATCCAGAAATCCCCTGATCCCAGGTCTCTGTGGGAGCAGGGCCAGCAGGTCCCACGTGCCCTCAGAGCAGTGCTGAGTGCAACAAACGCTCCCAGCTTTTATGGCTTTAGGAGCGTAAATATTGCAAGATTCCAAGTGGGAATGGCCTTGAGCTGGAGGAATGACCCCAAGAATTCCCGGGAATACCTGGGGATTGTGCTCTGTTGTGGCTGGCCCTGATGCAAGCACCTGCTTCAGGAGCTGTTACATCAGCCCGTCCCCACCTTGCAGCCTTTTTACATCAGTCTGAGCCAGCCTGGGGCACAATTCCCGAGGCTCTGACATCATTTGGGATATTGCAGCCAGCTCATCCCTTCTTTCACCACGGCACGGGATCGCCAGCAGCAGCTGGGTCAAAAATCCCTGCTGCAGCTGCAGCCCTGGGACTTGGGAGCACTCTAAATTAATTATTAATCTAAGTTAAGGGAGAAAATAAATATATCTGCTGTAGAAACACTTAAGAATGAAGCATATTTTCTATTTGCAAGACTTGTTCCACCATCCCTCATCCAGATGTTTGAGGTATCCACCCTGAACATCTGCAGCACCACAAAAATTTAGGACGAATTCCTATTTCTCTGCATCCTAGTACAGGATTTAGGCATGCCCAAATCCCTCAAAAAATCGAATTACACTGCCGGTTTGGGCTCAAAAGTCCAGTTTTTTATGACATCCCTACTATAAATAACTGTTCTATAAATAACGATATATATTTATCATATAAATGTTGTAATATTTAATATTCTCTTAAATGAAAAATGGGAATATTGGGATAGTTTGTATGGAAACTTGAGTTTACTCCAGAACACGGACAAGCCTGCTTGGGTTAAAAAGAAAACCAACCTAATAACTTCCTTTTAACCGAAACTGGTGCTTTCCAGGGAAACCCCCTCACAGCTCTGGAGTTTCTCAGGGAAAAATTTACACCCCCAGCCCCGGAGTTTCTCTGACGTCGAAGCCGCAAGAGAAACAGAACGAAAATTACACCTCAAAACGGAAACCCAACTTGAGAGCCTACAGAAGAAATTAATTACCCCGGTGTCTCAAAATTTCCCATCACGTGCCAAGGATGAGACACAACATTCCAAGGAAATAATCAGCACATATGGAAGCACGGTCTGGAATGCTGGCACAAGTGACCTCACCCCCGCCCCCTGCTTGGCGCAGCGTGGGGTTGTTGTTTTTTGTTTGGGTTTTTTTTTAATAACAATCCCGAAACACAAAATTATGAGGAGAATCTGTACCTTTTTCCGCTTGGAATTCGCAGTTTTCTCCCCGCACAGAATCCCGCGCTGCCCCAAGTCAGTGACCCCGCAGTTGTGTTTCTCCAGCTGCACCCTACACACGGCGAAGTGCTCAGCAGTGACAGAACTCGGCCTCTCTGCCCCTTCGAAACCCGGCGTCCCTTTTTTCTCCGCTGTCTGAAAGGCCGCCGTGAAATTTAAAGGGTTATAGGGATCGTCCGAGCTACAGAACGAGTTCCAAAGTTTCAAGCTTTCTGCCTCATCCACGCTGTCACAGTCCCACTCGTCCTCCTCGGAACTAGGAGAGCCCTCAGAGGACTCTGCCCACGAGTCTTCCTCCTCCTCCTCCTCCATGTCCGACATTACCTTTCCCGGATCGCTGGAAGACGTCTGAATGGTGGCTGTGAAATTCTGAGGGTTGTAGGGATCCAAGCTGTAGAAGGAATTCCACAGATGAAGCCTCTCCCCGTCCTGGCTGTCGGCCTCTGAGTCCGAGGGCAGGTCTTCGCTATCAAACCCATCATCATCATCATCATCATCCCAGTCTTCCTCATCCTCACTCTCCTCCCCACTGGATACTCCCCCGATGATATAATCGATTAATTTATTCGCACAGGCAGGTCTGGTGGAAATTGGGAAGTTTTGCTCTGTTTCCGAGTCCTCACCCTCCTCTTCAGCCAAGGCTTCTCCCTCCTCAGCCGCATCCCGGAGCCCCTCCTGCTCCACGGGGACGCCTCCAGGCTGTCTCCCTGCATCCTCGGGCTGCTCCAAATCCCCAGCATCGCCGCGCTGCTCCCCCATTTCTCGGCGGACACCCCGGTGCTGCTGCTGCTGCTGCTCCTCCTCCAGGCTGTGGTACAGATACCTCAAAAGCCAAGGATGCCAGCCATCAGGTCACTCAGCCTCAGCACTTTATGGGTTCCATGGTCTATTCATAGAGTATGTCCTGCCC
>NW_008236763.1:2116645-2116873 GCF_000691975.1 Corvus brachyrhynchos
TCAGCCCCAGGGGCAGCGGTGGGTGAGGAGCGCACTGGGAGAGGAGCTGGAGGACCCTGGGGGTTGGGAGAGGCGGATCGCAGACCCCCAGGACTCGGCGTGGTGGAGAGTGCGGCGGCCAGATGTGTGCCCAGATGTGCGGTGAATTTGCCGGGAGACGTGCGGGCAGAGGTGTGGACAGATGTGCCTTTCATCCCCTTTTTTTATCCCATTCCCGTCTCCAGCCAG
>NW_008236763.1:2117232-2118297 GCF_000691975.1 Corvus brachyrhynchos
CCCCCGACCCGCCCCACGCTCCGCCCCGGCCCTCCCTCCCCGCGTTGCTCCCTTGACACAAGGTAAACTTAAAAAAGGAGACCCCTGGGCAGTGCCCCTCGGGGACACCACCCGGGGCTCCCGGGGTGGGGGGACTCAGAGGGTGCCGTGGCCGCGGGAGCCCAGGGCGAACCAGCCCATCTTCTCCTGAGCCAGGTCCAGGTCCCGGAGGCGAATTCCCACCTCGCCCAGCAGGATGTTCTCCCAAAAGCCTTCCTCGCTCAGCACGCTCAGCCGCAGCTCCCGCTGCTCCAGGTCCCCCCGGGGGATCCCGTCGTACACCAGCTGTGGGACACAACGGGACGAACCCTCAGCCACGGTCCCCGGGGATGCCCCGAATCCGTCCCCGTCCCGCCTACCATCTCGTTGTAGGTGGGGTTGCAGGTTTTTCGGGCCACTTTGGTTTTCCTCTTGGTGGTTTTTTGGGGGTCAGGCAGCAGGTAGGTCTTGACGTAGGGGTCGGGGTCGTTGCCGTCCTGCAGGGGTGGCTGTGGGGCACAGTGGGGACACCCCGTGAGCGCAGGGATGGGGACAGGCCCCCACCCTGCTCCCACGGGCGCCGTGGTCCTACCAGCCCTCGGATGTGCATCACCATGATGAAGAGCTTGTTGTTCTTGTAGGAGATGGAGAGTTTCACCTCCCCGCCGACCTTGCCCAGGGATCGAGCCCACGTGGCGTCTGGAGAGGGGGACGGGAGGGATGGGATGGAATGGGACACCCCTGATGTCACCCCCTGCCATCACCCCCCAAAATCACCCCGTCCCCACCTGCCGGCTTCGGGGTCGGGTTGGTTCCAGCCGCTTTCTCATCCCGGGGCAGGGGGTGGAAGAAGGTGTAGATGAGGTCACACTGTGGGGCCAGGAGGTGACATCAGTGGTGACAGCGGTGACAACAACCCCACCATCCAAAACCGGGGCACGTGCCGATGCTTTACAAGGTGCTTTGTCCCCAAGCGTTCCCCCACCTTACTGGTGGCCCTGGTGCTGTCCCCACCTCCCCAACCCCATGTCCCCACCTCTGCCACCT
>NW_008236763.1:2118400-2121290 GCF_000691975.1 Corvus brachyrhynchos
GGGGACGGACACTCAGGGTGGTCCTGGGGGGCTCTGGGGGGCCCCTGGAGGTCTGGGGGGCTGCAAGGGTACCTGGGCAGCAGCGAGGAGGGGAAGAGGAGGCGCAGTTTGTTGTGCAGCTCCTGGAACTCCTCGAAGGTGCGCTGCACGAAGGTCACCTCGCCCGGGCTGTCCCGCTGCACCTTCACCACGTAGGTCTGCAGAGAGGTGGGGCTGTGACGTGGGATGGGGACCTGGGGCACGCCGAGCGCAGCTTGGGCCTGTCCCCAGCTGTCCCCACTCACGTAGCCCTTGCTGGGGTTGAAGACCCTCTCGTGGCGGCAGAGGAAGACGTCGCGGATCCGGCCGGACGTTTTGAGGGTGTGCGTGCGGGGGGCGAAGGACAGCGTGGGCCGGGCGTCCGAGCCCGTGAACTTCATCTGTGCCAGGTTGTGGATGAAGAAGTTGAGCTTGGTGGCCACGCTGCCCAGGCTGGACTCGATCAACCTGCAATGAGGCCACCGCGTGCTCAGTGCCACCATCCGAGGGAGCCTCCAGCCGCTCCGGCTGTGTCACCCACACATGGCCCCTACCTGGTGAAGTAGGTGGTGGCATCGGCATCCGAGTCCTGCGGCCTCAGCGCGTCGTAGACGTACTTGAGGTCCTCCAGGTCGGAGAGCTCGGGGATGCCACAGGACAGCATCTGGCAGGGATGAGGACAGGGATGAGGACAGGGGACAAAAGGACCCCTGTGCCATGCTGAGGGGAATTTTGTGGCCCCCCCGGCTCTCACCAGCCCCAGCAGGTTGAGGAAGAGGTGGGTGTGCTTGCGGATCAGGTTGTAGGCCTGGCAGCACAGGTCCACGAAGTCGTGGAAGCGGCTGGAGGGCTGGTCCCCGCCGTTGATGACGTACGCCATGTCCGAGGTGAAGACAAATGGCGCCCGGTCCCTGCGCCGGGGGACAGGAGACACAAAGTGAGCAGGGATGGGGGTCAGGATGAGGAGAGGGAGAGGTCACCCACCACCGGGACATGGAGAGGAAGAGGTCACCCACCACCAGGACAAGGACAGGGAGCTTCCCCCTCCGCAGGGAAGAGGGCAGGAGGTCCCAGGGGCCTCTCTCACCTCTTGATGTTGCCGAACATCTGGGCATGGCCCAGGAACCGGCCGAAATCGATGTGGAACATGTGGCCCGTGGTCTTGAGCATGATGTTGTCGTTGTGCCTGTCACAGATGCCCAGCACGTAGGTGGCCACACAGCAGCCGGCGCAGGAGTAGATGAAGTTTTCCACAGCCTGCGAGGAAGGAGGGAGGGAAGGACAAGCGTGGAGAAAGGATGGATGTGATGGGAAGCGAGGGGCTGGTCCCTGGAATGGGGGACACGAGGAGCAGGGACTCTCCCTCACCTTCTCGTACTCGTCCTCCTCGGGGTTGTGCTTCTGCAGCCAGTCCGCCAGCGGCCGGTCCTTGAAGGAGCCCGTCACGCCGTGCTCCACCTGGATTTTTCGCAGGGTCTCGGCGTTGGGGATCATCTCCACCATGCCTGGTGGCCGGGACAGCGGGGTGAGACCCTTCCAACCCCAAACAGCGAGACCCTGACCCCCTTTGCCACCAACCCACCCATCACCACTGCCTGACAGGGATAGGCTGGTGGGATCAGACCCCAGGATGTCCCGAGCCATCCCCAGCCCCACCCGGAGCCTGGTGAGCCTTGGGGACAGCCAAACTCCATCTCACCTCGCCCGCGGCCGGTGGAGAAGCAACGGAAGATGACCATGCGCATGTCCAGCCCCTCCTGCACCCAGATCTTGTTCATGATGCGGATCATCTGCAGCGTCAGCATGTCCTGCCGCAGGTCATCGCCACACTGCCGGGGAAGAGCCACCAGAGCCGTCAGAGCCAGGGGAGAGCCAGCAGAGCCAGCAGCAAGGGTGATCTCGGAGGGCTGGGGCAGGATTTGGGCATGGCCAAGGGCACCAGGCTCACCTTGAAGATGACCCGGATGTTCTCCCCGAGCGGATCCACGTTCTGGAAGGAGAGCTTCAGCGGGACGGCGTTGGAGTTGAAGTAGGAGCAGTCCTGCCGCGGGAGCGAGGGGCAGCTGGTCAGGGTGGGCCACAGAGGAGCGGGCAGAGGAGCCCCCTGAGCCCCCCAGGGATGGCACTCACCCGGGGCACGATGCCCTTCACCAGCAGGCTGGGACTGAGCGGCAGCCGGCACGAGCCGTGGGCCTTGAAGAACTGCGCCACGTCCTCCAGCCCCTCGCGCAGGATGCCCTGCGGGGTGGGAATGGGGTGGGGTGGGCATGGGATGGGATAGGGTGGGATGGGATGCAGTGGGATGCAATGGGATGGGAGAGAGAGGGGTGGGCATGAGAAAGGGTTAGCATGGGATGGAGTAGGCATGGGATAGAGCGGGCAAAAAGCACGGCAGACACGGGATAGGATGGACATGCATAGGATGGGCATGGCACGAGGTGGGCATGGGATGGGACAGGGGACTGACACCCAGCACCCTCTGTACCCCTCCTGGCACCCTGGCACCCACCTGGCGGGCGGACGGGGCAGCATCCCGGACCTGCTGTGCCAGCCTGGCCAGCGTGCTGACCAACAGGCACTGCCGGTCAAACTCCTCGCGCAGCCCCTTCCCGCAGCAGCACAGCAGCGCCGCCAGTAGATACTGGTACCGAATGCTGAACTGGGAGTCTTTGAGGCCGTCCTTCAGCAGCCTGCTCAGGGACACGCGGGGTCAGGCCGGGCTCAGGGTGCCCCCCGGCTTGGGGACACGTGGGGAGTCCCACCCCCGGCACTCCCAGAGCCCCTCAAACCCACCAGAAGAAGTAGTGGGTGATCTTCAGGTCGCAGATCGCCCTCTTCATGAGGAAGCGCACAAGGGGGATGTCCCGGTGAC
>NW_008236763.1:2121428-2121690 GCF_000691975.1 Corvus brachyrhynchos
CTGCACGGCCGTCCTCCTCACCTCCTGGTCCGGGAACCTGCAGCCAGGACATGTCCCGTGGGGTGACAGTGCTCTCCCGCCACCACCACATGGGATGGGATCGTCCCCACAACCCACGGGTGGCTTACGTGGCGTGCAGCAGCCCCAGAGCGTCCTGGTGGCTCATGGAGGTCCATTGGCTGAGCAGGGCGTAGATGTCGGGCAGGCAGCCCCAGTCCCAGCTGGGGGCACTGGCCAGCAGCATGGGCAGGGTGCAGGGGGA
>NW_008236763.1:2122128-2128063 GCF_000691975.1 Corvus brachyrhynchos
AGGGACCGGTCAGCTGTCCCCGTGGAGAGGGACAGCAGGGAGGGCAGAGCACGGGAGAACCGGTAGCACCCAGCTCTGGAAAACTCCAGCTGCAGCCCCAGAGGGAGGATCAGACCCTCGGACACCCCCTGTGCGTGCTGGGGGATGTCACCAGTGTGCCCCCAGCAGGACAATGCCACCCCCAGGTTTATTTACCAATAAAGTGATTTTTTCTGCATGGCCTCCCGCAGCTGGCGCTGGTCCTCCTCCCCCAGGCTGCCGAACTCGTACCTGGGGCTGAACTCGGCCGCAGGCGGGTTGGTGAACTTCACCTCGAAGGCCGAGGTGGGGAAGTCAATCTGGGGCAGGGGCAGAGGCAGAGGGTGAGGGGACCCCCCACGTGGAGCTTTGGGAGGGGGGAATGTGCCTCTGGAATGCCAGGAGGTACCTGCAGGATGACGCTGTCGGGCTGGTTGAAGTTGGGGGCACTCGACCTGGCCCTGGAGTTGTCCTGAGTCGCCGGCCACAAGCCCAGGAGCTTCCGCCCGCAGGTCAGGACCCTGGGGGAGGACAAAGGGTGGCACTGGGGGGTCCCTCTGCTGGGGCAGGAGGGTGGCACCGCTGCCGGTGCTGAACTGAGGCACTGGGGACCCCACAGCACTGGGGCCCTGAGGTGCTGGGGACCCCAAGGTGCTGAGGACCCTCCTGCACCCCCCAGGGATGCCAGCCCAGCCCCTCACTGTGGCCAGGGTTCTGGGGACCCCATGGCACTGGGGACCCTCCTGCCCCCCCCCAGGGATGCCAGCCCAGCCCCTCGCCATGCCCAGGCTGCTGGCACACCCCACGTACTGCCTGAAGTTGAAGAGCGGGGTGGTGACCCAGCCCAGGGCCTCGGGGACCCGCCGCTGCTTGTTGGCGTCGGAGGAGCCGCCCGGGGGTGGCACGGGCACGGCGAACAGGGTGACACTGAGCAGGGTCTCCCGGGGCAGACGGTTCACCTGGACCGGGAAGCAGATCCTGCGGGAGAGAGGCTGAGGGCTCAGGGAGCTGGGGATGGGCTCTCCCAGTCCCCTCCTTGGGATGCCCCAGGAGAGCCCAGCCCCACTGAGACCTTTGCTGCTGGCACCGGGGTGTCCCTGGAAGTCCCATGCCATGGCCAGACACCCTGCAGGTTTGGGGACAGCCAGCTGGTGCTGTCCCAGCTCCGGGAAGTCCGGCCACGCTCTCCGTTCCGGGAAGGTGACCGCAGGGAACGGGGCCCTCCACGGAGAGCCCCCGCCGGGCACTGACCTTGCCCCACACCCCGAGGGTGCTGCGTGGGACCCCGGGGCTGGGATTCCTCTCTGACGCTCCCAGGGAGCCCGGGGTGGCAGCTACATCCCGCGGGAAGGGGATTGATCCCGGGATCGCTCTGCTCGCCGCCGTCCCGCCGGGCGCCTGTCCTTGGGGGCACCGGCGCCTTCTAAAATTATCCCGTCCCATCCCCACCTCCCCTCCCCAGGCCGCTGTGGATGCCAGGCAGATGCCAGGCGTGGCGAGGGCTCAGCGCGGCCTCCCCGCCTGCTCCCGGCGCTATTTTGGGAGCAGATCCCCTTTCCCAGGGCGGGGGCAGATCCGGGTGCTATTCCCAGGGATGACACCAAAGCTTCCAACACCCAAAAACCGGCGCGGAGAGGAGCAGGGGAGGAGGATGAGGAGGAGGAGGAAGGCAGCGTGGGTGGGCACCGCGCCCCCCGTGCCCACCCCAGGGCCGGGGTGCTGCCCTTACTGCTGGTCCCAAATGATGAGGTGGAAGAGGTATTTGTGGACGGGGGCCTTCCTGGTGAGCAGGGGGCTGCACAGCTCCTTCCCGCCATGGCTGAGGGAGCACGAGAGGTAGAAATCTTCATAACTGCGGGAAAAAAACCCCAAATGAGCCGCGTGGGGCCACCGGAGCCCCTAAATCCTGCCCCGAGGGTGGGAAAGGGGGGCAGAACAGGGACACCTCCTCCCCCCCAGCCCCGGTGTCCCCAGCGCCATATGGCACGGAGCATTCCGGCACACGGGGGGGCCGTGCCATGTGGCAGGAACATGCTGGGATTTTGGGATGTCCCAGTGCCAGCATTCCCAGGCACACAGTGGGATTTTGGGGTGTCCCAGTGCCGGCATTCCCAGACACACAGTGGGATTTTGGGGTGTCCCAGTGCCAGCTTTCCCAGGAACATGCTGGGATTTTGGGATGTCCCAGTGCCAGCATTCCCAGGCACACAGTGGGATTTTGGGGTGTCCCAGTGCCGGCATTCCCAGACACACAGTGGGATTTTGGGGTGTCCCAGTGCCAGCTTTCCCAGGAACATGCTGGGATTTTGGGATGTCCCAGTGCCAGCATTCCCAGGCACACAGTGGGATTTTGGGGTGTCCCAGTGCCGGCATTCCCAGACACACAGTGGGATTTTGGGGTGTCCCAGTGCCAGCTTTCCCAGGAACATGCTGGGATTTTGGGATGTCCCAGTGCCAGCATTCCCAGGCACACAGTGGGATTTTGGGGTGTCCCAGTGCCGGCATTCCCAGACACACAGTGGGATTTTGGGGTGTCCCAGTGCCAGCTTTCCCAGGAACATGCTGGGATTTTGGGATGTCCCAGTGCCAGCATTCCCAGGCACACAGTGGGATTTTGGGGTGTCCCAGTGCCGGCATTCCCAGACACACAGTGGGATTTTGGGGTGTCCCAGTGCCAGCTTTCCCAGGAACATGCTGGGATTTTGGGATGTCCCAGTGCCAGCATTCCCAGGAATATACTGGGATTTTGGGATGTCCCTGTGCCAGCATTCCCAGGAATATGCTGGGATTTTGGGATGTCCCGGTGCCAGCATTCCCAGGAATATGCTGTGATTTTGGGGCATCCTGGTGCCAGCATTCGCAGGAACATGCTGGGATTTTGGGGTGTCCCAGTGCCAGCATTCGCAGGAACATGCTGGGATTTTGGGATGTCCCGGTGCCAGCATTCCCAGGAATATGCTGGGATTTTGGGGCGTCCCGGTGCCAGCATTCGCAGGAACATGCTGGGATTTTGGGGTGTCCCAGTGCCAGCATTCCCAGGAATATACTGGGATTTTGGGATGTCCCGGTGCCAGCATTCCCAGGAATATGCTGGGATTTTGGGATGTCCCGGTGCCAGCTTTCCCAGGAACATGCTGGGATTTTGGGATGTCCCAGTGCCAGCATTCCCAGGCACACAGTGGGATTTTGGGGTGTCCCAGTGCCAGCTTTCCCAGGAACATGCTGGGATTTTGGGATGTCCCAGTGCCAGCATTCCCAGGCACACAGTGGGATTTTGGGGTGTCCCAGTGCCGGCATTCCCAGGAATATGCTGGGATTTTGGGGTGTCCCAGTGCCAGCTTTCCCAGGAACATGCTGGGATTTTGGGATGTCCCAGTGCCAGCATTCCCAGGCACACAGTGGGATTTTGGGGTGTCCCAGTGCCAGCATTCCCAGGAATATGCTGGGATTTTGGGGTGTCCCAGTGCCAGCTTTCCCAGGAACATGCTGGGATTTTGGGGTGTCCCAGTGCCAGCATTCCCAGGCACACAGTGGGATTTTGGGGTGTCCCAGTGCCGGCATTCCCAGGCACGCTGCGGGACCTTGGGGAATCCCAGGAGCTGGAATTGATGCTTCCTCCGCACTCAGGATATCCCACGGTTCACAACCCTTCCCTGCCACACCCTCAGCGCCTTTCACGCCCCCTCCCCACTCAGAACATCCCGATTTTACCACGGCTCCTTCCCTTCAATCCTGACCCGGGACGCTCGGGGGGTGTCTCACCCCTTATTCCCAACATTCCTGGGAATCCCTTGGATAGAAACATGACTCGGAAGGGAGGATTTCACCCAGGTGAGCCCCTTACCTGGCGGCCCAGGTGATGGGGATGCGGTGGGTGGCGTAGACGGTGAAGGACAGGGGACAGCTGAGCAGCAGCTCCTCCTGGGCCACCCCCAGCTCGCGGCTCCCGGGCGCGGCCGTCTGGAAGTCGGCGTTGAAGGTGCTGCAGTAGAGCTCCACCAGGTTGAGGATGGCGGCCGTGAGGCTCTCCACGATCCTCTCTGCGGGAAACACGGACAGGGATCCATCAGGCCCTCAGGGATCCGTCAATCCCTCATGGATCCATCAGTGCCTCATGGATCCATAAATCCCTCAAGGATCCATCAGTTCCTCATGGATCCATCAGTGCCTCATGGATCCATAAATCCCTCAAGGATCCATCAGTTCCTCATGGATCCATCAGTGCCTCATGGATCCATAAATCCCTCAAGGATCCATCAGTTCCTCATGGATCCATCAGTGCCTCATGGATCCATAAATCCCTCAAGGATCCATCAGTTCCTCATGGATCCATCAGTGCCTCATGGATCCATAAATCCCTCAAGGATCCATCAGTTCCTCATGGATCCATCAGTGCCTCATGGATCCATAAATCCCTCAAGGATCCATCAGTTCCTCAGGGATCCATCAGTTCTTCATGGATCCATCAGTGCCTCATGGATCCATAAATCCCTCAAGGATCCATCAGTTCCTCATGGATCCATCAGTCCCTCAGGGATCCTTCCTTCAAATCTGCATTTGGGACCCCCACACTGGTTTCCCCCACCCAGGGATGGATTAACAATGGGGAGAATTCCAAACTTCCCATTTGGAGTAGGGGGAATCCCAAGTTTCCCATTTGGAGCTCACAAGGAGCAACAACACCCCCCAAAATCCTCTTTTTTTTTTTTTTTTTTTCTCAACCAGACCAGTTTCCAACCCGTTTTTGGCCTCGAGAATGGAAGGGGGAGGAGGGGTTTGAAGATGAAAAGCACCACGAACTTGAGCCCAGAAAGGGGGAGCAGGAGAAGAGAAATACCTCGATTTTCCCTCTTGGCCAGAACATTTGGATCCTGTGGAGGGAAAAAAACCAAAAAACAAAACAAAACCACAAAAAAAAAGAAAAAAAAGAGAGAAAAACCACAAGAAAACCCCCTGAGCTCCAGCCTGGCGCTGCCAAGGCGGATTTTACATAACCACCCCGAGCTGCCAGATCCAGGCCTGCTCCCGGTTATTCTGGGATTTTCCATGAGGAGAAAGGAGGGAATGGAGCCAGATGTGACAATTTTTTTTCCCCCCTCCCAGCTCCTGGCCGAGCCCTGCAGGTGCCCCTCGCTCACCTTCTGGATTTTGGGCTGCATGCGGGACGGGCAGGGCGGCATCTGGTTGAGGGCTGCGGTGATTTCCTGGGATTCCACGGCCGCCAGGGCGTTGCAGATGGCCATGACCGACTGGATCACCCGCTCGGCCTTCAGCGGGAAATCTCCCTGGAAGGGGCAGAGGGGCTGGAGTGGGACCCCACAGCAGCCGAGGGGGCAGGGCTGGTCCCCGGCACACCCCCGGCACTGGGAGCGGAGTTTGTGCCTTGGTTTTCCTGATTTTCTGCTCTTTTTAGGTGGATTTTTGGGAAAGGTTTTGCCCCGGAGGGTGGTGGGGCACTGGAGAGGCTCCCCAAAAAATGGGCACGGCCCTGAAGCTGCCAGCGCTCCAGGACAACACTCCCAGGAGTGCACAGATTTTGGGGTGTCTGGGCAGGGCCAGGGGTTGGAATTGATAATCCTTATGGATCTGGGATATTCCAGGATTCCTTTCTCTGACACACCCTTAAAATCCCACAAACAAAAGAGAAAAGAACCCACCCCAAAGGCAAAGTGACCCCCAAGTGACCCCAAAACCGCCCCGTCCATCCCTGCCCTCACCTCGGCCGCCAGGAAAGCGTCCAGCTCGTTGTGGAAGGTGTCGAAGAGGAGGCTCAGGGCCTGCCTGGGGGACAGGGGACAGCGCTCAGCCCTGGCTGGGGCACACTTGGGGACAGTGCCACCGTGTGCCCCTGGGACAGTGACACCGTGTGCCCTTGGGGACAGTGCCACCGGGTGGCTCGCGGGACAGGGACGACATG
>NW_008236763.1:2129328-2133901 GCF_000691975.1 Corvus brachyrhynchos
CCGGGGGCCGTGGGGCGTCTGGCCGGGGTGCCCCCTGGGGACAGTGCCACCGTGTGCCCCTGGGACAGTGACACCGTGTGCCCCAGGGACAGTGACACCGTGTGCCCCCCTGGGACAGTGCCACCGTGTCCCCCGGCCGTACCTGCTGATGGTCTGCTTGATGGGCCGCTCCTGCAGGTGGATGTAGTGGTTGAGGGTGGAGGGGCTCTGGTCATCGCTGGCCTGGGGACACACAGAGGCTGAGCGGGGCCGCTCCGGCCGCAGGGAGGTGGCACTGACCCCGCTGACCCCCCCAATGTCCCACACCCACCGTGCGGGACAGGACACTACGCACCCCCCTCCTCCTCAGCAGCTGCAGCCGGATGTCGATGTCGAACTTCCTGCAGTGCTGGATGTGCTCGTGGCTGCCCAGGGCGTGTTTGCTGCAGGGATAAGGGCACAGGCTCAGCCCACACCCCAAAATCCCATCCCAAAATCCCTCCTGGGGTGCCCCATCCCGAAATCCCACAGCCAGGCAGCCTTGGGATGGGTTCACAGCGAGGCCGAACTTCCTGCAGGGCTGGGTGAACTCTTGGCTTCCCAGAATGCAGGGAGAGCCCCACAGGCTCGTCCCACACCCCAAAATCCCATCTGGAGTGCCCCAAAATCCCTCCTGGGGTGCCCCATCCCAAAATTCCATGGCCAGGCAGTCTTGGCTGGGGCTCCCAAGGGGGCTGAACTTCCTGCGGGGCTGGGTGTGCTCGTGGATATCCAACATGCAGGGAGAGCCCCACACGCTCATCCCACATGCCAAGATCCTGCCTGGATGCCCCCAAATCCTGCCTGGAATACCCCATTCCAATATCCCACACCCAGGCAGCCTTGGCCAGAGCTCAGGGTGGCCGCCCTGCCTGCGCAGGGACCTTTGTGGCACCAGGAAACCCAGAGAATGAGGAATTGTTTTCCCTCCTTCCCCTCCAGAGCCGGGCCTGGCGCCGGAGCTGGGCGTGGAGGAGCCCAGCCCGCCAGGACCTGCCCAGGGAGCTGTGGGAAGCAGGGCATGGATCTGAGGGGCTGGAGGATGCTCTGAGAGTGGGATTGGGGTGAACCACGGAGCTGGGAATGAACAGGGAGAAAGAACGCTGGAGCTGGGAATGACAGGGAGAACCCTGGAGCTGGGAATGACAGAGGGAATCCTGGAGCTGGGAATGACAGGGAGAACCCTGGAGCTGGGAATGACATCCTGATCCCACTGGTGTGGGAAGTGGATCTGGAGCAGGACCCACTCCAGTGATCTGTGGCAATCTGAGGGGCTGGAGGATGCTCTGAGAGTGGGATTGGGGTGAACCCTGGAGCTGGGAATGGCAGGGAAAACCCTGGAGCAGGGAGTGACATCCTGATCCCCCGGGGAAGCCTCCCTGGAGCAGGACCCCTCCAGCCCCGCTTCCTTTGCTGGCTCCGGGCGGAAGGAGCTGGTGGAGCCCTGGATAAATCCCACAGGAATCCTGTGACAGCGGCTCGGGATGCCGAGCAGAGCTCCAGCGCCTGCCCAGCTCCGCAGGGAGGGTTTTGGCACTTCCAGCATCTCCTGGGCCATGGGAAGATGTGGGAAGAAAAGATCGGCCACAAAAGGGGCTTTGTGTCCCGGGGCTTTCCCAGAGAACTCTGAGGGCCCCGGGAGATACCAGGAAATGTCCCGTGGGGTCTGCTCCGTGCCCAGGGGGCTGCTCCCCGCTAGAAAATGGGGTTCATCCCTTTGGGAATGCCATCCCACAGCTGGATGGATCCGGCCCTGGCAGCTCTGAGCGCCCCAGGGCTGCTGTGCCCGCCTGGACGCAGCTGGACACAGCTGGACACAGCTGGACACACGTGGATGGGGCTGTTTGGCATCACAAGGGCTCAGCACCCTTGGGAACAGCCCCTCGGGGTGGCCCTGAATCCCCTCTGGGTGGCCCCAAAACCCCTTGAGGTGGCCCTGAAGCTCCTTTTGGTGGCCCCGAAGCCCCTTTTGGGTGGCTCTGAAATCCCTTGGGATGGCCCTGAATCCTCTTTTGGTGGCCCTGCAGCCCCTCGGGGTGCCAGGAGCAGCTCTGGGCTCCCTCAAAAGCCTCTCCCGATCCCAAGCCATTCCCATCCGTCCCTTTAGGTCCCAATTCCCGCGGCAGGGCTGGCTCCAGGGGCAGCTCTCCAGCGGCAGCAGCTGGCTCCAGCCCCGGGAAAGGCCGGGAATGCCGCAGCTGCTGCTTCTCCCTCCGCAGAGAACTCTCCCCAGCCTCCAAACCCTCTGGAAAGGCAGAATTCCTCCAGGAAAGGCAGGAGGGAAGGAGGGATGGGATCCCCTTTGCCCATCCCTGGCACTGCCCGGGTGTTCCTGAAATCCCGCATCCCTCTCCCTCCTTCTCCTGGGATTTATCCAGGGCTGGGAGAAGCCGGGCTCCGCTTCCTGACACGGCTTTTAGGAATTCTCCTCCAAAAAGCATTTTTGGCAGCTCCCAGCTTCCCAGCCCGTTTTCCAGGCGCGTGGGGATCAGCCTGACCGACACCCTGCCGCCGGGAGCCACATTCCCAACACGCCACTTTTGGCAGGAGAGGCTCCAGCTGCAGGAAGAAGAGCGGAGAAGCTCCTGCTGTGCTCTCCGGGATCAGCCCTGGAGTGCCTGGGATGGATTTTCCCCGTTTTTTCCCCCCCCTCCATTATCCACAGCCACTCACTTCTGCAGGAATTCCTCCAGGCCGCAGATTTTGAGCAGGAAATCCTCGACGTCCACGGCGTGGAGCTCATCATGGGTGTAGCACAGGGCCTGGTAAATGAGCAGGTCCACGGTGGAGGAGCCTGTGGGGAACGGTGGGAACGCTGGGAATGGCGGGAATGCCGGGATTCCAGCTTTTCCTGGGGGCTTGGATCGCACTCACAGTCGCAGGTGAAGGTGAGGGGCTCCCTGAGGCTGTCACACACCACTGTCACCTTCAGGCTGACGCCGTGGCCCAGCTGCTCCGGGCTCAGGTTCACGGCATTCCACACCAGGCCCGTCCCGGAATAATCCGTGCTGCCGGAGCTGGAGCGCAGCCTGAGGAATCGGGGATGGATCGGGGATCCTGCTGGATTTGTGGGGGGGTTGTCCTCCCCCCCCCGCCCCCCAAATTCACCCGTTTTGGGGGGGTTTTTTGCCTTGTTTGGGTACTCACACGTCCAGCATGTGACAGAACGCGGCCACCTCCTCATCCCGCTCCTCGGACACCTCGAAGAGCTCGTAGCCGTTGGCCAAGGAGTGCGGCCGGGGGGCCACCTGGGGGGCAGGACACGAGCCCGTCAGCTGGGGGCCACCCCCGGGGGTCCAGCCTGAAGCCCACCCCCATGGGGACCACCGGACCACCCGCTGGAGCAGCCTGTGCCACCCCAGGGCCACCGCGGAGGGGACAGAGGTGGCCCTGCAGTGGTGTGGGGGATGTGGCCAGCACAGGGGGGGTTTGAGCCCCTTACCCATGGCTGGGGGACCCCCAGAGCCCTCCCAAAAGTGGCCATTTCCAGGGATATCCCGCAGGGATGGAGCTGAGGAGCAGCAGGATGGGCAGGGACTGTCCCCAGGCCGTGGGGGTGCCGCAGGGGACGCTGCCCGCTGCTGTCCCCACCCAGGGCAGGGGGCCCCGCCGTGCCAGGGGGGTCCCCGGGGTTCTGTTGCTGTCCTGCTGGGGACAAAGGCGGCTCTGTCACAGCGATCAACCCGGGAAGGGCTCCCGGGAGGAGCTGGGAATGCCGCGGCTGCTCCAGGAGATTTTAATTCTCTTTCCTAATGAGGTTCTGGCACTTGGAGAGCCACGAGTGACCCGGAGAGTGAGCCCAGGTCCCTGAGGAAGGGGACTTTTCCTGGCTTTTATCCCCTGCTCTGCTGTGCCACAGCTGGAATTCTGCCCCTGCCGTGGGCGTTCCAGGGTCTGGCCCATGGGACCTCCAGTTTCGGGGTTCTGGGCAGGGCTGGCTCATGGGATGTCTCTATGCTCGGACACCTCTTCCCACATCCCACACAACATTCCAAGGAGCCACGAGGGTGGGACAAGGACAACCCGCCCGGAGTGAAGGACACGCAGCTCCAGGACATCCCAGCGCTGAATTCCCAGCTCCTTTCCCACCCCAATTCCAAGGCCAGCAAGGGAAGCCTCTCACCGGCTCCACGGAGATCCTGCGGTTCTTGTTGGGCGCCAGGTTCTTCCTGCTGCCCGAGCGGGGTCCGTAGGTCCGCGGGGGCACCTGCGGGGGCATGGTCTTGCTCCGTGCCACCGGCTTCCCGCTGGATTCCTTCTCCAGGATGCTCCTGCCTTCCTTCCAGCCCCGGGAATTTTCCCGCAGCACCTCGGACTCGTAGGTGGACTTGAGGTTGAGGCAGGTGATGGCGTCCACGCCGTAGGGATCCTCCTGGGAGATGCGGCGCCCCAAAAGCTTGTCCTGCGCCACCGAGAACATGTTGATGTCCCTGGGCTGGCCCTGGCCCTTGGGGGACAGCGGGGACGCCTTCCCCAAGCGCTGGCCTCCCTCGGGACAGCCCCACAGCGGGTGCCGGGGGGGCAGCGGCGGCGGCGAGAGCTTTTTGGGGGAACC
>NW_008236763.1:2133985-2137256 GCF_000691975.1 Corvus brachyrhynchos
GGGTCGGAGCCGGAGAGCCCCCGCGCCGCTTTGATGTTCCTGTCCCCGCAGCCGTTCCTGTCAGTGGGGTCGTCCCAGGAGATGAGGGAACGCTCCTGGGGCTGCTCCTTCCTGGCCCGGCTCTCCTCCTTGTCCTGGCGGATTCGGGATAAGGCGTCGTATTCCATCTGCAGCGCCTCGGCCAACGCCAGCTCCTTGCGGCTCAGCCCCACCGACTCCAGCGCCGGCCAGTGCTCGCCAGGGCCCGACATCCTGCCGGGATCGGGATCAGGGTCAGGAGAACGGCATCCTGCTGCTCCGGCCTCCTGGGAACCGGGAAAGGCGAGGGGTTAATGGATGGGCAGCCCACGGGTGTCTGGGAATAGGGAAAGGTGGGGGATTGATGGATGGGCACTGGGAATAGGGAAAGGTGGGGATGAACGGGTGGGCAGCCCATGGATGTCTGGGAATACCCTGGGTATAGGGAAAGGTGAGGGATTGATGGATGGGCACCCTCACCCCCCCTGCTGTCCCCAGGCCGATCCCTGCTGTCCCCAGGCCAGTCCCGGCTGATCCCCGCTGTCCCCTCCCAGCCCTGTGGGGTTTTTGTCACCCCCCAGACCTGTCACCCCCTCCCCACCCTACAAGAGGCCCCCCTGGCCCCAGGCTCTGTAGGACCAGATGGCTCCTAATGAGCTCCACAACTCCCGCAGGATTTGTGCCGTTCCCGGTCCCTCTCGGCCCCCCAGCACCGGCTCATCCAGGGATTTTGGTGCTTTCCAGCTGGAAAAAACGACTCCGGGGGGCTGAGAGGCTGGGAATGTTCCCTTCCCTGGCATTCCGGGCCCTGCTGGCAGCTGTGAGCTTTTCCTGGAAAAGCAGAAATCCCAAAAGCTGGCAGCGCCGGGTTTTTGGAAGGGGAACAGAGGAAAATCCACTTTTAACCCAAAAGCAACAAACTCCGAACGGAATTTCGTGGCTGACAAAGCCACAGCTCCGCGCTCGGCTCCAAGACAAACATCTGCATCCCGCTGGAGCTCGGTGGGGCTGGAATTGCCACGGGAATGGGGTGGGAAGCACGTTCGACCCCACAGAGCCAACAGCAGCTGGAGAAAAGCCACGCTGAGGGCTCCTGCTGCCACCAGGGGATGTCACCAGGGCTGGGGACATCCGAGCGGGCGGCTCAGCCCCTTCCCTTCCCAGCTGGGGCAGCACAAGGAGCAAGGATTGGGAGAACCCCGCGGAAGAGCCCCAAAATCGCCCTCCAAGTGCAGGTGCGGGAGCGGGAGCTGATGGTCGCCTGTCGCCGTGTCACACCCACGGACTTTCGGAATCACTCACCGCCCCACCCCAGCCCCCAACCAGGGCCAGGGCTCCGGGGGACCCCCAGGGGGACGCTGGGGGTGGCGTCGCGCTGTCCCCGCTGCCACCACCCGTGTCCTATGCAAATCTCGGCTTCCTCCCTGCCACCCACCCGGCGCCGGTGGCACAGGGGACAGGAGGGGCACAGGGACAGGAGGGGCTGCAGCCCCAAAAACACCCCAAAACCGCCTCAAAACCACCCCAAAACCGCTCCAAAACCACCCCAAAACCACTCCAAAAACGTCCCAAAACCGCCCCGGAGAGCTGATCCATGGGAAGCACAGCTCGGGAAGCATCCTGGGATGCACTGGGAAGCAGCAGCAGGATTTGGGATCGCCCTCCCTCCCCGGCGCTCCGGGGCGGCCCCGGGGGATGGATCCCGCTGCTGTATCCATGGAAAATGCTCCAGCCCTTTCCCTGTTGCCATGGGGCTCCTCTCCCGGAGCCAGCTGCTCCCGGGATGCAAGGAGGACATGGATCATCATCCAGGGATGTGGGGAGGACAGGGATCATCATCCCGGGGATGCAGGGAGGACATGGATCATCCTGGGGGTGCAGGGAGCACAGGGATCATCCCGGGGTGCACCCCCAGCCCTTTCAGGGTGCTCATCCCGCAGGATTCCCGTGCCGTGGAAGAGAGCCACATCCCAAGGACACGCCGCAGGCACAGGCCGGACACAGGCATGGAAAAGCGGGATGGGGCTGGGAATGCTGCTGCTGCTCCCTGCAGGGACCCCCAAGCCTTTGCAACCCCCCGGCCTTGCACAGCCCTTCCCATCCCGGGGTATCCCTGTGCTCCGGCTGGCACATCCCGGTGAATCCCGGTGAATCCCGGTGAATCCCAGTGCATCCCGGCAACGCTCCCACACGGAGCACCTGCTCCCGCTGCAGCAGGCGAGGAACGCCCGGCTGCAGGGCTGGAAGGGAAGGGCTGGAACGGCCGGTCCTCTGGATCCTCTGGATCCTCTGGATCCTCTCCCCAGCCTCCCTCTGGAATTTAGGAGGGTGCTCCGGAGGCGAGGAGGTGGGGCAGGTGCCTGGATGGGGCGGTTATCCTGGGAAATCCGGGATAGGCGGGTTCCCTCACCCCACAGCTCGCTGTCACCCTGTTCCTCCCTCTTCGGGAAGGAAGGATTGGTTTTCCTGGGGGATCCGGGCTCCAGGAACGTTCCCTCACCCCACAGCTCCCTGTTATCCTGTCTCTCCTGCTCTGGGAAGCAAGGATTGATTTTCCTGGTCACGCTGGTGCTCGCCGAGCCCGGCCCAGATCCCGGGAACAATCCCAGCCGTGCTCGGCCTCACACACACGAGCGGCTGCCGGGAGCCCATGGAGCTCCCTCGCTCCAGGGTAGCAGCTCCCAAACCTCTGGAATTTGTTATCCAGGAGCATTCCCGCAGCTTTGGGATCCGCAGGACCGTCCTGCAGGAGCACAGGGATCCCAGATTCCCCCCAGCAGCCTCACAAGAGCTTCCTGCCCCTAAAACCGTGGGGTTTTAGGGCTGGGATGAGCCGACCCTGTTCAGCCTCACACCACGGCTGGCCTGTCCCTGTCCCTGTCCCTGTCCCTGTCCCTGCCCCTGTCCCCATCCAGAGGGTGGAGCTCCTGCCCAGGGCAGGGGGGTTGGAACGACCCCTTAAAGGGTCTTTAAGGTCCCTTACGACCATTCTAGGATTCTGTGACCCCCGTCCCCATCCCTTCCCTATTTCTATCCCCGTGTCCCCATCCCTGTCCCCATCCCTGTCCCTCCCCCTGCGCCGGGAGGGGACAGGACCCCCCCGCACCCCTGTCCTCTTTCCCCGGCACCAACTTCGCCGTTCCTCGGGCACCATTTCATTGTTCCGCTCATCCAACCCCCCCCAAATTCCCGCTCCCCCCTGCCTGAGGGGACATTCCAAGACCCCCGATCCCACAGCGTGCCCCGGGAAGGG
>NW_008236763.1:2138158-2139057 GCF_000691975.1 Corvus brachyrhynchos
CCAAGTGGGCAGCAGATGTGCCCGAGCCATGGCGGAGGTGGCCGGGATGTGTTTTCCCTGGCAGCCAGGCTCCGGCAGAAAGGGATAATGGTCCCCCCTGGAATCCCAGCGCCGCTGGAAAGCCACGCCGGGAGGGCCGTGGGTCACAGCTGTGGTTTGGGTTTAGCGGTGGCAGAGATTATCCCGAGATTATGAATCCCAGAGCATTATCCCGGCCTTCCTCAAGACTCCCCAGGGGACGGGAGGGTGGAGGTTTTGTGGGATTCACCAAAAACAAGGAGATGCCGGAATCTGGGGGTCCCCGGCTGTGACCCCATGTCCCAGCAGGCCCCAAGCAGCCTTGAGTCCAGGGACACTGAAACATTCCCTGTCCTGGCATGGATCATTCCCTGTCCTCCTCTTCCCTTTGAACCCCACACTTTTCTCCAGCGCACCCCACTTTGCTGCAGGGAGAAGAGACAGGGGACCCCCAGAGCTGGGAGTGGAAGCCCCCTGTTCCCGACAGCCCACAGGGAGAGGAATGCGCGGGATGAGCCTGGCGCTGGTTTTTTGGGATCCCGAGCTGTGCCAGAGCCGCGGCATCGGCCGGCAGGGAGAGGCCGTGGGGCTGGGGGCTGCGGGGGGCTCGGGAGGCTCGGGGGGACAGGCAGAGGGGGCAGGCCGGGGGAGAAGGGGTGCAGACAGGGGAGTGCAAATAGCGGGGTGCAGATAGTGGGGTTCAAACAGGGGGTGCAGGCAGGGGGTTAAGGCAAGGGAGGGGCAGGGAGGAAAATGCAAATAATGGGATGCAGACAGTGGGGTTCAGGCAAGGGAGGGTTAAATCAGGGGGTGCAGGCAGGGGGTTAAGGTAGTGAGGGGTAGTACGGAGGGTGCAGATAGCGGGGTGCAGACGGGAATAC
>NW_008236763.1:2139658-2140436 GCF_000691975.1 Corvus brachyrhynchos
CACGGCTCGTTTCTGTCCGAGCGGTGCAGCCTGGGGTGCTCGGCCACAAACCCAGCACATCGCACCGGATTTTGCTGTTTACGCGCAGCGGTTCCGCTTTGGTCGCTTCCCAAGGCTCTGACAGGATTAGTTCGGAATTTTCCAAACATATTCCCTGATCCCATCTTGGGCGTGAGCTCTGGAAATCATTCAGTGCAATCCCCCTGACACGGCAGGGTCACCTGGAGCAGGTGAAAGGGGAAAGTGTGGGTTTTATAATGAAGATAGATGGATATTCTAATATCCAGGTGGATATTCCAGTGGATTGTAATGTCCTGGGGAATATTCTAATGTCCAGGTGGGTATTAAAATGAAGATAGCTCAGCTCTAGGACGCAGGGACCTTGACTATTTTGCCGAGTCAGCGATGTCTCCATAGACACACATCGACATCTTGATTTATTCCATCCTTAAGGCTTGATAATTCCAGGGTGTCCTTGAGTCAGGGATGTACCTGCTGCCTGCTCCACTGAGCAGCTCTCCTTTCATGCTGATTAAGCTTGAAAATATACAAAGATCTTGCATCAAAGAGCTTGAGATAACATTTATTTTCCCCCCCTCCATTTTTGAATTTTTATTATTGTCATTATCATTTATTACTAATTATTTATTTTTATTTATTACAATTTGTTGTGTCACGTAATATAGAATAATGTACTTTATTATATACAATATTGGATCCGTATTCATGACTTAGTACTACTTTATGCATTTATTATTATTTTTTAATTTTTAAATTT
>NW_008236763.1:2140688-2144764 GCF_000691975.1 Corvus brachyrhynchos
AGCGTCAATGAACTTTTATCTCTTCCCGGGAAACTCTGGGACAATTGGGATTGCTCCGCCTGGAGAAGGGAAGCTTCGGGTTGATTTAATTGTGGCCTGAAGGGAGCCGGCGAGAAAGATGGAGAGGGAATGTTTACAAGGGCCTGCAATGACAGGAGAAGGGGGAATGACTTCAAACTGCCGGAGGGCAGGGATAGGTGGGATATTGAGAACAAATCCTTCCCTGCCAGGGTGGGGAGGCCTTGGAATGGAATTCCCAGAGAAGCTGTGGCTGCTCCTGGATCCCTGGATGCATCCCAGGCCAGGCTGGAGCCAGCTGGGATAGGGGAAGGTGTCCCTGCCCATGGAGCTGGATGAGCTTTAAGGCGCTTTCCAACCCAAACCACTCTGTAATTCCATGATCCCAGGATTTCACCCTCATAAACACAATCTGAGGAATGGATCCCACAAACACGAGTTTGGTTTACTTAAGGAAGTGTCAGCTGTTGGGGGAAAAACCCTGAGAAAAGCCCATTTTTTTTTCTCCTCCTAAAATAGAGATAAATGCAAATCAGGATGTTCAGGGTGGTGGAAGTGCTTCCCCATCCCAAATTCATGGAGGGATTTAGGGGGATTTGCAGAGCAATTCGCTCTTTGTGACTTTAATCGAAGTGATCACTTTTGTTTTTCCTTCTCCTTTCCCACATTTCACAACGAAAGGAGCGTTGCACAACATTTTTTATTTGTTATCTGCTCTTATTTACCGAAGGTTTGGGTGGCATTTTGGGCAGATCTTTGGGGGAGCAGCCCAAAATTCCTGGCAGATGCATCATGCCAGCCACAAAACTCATCCCAGGTACAAATCAGTATTTTAAATAGTTGTGGGGTTTTTTGTTTTTGTTTTTTTTTTTTTAATTAAAAGGTCTGAATTTGAGGCGTGAGATGCCCCCAGGGACTCTGATGGGGACAAATTTAATTATCAGTGACATGATGATCACATCAGTGCCTGTTTAAAGCCTCCCCTCCGGGGCTGTTTTACCTAAAATTACCTCAAATCCCAACTTTGTTTTCAGTATTTTGCTTTATTTCAAAGCTGGAAAAAGCGATCACACCTGAACCCAACCCCTGTTGTGTTTCCACTTGAAATAGAACTTAGAAACTAATTTTTTTTCCCCTTAAAACGGGACTTTCAGAAACCAAAACTGAGCTTGAATAAGTTCGAGCTTAACTTTTCAGCCACTTGAGATCTTTGCTTTCAAAAAAAGCTGCGGTCTCGTGGGGTTTTTGGTGTCTCGAGGAGGAACTTTTAGTCACAGAAGAGGCAAATGACCGCTTCCCGTGGCGGGGGTGAAGTTTTGGAGTGGAAAAATTGCTCAGCTCATGACTCCTGTGTGATTCACGATTTCCTCTCGAGACCTTGCTCTGCTCCAGGGACATTTTCTGCAGCTCCCAACGACCTGAAATCCGCCGGAGATTCATTCCCTCGGCTCCAGGTTAGGGGTTGTGAGGTGAAATATGGGAAATTTCGAAATAGAGCTGGGCGGGGAAAGTGAAACTGCGCTGGCAGAGCGTGAAATTCGCCCGTTTTTTAGGAGTTTCCACCACGTGGGAGCACACGGAGCTTTTCAGGAGGCTGCATCCCTAAATTTTGTGGTGTTGGCAGCCTGGAAATGTTGTAGAGCTCAGGAACAAAACCTTAATGAACCCCAAGATTAAATCGTGGTGAAATATGAGTATTACCGAGAAGCAAACTGCCTGAACCCCATCATTTATCTGTAAAACCCGGAGGCTTTGAGTGGTAAAATCAGTGCTGAAACGGTTAAAACTCATCTCCCATTGCCTCCCTCAGCCCCTGGGGCAGCAGAATCCCTTTCTCGGAAAGGGGGTGGAGAGGAAATCCGAATTTTTTCTCCTCTTTGGGGCTGATTTTCACACCAGCCCAGCCGTTATCGGCCACTTTGGGTGCCTCCCTCCCTGCCCTGCCCCGGGCGAGGTTTGAAAAAATCGACTCACAAGAGTCCGGAGCATCCTCGGGACGTGGCAGAGCCTTCCCCGGGGGCTGTCCCACCCAAAAATCCCGGGATAACGATCCCGGGATATTCCTGACAGGCAGAGAAAGTCAAAGTCGGTAAGTCTAGCTCGTTTTAAGGGTGTTTGTGTTCAGTATTTTGGTTTTATCCGCCAGAAATCTGTTAAAATTTAGGGAAATTATAATTGGGAAGTGATTGAAGCTGTTAGAATTTGAATTATTATCGGGTCGCTGTCAGTGCTGTTTAGAAATTTGAATGTTTGATAGGCTTCAATCAACTCTGTCCAGCTCCTCTCGGGAAGATTAAGAGCATTTTTTGTTCAGTGTTTTTGGTTTTATCCACCAGAAATCTGTTGAAATTTAGGGAAAATGATAACTTTAAAGTTATATTTAAAGCTGTTTTAATTTGAATTATTATCTGGTCACTGTTTGGAAATTTGACTAATTGATTTGCTTGAATCAGCCCTTCCTAAATATTTAGAAGTGTTTTGATTTTTGGGAATGATTTTATTCCATGTAGTGCCTCACAGAACTGCTGTAAAAACCCTCAGAAGCCTCTCCTAAAATCCCTAAAAATCCTTTTTAACAGGTGGGGCAGGGATTGGAAGTTCCCAGCGCTCAGAATTGGTGCTAAAATTCAGATTTTTGTCGTGTTTTGAGGTTCCAGCCTGTTTTGTCTGCAGCTGCATTCCTCAGGCAGGAGCTTGATTATTTTCAAAATACTCATTTTAAGCTCATCATGTGCCTCACATCCTGATAACCGCTGTGGGAATAAATTCATTTATCTGGGAAAATTCAGCAAAAGGCGATTTAGATTTTACTTTGAAAATTTTGTGGCATTGCAATTTCAAATCTCATTACTTGACGTTATAATTCAAAGAATTAAATTACTGCACGGATTAAAAATTGACTGAAAACATCCCCAAAGCTGCAGCTCACAGGCAAATTGAGGAGTCCATTTTGGGAGTTAATTTCCTGCTTTAGCCTAAATTTTACCGAAAAGGCTCTTGCAGGGATTATTTGCAACCAGATTCTTGTAAAAATTGAGATTTTAATCTCAATTTGAGAGCTGGGAACACATAAATTCTGACACGAGGTCAAGACTTTGAGCCAGTTCAAGCTGCTTTTTTCCCCCCACTATTTAATTGACATTAATTCCTTTCTTTTCCAAGTTTTCCAGCCCGTTTTGAGGGAGGGATGAAAGTGGATTTGCTGAGTGATTGCTGAGGTGAAGCTGCTTTTTGGGAGGATGCCAAAACTGAGAAAGGGCCCTGAAAAATTCGAATTGTGCAGGACTTCCCCTTGTGGCCCTTCCAGGAAAGGCTCTGGCACCTCCTTCCCCAGAAATGCTGTTAAAATTCATTTATTCCCTGAATCCAGGCGTTTTTTTGGGAGGTTGCAGCAGCTTTGGGAGATTTTGGGTAATCAGGGAGGTGGGGAATGTGCCGATTGTGGCTTCTCCTTTGGGAATCAAATCGGGAGCTGCTGGAATGGGGAGAATTCCATTGGGTTGTGACTCAGTTGCTCATTCCCCACCTCTGAGTCAGGAATTTCACCCTGTGGAATTGGAATGTTTCCTGATGGAGATTCCCTAAGTTCCCCACTGTGTGTCACTGCCGGAGTCAGGGCATGGAATTCCAGAATCCCAGGATCATCCAGTCCCACCCCCAGCAGTGGGCAGGAACACCTTCCCCTACCCCGGGTTGCTCCAGCCTGGCCTTGGACATTTCCAGGGATGGAGCAGCCATGAATCCTCTGGGAATTCCATCCCATCCCCTCCCCACCCTCACAGTGAGGGATTCCTTCCCAATATCTCCCCTAAATTTCCCCTTTTTTCAGTCTGAACCCATTCCCCCTTCTCCTGTCACTCCAGTTCCTGTGGAATCTTTATTATCCCAACTAGGAATCCCCCTGGGAATGAGGGAATTGCTCCTGAGGTTTCACTCACATTCCCAAACCAGCTCTGAGCTCAGATGAGCCCCCTGGTCCTCAGTGTTCCCTGTGATTGATGTGGATAAATCCATGGATAAATCCCTGCCCTGAGCAGGGCAGAACCCATTTGTTCCCA
>NW_008236763.1:2144793-2146108 GCF_000691975.1 Corvus brachyrhynchos
TGGCCAGTCCTTCCATGGCTGTTTGCTGGATGCAGCTTGGAATCATGGATTCTTTAGGGTTGGAAAAGCCCTTTGGGATCAGGAAATCCAGCCCAGGGATCTCTAGGGTTGGAAAAGCCCTTTGGGATCAGGAAATCCAGCCCAGGGATTCTTTAGGGTTGGAAAAGCCCTTTGGGATCAGGAAATCCAGCCCAGGGATTCTTTAGGGTTGGAAAAGCCCTTTGGGATCAGGAAATCCAGCCCAGGGATTCTTTAGGGTTGGAAAAGCCCTTTGGGATCAGGAAATCCAGCCCAGGGATTCTTTAGGGTTGGAAAAGCCCTTTGGGATCAGGAAATCCAGCCCAGGGATCTTTAGGGTTGGAAAAGCCCTTTGGGATCAGGAAATCCAGCCCAGGGATTCTTTAGGGTTGGAAAAGCCCTTTGGGATCAGCAAGTCCAACCCAGCTCAACCCAACCGTGTCCCCAAGTGCCACATCCACAGGGACTTTTGAACACTTCCAGGGATAACAACTCCACCCTGAGCAGCTCATTCCAACCTTTTCCATGATAAATTTTTCCTGCTGTTTAATCCAAACCCCCCCCCAGAACAGAACAAAGCAGGAGGGGCCCAGAACAGGATTTAAAATGGGATTTTAGGGCTGATTTTAACTCCTGGATCCATTTTTAGGGCGGTGCTTGAACAGCTCCTCACTGCCAGGATGAGCTCCCCAAGCTCTGCCCAGCATCCAGCAGCCGAGAATTCCTGCAGGATCACCCTTGGACAAGCTCATCAGGTAATTAGCAGCTAATTACCCCTCATTTCCACCACTTCTCTCTGTTATTTTCTCCTCAGAGCAGTGATTTTTATTAAACCCAAGCAATATTTAAATCAGGAGAATTGATCCTAAAGGATTGGGCTTTATCCTGAGGAGTTTGTTCTCTTTCACATCACTGATTTAGGAATATTTTAAAGGGAAAAAACAGTAAAAGTGGGCGTAAAAAAGATGGGATAATGCATATTTTTGTGCTGAATTTGTACTTAATTCCACTCATCACCCTCACAGTGAGGAATTCCTTCCCTAAATTTCCCCTTTTTTCAGTCTAAACCCATTCCCCCATTTCCTATCGCTCCAGTTCCTATGGAATCTTTATTATTATCCAAATCTTTCTTTATGATCCATAATAGGAATCACCCTGGGAATGATGGAATTGCTCCTGAGGTTTCACCCAGATCCCAGAGCAGATGAGCCACAAGATTTGATGTGTTTGGTGTGGATAAATCCATGGATAAATCCCTGCTCTGAGCAGGGCAGAGCACATTTGTTCCCAGCAGGAA
>NW_008236763.1:2146455-2161318 GCF_000691975.1 Corvus brachyrhynchos
ATTCCCAGTCTGGGCTCTGCATTCCCAGTCTGGGCTCTGCATTCCCAGTCTGGGCTCTGCATTCCCAGTCTGGGTTCTGCATTCCCGCTCTTGGCTCTGCATTCCCAGTCTTTCCTCACAGGAACAGCCACATCCAAGTGTGAGGGGTTAAATCCAAATTCTTTGGATTGTTTTTTGGTGGGTTTTTTTGTCTTGCCAAGGACTATTCCTGGCTGGAATTCCAACAAAACTCTGCTCTGTGTTCCAGGTGAGACCCAAACTGCCCCTCCTGAGGATTCTGCAGGCTGCAGGTGCCCAGGGCGACACCTTCACACTCAAAGAGGTGGGGTCACATTCCAGCCTTTATCCCTGGGCTTTTTTGGGAGGTGGGATGGGACTGACTCTTTAATTTCCTCTAGTTGAACCCTCGTCTTTGAACTGGGAGAGCCCCGTTTTTAGCTGGGAGAGCCCCGTTTTTAACTGGGATAGCCCTGTTTTTAACTGGGAGAGTAGCTGGGAGAGCCCCGTTTTTAGCTGGGAGAGCCCCGTTTTTAACTGGGATAGCCCCGTTTTTAACTGGGAGAGTCCTGTTTCTAATTGGGATGGTCCCATTTTTAGCTGGGATAGCCCCGTTTTTAGCTGGGATAGCCCTGTTTGAACTGGGATAGCCCTGTTTGAACTGGGAGAGCCCCGTTTGAACTGGGAGAGTCCTGTTTCTAATTGGGATGGTCCCATTTTTAGCTGGGATAGCCCCGTTTTTAGCTGGGATAGCCCTGTTTGAACTGGGATAGCCCTGTTTGAACTGGGAGAGCCCCGTTTGAACTGGGAGAGTCCTGTTTCTAATTGGGATGGTCCCATTTTTACTGGGATAGTCCCGTTTTTAGCTGGGATAGCCCTGTTTGAACGGGGATAATGCTCTTTTGAACTGGGATAATGCTCTTTTGAACTGGGATAGCGCTGTTTGAACTGGGATAACACCATTTTAACTGGAATAATGCCCCTTTAAACTGGGATAACCCCATTTTAACTGGGACATTTCCATTTCCCCACCTTCACCTCAATTTCCCTCCTTGCCAAGTGTTAACAAATCCAAACCTTCTGCTAAAACACAACCCTCCCTTGGCTAAAAGTGCCAAAAATCACCTGTAATTTACCTCCCACAACGCAGGCCAGCAGGATATTGTAAATCCAAGGAAATTTCCCAGGATTTTGGTGGCTGAGGCAGTGTCCTGTCCCCCACAGGTGATGCATTTCCTGGGCCAGTACATCATGGGGAGGCAGCTCTACGACAAGAGGCAGCAACACATGGTTCATTGTGGAGGGGATCAGCTGGGAGAGCTGCTGGGACTGCAGAGCTTCTCTGTCAAGGATCCCAGGTAGGAAAAAAAAATCTCTTTTCACCAGGAAAAGCTCCTGGAGTCACTGCTGGGTTGAGGGGACAGCTCTGTCCCTTTTGTTCCTGCATCCCCTCAAGCCTTGGGTGTTAAATGTCAGTGAAAATCTTTGTCCTGCACTGAGTTTGGAGGTGAAGTTTGTAATAAACAATTAAAAAAAAAAAAATCCTAATTGGGTTTTATGGGGGCTTTCTAGGAAAAAAATTCACTGTGAGTTTGGGGTCTCTCTAGAAAAAAATTCGCTGTGGTTTTTGGGATCTCTCTAGAAGAGGTTTTAGGGATCTTAACCCCCCCCCCCCCCCCCCCCAAGCCCAGAACTCATTGTGGTTTTTGGGATCTCTCTAGAAAAAAACCTCAGTGGTTTCTGAGATCTCTAGGAAAAAAAACCACCTCAGTGGTTTTTGGGGTCTCTCTAGAAAAAACTCACTGTGGTTTTGGGATCTCTCTAGAAAAAACTCACTGTGGCTTTTGGGGTCTCTCTAAGAAAAAATGTCAGTGGTTTTTGGGGTCTCCCTAGGAAAAACCTCACTGTGGTTTCCAGGGTCTTTAGGGAAAAAATCCTCAGTGGATTTTGGGATCCCTCTAGAAAACAAACCACCTCAGTGGCTTTTGGGATCTCTCTAGCAAAAAATTCCCCGTGGTTTCTGGAGTCTCTCTAGAAGCAGTTTTTGGGATCTCTCCAGAAACAACCCCCCTAGCCCACAACTCACTGTGGGTTTTTGGCATCACTCTAGAAAAAAATCACGGTGTTTTTTGGGGTCTCTCTAAGAAAAAATGTCAGTGGTTTTTGGGGTCTCCCTAGGAAAAACCTCACTGTGGTTTCCAGGGTCTTTAGGAAAAAAATCCTCAGTGGATTTTGGGATCCCTCTAGAAAAAAAACCACCTCAGTGGCTTTTGGGATCTCTCTAGCAAAAAATTCCCCATGGTTTCTGGAGTCTCTCTAGAAGCAGTTTTTGGGATCTCTCCAGAAACAACCCCCTAGCCCCCAACCCCCTTGGGGTTTTTGGCATCTCTCTAGAAAAAAATCACGGTGTTTTTTGGGGTCTCTCTAGGGAAAAAACCTCACTGTGAATTTTGGGATCTCTCTAGGAAAAACTTCAGTGGTTTCTGGGATCTCTAGGAAAAAAACCTTAGTGGTTTTGGGATCTCTAGAAAAAATCACTGTGGTTTTTGGGGTCTCTCTAGGAAAAAATCATTGTGGTTTTTGGGGTCTCTCTAGGAAAAACCTCAGTGGTTTTTGGGATCTCTCTAGAAAAAACCTCAGTGGTTTTTGGGATCTCTCTAGAAAAAACTTACTGTGGTTTTTGGGGTCTCCCTAAGAAAAAACCTCAGTGGTTTTTGGGGTCTCTAGGAAAAACCTCACTGTGGTTTCCAGGGTCTTTAGGAAAAAAATCCTCAGTGGATTTTGGGATCCCTCTAGAAAAAAAACCACCTCAGTGGCTTTTGGGATCTCTCTAGCAAAAAATTCCCCATGGTTTCTGGAGTCTCTCTAGAAGCAGTTTTTGGGATCTCTCCAGAAACAACCCCCCTAGCCCACAACTCACTGTGGGTTTTTGGCATCTCTCTAGAAAAAAATCACGGTGTTTTTTGGGGTCTCTCTAAGAAAAAATGTCAGTGGTTTTTGGGGTCTCTCTAGAAAAAACTCACTGTGGTTTTTGGGGTCTCCCTAAGAAAAAATGTCAGTGGTTTTTGGGGTCTCTAGGAAAAACCTCACTGTGGTTTCCAGGGTCTTTAGGGAAAAAATCCTCAGTGGTTTTTGGGATCTCTAGGAAAAAAGATTCCCTGTGGTTTCTGGAGTCTCTCTAGAAGCAGTTTTCGGGATCTCTCTAGGAAAATCAATTCCCTTTGGTTTTTGGGGTCTCCCTGGACGCTCCAAGGAGATTTTTCCTGGCTCAGGGGGTGACGGTTGCTTGTGTCCCTTCCCCACAGCCCCGTGTACGAGATGCTGAAACGGAACCTGACGGCTGCTGCCCTCTCAGGTAGGTTGGTCACAAACCCATTCCATAAATGTTGCAATAACTGGGTAAGTACTGAAATTCAGGAGCAGATCTGTGGCTGAAGGAGGAATAAACTTCTCTCGAAGGCTTTGCCAAGCAAATCTCTCGGAGTTTGTGTCTTTTCTGTGTGTCAGGAGCTGTTTGAGTGATGTGGCTGCCAAGAAAAGCCAAATTTTGGGCCAAAGCTAAATCCTGAGCGTGGCTGGAATATCCCATCCTTTATTGAAATCAATCTTCAATCAATTGAAATCAATCTTTATTGATTTCTCAATATTTTTTCAGCTTTGGAGCTGCAACTTCTTGCTCTCACCTCGTTTTATACTTTGATGATCTCTAAGAGTTGCTAAAAACTCTGCAAGGCTTTAATCAAACACTGAAACCTTTAAAGGTCATTTCAGCTTCCCCAGCTCATGAGAGGAATCAAATCAAACTCCATCAAAATGAAAATTCTCAAATTAATCTGAGCTGGTGGCTTCCTTGCAGCCAGTTCCTGTTGTAGGGCTGGGAACGTTCACTGGGAAAAAGAAACTCCACTGGGAAAAAGAAACTCCACTGGGAAAAAGAAACTCCACTGTGGAGTTTTGTGCTACATTTCCTGAGGTTTTTAAACAGATAAAATGGATTTAATCCTTCAGAAGGGCTCAGGCACATGGAGAGAAATTCAAAATGAAAACGAACACTTAAAATATGGCCCTAAAGGGTTTGGTTTCCTACCTTGGATTTATTTTTACGGAAGATTCTTTTCAAGAATCTTTGGATTTATTTTCTAGAAGAATTTTTTGAATTCTTTTTGGACTCTTAACCTGTAGGATAATTGTGTGAGTGCTGTTCCCTCTTCCCAAGAAAAGCTGTGTGTGTGGAGAGCAAAGGATTCCCAGCCAAACTCTGTCCTCTGCTGCCTTTTTCCTTGGAATGTGGCCATTCCTGGTCCACTCCTGGTGTCACTTTAAGCCTGGCTCAGGAAATGCTGTCCTTAGGACTGAGTTAGGCCTGGCTGTGTGTGAGTGTGACCCAAACGAAACAAGCTTGGCAGACCAGACCTTGGAATGCACAGGGAGGGAGACTCCAGCTGTTTTCCTTCCTTTCCAGCTGTTGGGTTTCCTTCAGCCCAGCACAGGAATTACTGGATTTGGTGATTTTTCCCCCCTTTTCTCTTCTGATTTTCCCCCCTTTTCTAATTTTTCCCCCCCTTTTCTCTTCTGATTTTTCCCCCCCTTTTCTCTTCTAATTTTTCCCCCCCTTTTCTCTTCTGATTTTCCCCCCTTTTCTCTTCTGATTTTTTCTTTTTCTTTTTCTTTTTCTTTTTCTTTTTCTTTTTCTTTTTCTTTTTCTTTTTCTTTTTCTTTTTCTTTTTCTTTTTCTTTTTCTTTTTCTTTTTCTTCTTTTTCTTTTTCTTTTTCTTTTCTTATGATTTTCATTTTTTCTTTTTCTTTTTCTTTTTCTTTTTCTTTTTCTTTTTCTTTTTCTTTTTCTTTTTCTTTTTCTTTTTCTTTTTCTTTTTCTTTGACCCCCCCTTTTCTTTTCTTATTTTCCCCCTTTTCTAATTTCCCCCCTTTTCTTAGCCAATATTTCCCCCCTTCCTTGTCTAATTTTCCCCCCAAGTCTGTCTCCCACGAGATGCATTTAGGAATCCCTCACCTCAAGGATGTTTTTTATGGAATATATTGGCTCCTAAAGGAAGCCTTCCAGCACCTGGAGTATTTTCACTCCCTGAAAATACAGTTTTGGAAGGATGATTCTTCCCTGTTCTAACATCCCTGCAGAGCCCAAGCAGTGATGGATGAGCCAGCTGGCGTCTGTTTTCCATCAGGGATTAAAAAATCAGCAGCTGGAAGGTGATGGAAGCGGGAAAGGAAAGCAGGAATATGGGATAGATCCCTGTCATCTCTGATCCTGGCTTTTGCTCCATTTAAAGGCCACTTTGAGGTGGAATTTTCTGCCTGTATGTGTGATTCCTGGTGGGAATCAGCCTCATCCAGCAGGGAATTTCCCTGCTAAATTGCAAGGGGAGCAGGCAGGAGCCAGCCTGGCATCTTTTGTTCTCCCTGTTCAAAGCCAGACTCAGGAAGATTCCCATTAATTGGATTGTTCCTGTTATTTAGCTTGGCCTTTTAATTAACTCCTGGGAGCAGCAGAATCAGCTGGATTCGGGTTTGTCCAGGACGTGTCCACGCTGTGTGTGCATGGAATTTTCCCTTCTTCACTCTTTATTCCTCGTGCCCACACCCTTCAGGAAGAGCTGGAATCCTCAGGATTCCAAAGAACAACCTTGCTCTTCCCTGTTGACCTTCCAGGTGGGATTCCCCACCCTCTGGAATTTGAGCAGTGCGATGTGGCCCGACTGCCATGGTGGTTTTTAGGCGACCTCAGAAGCAATTCCAAGTCCGGGGGTAACGGATCCACAGATACTCAGACTAACCAGGAATTCTTGTGGCAAGGAGCTTGGGATGGCTGTAGGAAAACAGGAATCATTTTTCCCTTTGAGAAGATCCTGACTTTTCACCCAGCTGCTTCTCCAGCAAGGCGCAGACCCCAAAATCCATAAACTCATCCCTGAGGAAGCCAGGCCTTTGCTAATAAGGAATTTTCCAAGGTCTGCCAAGCGTGGCTCGTTGGTTGCTTGCTGCAGGCCCTGCGTGATGTGAGAATGGCTATTTCCGGGGAAGGTTTTTCCTTGTGTTTTACCTGCCATCTGCAGATGCTGCACAGACTCTCCCAAAGGAGCAGAGCGTCGCTAAGCCCAGCCCAGACCAGCTGAAGGTAAACCCCACTGCCTGGTGGTTTCTTTTCTTGTACAGAGTTGCCCCTTCTCTGTACCTGTGCATGGTGGACTGCCAGAACTTTTTTGTTGTGCCAGCTCCTCACCTTCCTGAGAGAAAAAAAAAAACCAAAAACAATCCCCAAAAAGAAAAAGTTCTTGGAGTCCACAGAGCAGGGACAGAGTGACCCTTCTCTGTTCTCCTCGTGACAGAGTGCCAGTCTCTGAGCGCGTTTCTCTGGGGTGCAGCACTTCCAGGCCTCAGCTTCTCCAGCCTGCTCCGTGTTTTCCTGCTTTTCCCCCTTCTATCCCACCCTTTCTCCGAGTAGGAATTGCCAAATCATTCACTGAGCCAGTTTTGTGTCTAGTTAGGATTTGTTTTCAGCAGCTTCTCAGGCAGAGGTGAAAACCTAGGAAAAATCTTGGCGCTTCCAAAGTTTCCTGGTGTGGTTTGGGATGAGGGCGGGTGGAGCTGGGAGGTCTCAGAGAGCCACAAAATCCCGGTTTTACTGCATGAAAAACGGCAACTTTGGGACTTTTGCCAAGCTGAAGATTTTTCCTAGGTTGGTTGTGCTGATTCCAGAGGCTTTAGGCTGTGTATGAGGTCAATAGTTTGTAGTTTTTATTCTCAGTTATTCCTCTTCCTACCTGCTTGGTCTCGTCCTGCAGCTGGTGCCTGGGAATGGAAGTGCTACATCCCCTTGTCCCTGCAAGCTCTGCTGGGCTAATTCCTGGATTTTCCTTCCTGCAGCTCAGCCAGGAGGAAGGGTCTGACTCTGGAATCGTGGAGAGTGACAGCAAAGCCTCTGCTCTGGCTACCTCAGAGCCCAAAAGTGACTCTTGTGAAGGTGAGGGGCAATTTTCTGTGTTACCACAACATTTACAAATCCTGTGTGGGACACACAGCAGCAAAATGCTGGAGGAGGGAGTTGGGAGACTCCAAAAAAATCCCTGGTTTGGAATGGAATCATTCCAAATCTTCATGCTAAAGATGGAGAGATTGCAAATGTTCACCACAGGCGTTGTCTGGCTCACAAAGAACAAAATGCTCTGAGTGCAGTGGCAGGTAAAGCCCCCAAATCACATCTCTCACTGAACAATGCCATGAAAAAAACCTTCCAGACCTTGCTGGAGGGTGTTTTAAATGCTGGAATTATCCTTGGATCCATTCCCCTTCCCAAGGGATGCTCCTGAGCACACAGAACCCAGCCTGGGCTGGCTGCAGTTGTTCCCTGCAAACCAAGCAGGGAACTGAACAACAATGGGGGTTTTTTTTGGTGGATCTGTCATATTTTGGCATTTCCCCATGGGATTTCTTGCTGGGTCACTCATGGAGATTTCAAATGTTTTGGGAGCAATTTTCCTGTTTTTCCACTTTGTATTCTCTCGTATCAAGGAACCTCAGTTGGAAAAGCAGCTCTTTGCAGAATGTGGGTGTTCCCAGCTCAAATGGGAGTGGTGGAAATTCCCTGAGTGTACAAAACAGCCTTGGCTGTGCCTTTGAAACTCCAGGCACTGGAGGGAGGGAGATGCAAGGTTATCTTGGAATCCAGAGCGCTCAGTTTGGGATCCCGAGCTGGAAAGGAGGCTGGAGCACAGGGAGGATGGATCCCCACTTTTGTTTGAGCCTGGCTTGAGAATTCAGGAGCTGCAAACTGAATTCAAACCGTTCCTTTCTGCATTTTAAATCACTCAAGAACTCCACTCAGGGCTGGCTCGGGAAGTGTTCGTGTTTCTGTGGTGAAACTTGAGATGAAAACTCAACCTGTCCCAGTACAGGGACACTGGGAACACTGGGATGTTTCCTGAATTAATGCAGGGATTTCTGTCAGATCCAGCAGCACAGATGGGACATCCAAACCCTAAAGCTCCCAGCCTGATGCAAGAAGGACAAAATAATCCAATTTGGGCCCAGTTTTTCTCTGCTGGCCTCTTAACCAATGACTTGAACTCTCCTTGGCTCTTCCAGACAAAGACTTGATAGAAAACCTCTCCAAAAGCAAGAAGCCGAAGCTGGACCTGGTGTTTGAGGAATGGGATGTGGCTGGGCTGCCTTGGTGGTTTTTAGGCAACCTCAGAAGCAATTACAATTCCAGGAGTAACGGATCCACAGATATTCAGACTAACCAGGTGTGGAACCACTTTAAAGTGTCCTCTCCCTCTCCTCTTTTGCCTCCAAGGCAATCAAATATTCCTGGTTTTTCTCTCTTTCCCCTTCCCACTCCAGGATTTTCAGCCTCTCCCCCTGTGTGGGCCTGTCCCAGCCTTTCCCATCGGGTGGTTGGTGATTTTTAGTGGTTTTAAAGCAACCAAACTCTCCCTCAAGGCCCTCAGAGGTCCCCGGATTTCAGGAGTTGCCCTTTTTTATTGGGATGAACGTTGTAGGGTGGTGGAAGGGGAAGCAGGACAGAGGTGGAAGCTGGAAAATGAGGAGCCTGTGAGGTGGAATTTGGAAAAAGGGGGAGCCTGTGAGGTGGAAACTGGGGGAAGAGGAGCCTGTGAGGTGGAATTTGGAAAAAGGGGGAGCCTGTGAGGTGGAAATTGGGAGAAGGGGGGCTTCTGAGGTGGGATTTGGGAAAAGGGGAGCCCATGAGGTGGAATTTGGAAGAAGGGGAGCCCATGAGGTGGAAATTGGGAAATGGGGGGCCTCTGAGGAGGAGATTGGGAAAAGGGGAGCTTGTGAGGGAGAAATTTTAAAAAGGGGGCCTGTGAAGTGGAAACTTGGAAAAGAGGAACCTGTGAGGTGGAAATTGGGAAAAGGTTGGAAAAAGAGGAGCCTGTGAGGTGCAATTTGGAAGAAGGGGGGCCTCTGAGGAGGAAATTGGGAAAAGGGGAGCCTGTGAGGGAGAAATTGGGAAAAGGGGAGCCTGTGAGGGAGAAATTGGGAGAAGGGGGGCCTCTGAGGTGGAATTCGGGAAAAGGGGAGCCCGTGAGGTGGAAATGGGAAAAAAGGGAACTTGTGAGGTAAAAATTTTAAAAAGGGGAGCCTCTGAGGTGAAAATTTTAAAAAGGGGAGCCCATGAGGAGGAAATTGGGAAAAGGGGGGGCCTCTGAGGAGGAAATTGGGAAAAAGGGAGCCTGTGAGGTGAAAATTTTAAAAAGGGGGGCCTCTGAGGTACAAATTGGGAAAAGGGGAGCCAAAGAGGAGGAATTTGGGAAAAGGGGGGCCTCTGAGGAGGAAATTGGGAAAAGGGGAGCCTGTGAGGTGGAAATTGGGAAAACGGGGGCCTCTGAGGAGGAAATTGGGAAAAGGGGAGCCTCTGAGGTGAAAATTTTAAAAAGGGGAGCCTGTGAGGAGGAAATTGGGAAAAGGGGAGCCTCTGAGGTGAAAATTTTAAAAAGGGGAGCCTGTGAGGAGGAAATTGGGAAAAGGGGAGCTTGTGAGGTGAAAATTTTAAGAAGGGGAGCCCATGAGGTAGAAATTTTAAAAAGGGGTCTCTCAGGGTTGTGAGGTACCCCAGGAAGAAGCTGCCCAGAGCATTGGAGGTTGTTGGAGAGGAAAATGGGATGGTGATGGATGTGGAGCTGCTCCTAAAGGGCTTTTCCTGTTTTTTTTTTCCCCTCAGGACATTGACACTGCCATAGTTTCAGACACCACTGATGACCTGTGGTTCCTCAACGAGTGCCCCTTGGAGCAGGGCAGTGCTGGGCTCAAGGTGGAAGTGCTGGACTGTGAGGAGGTTACAGGAAGTGCCACAAAGGTACCACAGTTAGGCCTGGTTTAACTCATCCCATGGTGCTCTGCTGCCCTTGGAAAAGCTGGATCTGTTCCCATCCAGAGGCTAAATCCTGTTTAGAAAAGGCTGTCACCATTCCTCACATGTTGGGTGGTTTTCCTGTTTGGGTTTTGGTTTAAATCCATATTTTCAAGGCATAAAATTTGATTTAAAATGAATTAAACCTCTCCCAGCAAGTTAACTGGGTTTCTAACCAGGATCTTCAAGAATTACAAATCAAAAATCGTGGAATTAAGGTTGGAAAAAGCTCTTAGAGTCCAGCTAAAGACTCAAAGAGGAAAATCTGATCACAGTAAAGCAGGACTAAACCAGGAAGAGTCACCAACGTTCTGCAATAAAAACACTGCAAAAAATGGCTTTTTTATTCACTTACAGAAGTGGTTTAATTAGCAGGGTGATTATATAATCGTTTAACTGGGGTGTGCAGTGCCAGGAACACGATAAATAGGGATCATTCCGACATTCCCACTCTCTGACAATGCTTCCTGGAATTCCAGGTGCCTGAGGATGTGTGCTTGGATGAGCTGGAGAATTCCCAGTGCCTGACTGATGACACGGACACAGAGGCTGCTTCTGAGGTGGGAATTCCTTGGGATCAGCATTCCCTGGGGCTGGAAGGACTCATCCCACATCTGCTGCTGGTTTTGGGGTGGGAAAAGCTGATTCTTTTGTGGGTTTCCACAGAAAAAGGGGCTGGGTGAAGTTCTGTTGATACCCAGGCATAGTTTAATAAGGTTTTAATAAGGTTTTAATAAGGTTTTTAATAACGTTTTGATTCCATGTTGCCCTCTGGATGGAAATCTGGAGGATTGTCCTTGGAAGGAACCTGGAAATCTCAGGTAGCACTTCGGAATCACTGAACCCATACTCTAAAAAAACAAAAAACCCACCTTTTTAGTGGACAAAATCCCTTTTTCTGTGACAAAATCAGGGATTCTCCAAGTCCAGTGGAGCTGCCTCCTGTTTTGTGCTCTCTGAGATGGGAGGAGGATCCACTTCTGGAAAATTCCATATTTCCATGACACTGGAATGGCCTTTGTGGTGTCATTTGTCCTCTGGAATTACAAACCACAGCTGCTTTTTCCCTGTTTTAAGGACAAAACAAGGTGGGAGGAGAACCAGCAGCAATTCCTGGGCTTTCACCCTGTTCCTCTTCCCAAATCCCAAACACCAAATTCCTTTCAGCTTCTCCCAATCCTGAGGCTGCCTTGGAGGGTGGTTTGAATTCCCCAAAGTGCATCAGGGGACTTTTTACAGCTGGTGACACCAAAATAAGAATTGATTTGAGGCAGAATTTTAATAATTTTAGGCAGAATTTTAATGGTTTTAACAGAATTTTAATTATTTTAGCAGAATTTTAGTGGTTTTAGCAGAATTTTCCAGCCTGGAATAAATGGGAATGTCCCTGGTTTTGGATAGCTGACTCCTGGCTCTGCACTTGGGCAGCTCCAGCCCTTTTTTGTGGGATAGTTAATTAATAAATCTATTAATTGTGCAGATTCCACAGCTCTAAGTGATGGGTGAGCCTGGAAAACAAATTCCTGCCAAATTCCAGGAGCTCTCCCCTTGAATTTCGAGGGAGGAATTGAAAATTCTGTTGAAATTAAATGAAAATAAACTGTGCTCCAGCTTGGATTCTTCCAGGGGGCTGAGAGAGAGGAAGGAGAGGAATTCGTGAGGGAGAAATCTGTGGGACACACAGGGAGAAATCAATTCCAAGCCACAAAATGTTGATTTTTTCAGCTTATAAATCACTCATAAATAAAATTTTCATCACGAGCCTTCCTTGCTGCTTTTCCCACATGGCTAAAACGAGGAATACCCAAAAATACACTGATTTTTCTGCTGGAATTTTTGCCTTAAATCCCTCAGGATTGCTGGCAATGCTCCAAGTGCAGGAAGTTCAACTCTCCAGGGAAAAGGTACTGCTACCGCTGCTGGGCCCTGCGCAAGGACTGGTACCGGGACTGCCCCAAACTGCCCCATTCCCTGTCCCTCTCCAACATCAATTCCATGGAAAACCAGGAGCAGGACGAAGGGATGGACGTTCCAGACTGCAGGAGGACAATTTCAGCCCCAGCTGGCCAACCCAAACACCTTTTCCTGGGAGAAACCAAACCCCACGTGGATCCCGGCAGCTCCATCGAGTCCTTGGATTTGGCGCGGGATGGGAAAAACCGGGATTTTGCCGAGCTGAAAAAAGAGGAGGAGATGGAATCTTTGGAGAGCATCAAAACCCTGCTGAATCCCTGCTTCCTGTGCCAGCACAGGCCTCGGGATGGGAATATTGTCCACGGAAGGACTGCTCACCTGGTGGCCTGCTTCAGGTGTGCCAGGATGCTGAAGAAGAAGAGATCTCCGTGCCCCGTGTGCAGGAAGGAGATCAAGATGGTCATCAGGATCTTCATGGGGTAGTGAGGCTTTCTGCCCCTAAAATAACCCCAAAATGAGGAGGGGTTTTTTTTTGCACTCAAATCCCAGTTCCGGGGCTCAGTGTGTGCAGATCACAATGGTCGTTGGGTTATTCGTGGGTTAGCTGAGCCTTCTGACCCTAAAATAAGCCCAAAAAGAGGATTTTTTTTTGCACTCAAATCCCAATTCCAGAGCTCAGTGTGCAGGATCAGGATGGTCATCGGGATCTTCACGGGGTAGCAGGGTCACTTGAGCCCTTCTGCCCCTAAAAATAACCCCCAAATGAGGTTTTTTGCACTCAAAATCCCATTTCAGTGTGTGCAGGAAGGAGATCAGGATGGTCATCAGGATCTTCGTGGGGTAGCGTGGCCTTCTGCCCCTAAAATAACCCCAAAACGAGGTTTTTTGCACTCAAATCCCAATTTTAGAACCAATTGTGCGGGATCAAGATGGTCATCAGGATCTTCATGGGGTAGTGAGGGTTTCTGTCTCTAAAAGAACCCCCAAAAAGAGGATTTTTGCACTCAAACCCCTATTCCAGAGCTCAGCCAGTGAAACCAAAGAAAATCAGGATTTGAATCCCACTAAGAATCCTCTGCAGGGTCCACTTTTCCATGGAAATCAAACACCTTGGGATCAAAACCCCAGCTTGGAAATTTTCCCAATTTTCCGACTTCAGCCCAATTTTGCCCCTGGGATTCTTTATCCTGACCAAGAATGGAAGATTTGGGAAAAGCTGTGACTTCTGGAATGTTTTCTTTTTCCATAAATCCAGACCTGTGCAATTCCTTTGGAGCTGAGAGATAAAAAATAGAAATAAATATTTATGGTGGGAGGGTGGGGGGTTTGTTTTGCATCAGTTTTCCTGAGAAGAAAAATAACTTTATTCCTGATTTTTTTTTTTTTATTGTTTAAGGCAGGCAGGGTGAAGATTTCCTTGCTCCCAGATGGGAAGTAAGTCCAGATTTTTAATCCACAGCTCTCAGGTCACAAATCCAATGGAAATAATAATAATAATAATAATAATAATGGTATATTTTAGTTTTTTTTTTTGGACTCTTTAATTTCTTTTTTTAATATATTTAAATCTATTCTCGGTCACCCTTTCATAGCTCTGTCCAGCAGGATTCAATGCCAGAAGCTTTGGGGTATTTTGGGATGTTCCACTTGCCCTCACCTCATCCTTCAGGCTAAAAAAATCCTCATTTTTGAGGGAAAAATGGCTTTAAAATCAAAACATGAACCTTGAATTCCTTTAAAGCCCCGTTTGCACTCCGAGGGCTGTGTTGGGTGTTGATTTTTTAAATTTTTCCTGATTTTTTTTGAGATTTAACCTCAAATTCTCTGGGAATCTCTCCCAGGTGCAGAATCCCACTCCAAGCCCCATTTTCCCTGCGTTGCTCCCCAAAATCTCCCTCATTTTTTAGGAATTCCTGCAGATCCCAATGGATCCCCCCTCAGTTCACTCCTTCCCAGCTGTCCGACCCGGGTGACCTCGTGTGGCTTCACCTCTGGATTGTCCCCCTGGCCCCGTCCCCCTCTGGACACAACTTGGGATCCTCCTCATGTCATGGAATACAAAATTCCACCCCAAAAAAGGCACATTTTGAGTTAAACCCATCCCAAACCTCCCCTCTGAGTCGGGATTAAGTTTAGGCCCAACCAGGGGTGGCTTTGTCACCTTCACCACGAGGGGACAGCAGTGTCCCTTGGTTTGGTGCCCACGGCTCCCTTTTATCCCAATTTTAATTATTGACCCCAAAAAGAAGCTCCAGCTCCCCGAGTTTTCCCCCCCATCCCAAATCCCAGCAGTGCCCAGGGACCCCTCCAGGTGCATCCCCAACATTCCTTGGGTTTTTTTCCTTGTTTTTTATACACAAAACCACAACTTCCTCCCCTCTTTTCTTCCTGTTTTTCCTCTTTTTTTTTCTTGTTTTCCCTTTTATAACATCCACAAAAATTTTGGGATCTTGTGGGATCCAGGATGCACCCAGCCCTGCAGGGAAGTCACCATTTCCCATTCTTTTACCCCAAATCCCTTCCTGCTTCCCCTCAGGTGACAGCACTGACAGAGCAGGAGGTGACACTGGGGCTGCTTTGTTTGATGATCCCAACGCTCAAAAAAAACCCCAAAAAAGAACCCAAACCCCCAAAAAAGAACCCCAAACTCCACACAGATCCCAAAGGGAAAAGCCTTTTTTTTTTTTTTTTTTTTTTAGGGGTTTTTTTAGGTTTTTTTCTTGTATTTCCAAAGCAGGGACCGGTCCAGCGAGGGAGGTGACACCTCTGGGGTGTCCCTGGGGCCAGGGCAACGCGGGTTTGGGGTGATCTGATCGTCTTTATGGCTCTTCACCCACTTAGGGCATTGTCCCCACGGGGCTCTCGGGCCCCTCCCGGCTGTCCAGCGGGGTTTTTTCAGGAGCCACGGCCAAATCCAGACCCTCCACATGGATCCAGGGCCACCAAAAGCTCCTCTTCCTCAAACTCATGTCCACGACATCCCGTTTTCTCCTGCTGTCCACTTCGCAGCTCCATCGTTTTTTGGTAAAAAACACTTCCCCCCCTCCCCACCCACCCCAAAACCCC
>NW_008236763.1:2162206-2164455 GCF_000691975.1 Corvus brachyrhynchos
GGGGCCCCCCCCGCCTGCCGGTGCAAGGCCCTTAGGGCGTTGTTGTTGAGCATCAGCGTCTCCAGCTGCGGCAGCTGCTGGAAGGCCTTGGGGTGGATGAAGGACAGCTTGGGGTTGTTGGTCACGTCCAGCTTGGTCAGCTCGGGGAGGTTGATGAGGGCGAACTGGTCGATGGACACCAGCTCGTCCATGTTGTTGAGGCCCAGCTCCTTGAGGTGCAGCATGTTGGTGAAGTCGCTCTGCTTGACCCTCTGCAGAGGGTTCTTGTTGAGATCCAGGAATTTGAGGCCGGGCACCTGCTGCAGAGCCCTCTTGGGGACATCTGCCAGCTTGTTGTCGTAGAAGGAGAGGCTCTCCAGGCTCTTCAGCCCTTCCAGGGCGTAATCCGAGATCTCCCGCAGGTGCATCCCGGCCAGCACCAAACTCCGCAGGTTGCCCAGGGGCCGGAAATTCATGTCCAGGATGGCATCCACCTTGTTCCCGCCGATCATGAGGATCTCCAGGCTGGGCAGCATCTGGAACCAGCGGCTGTCCAGCGTCCTCAGCAGGTTGGAGTTGAGGTGGAGCCTCAGGAGGCTGCCCAGGCCGGCGAAGGCGCGGGGGGCGATGCTGCGGAGCCGGTTGTGGTTCAGGTAGAGCTCCTGCAGGTTCCCCATTCCCGGGAAGCTGCCGTCGGGCAGCTCGGAGAGCAGGTTCTCCTCCAGGTGCAGGCTGAGCAGCTGGGGCATGTTCCTGAGCCCGAAATCCCAGACGTCGGAGAAGCTGTTCTGCGACAGATCCAGCTCCGAGAGGTTCCGCAGGTAGCCCAGCTCGCCCTGCTCCAGCCGGGCGATGTTGTTGCTCTGCAGCAGCAGGGTCTGGGTGCCCTCGGGCAGCTCCGGGGGCACGGAGGTGATGAAGAGGTCGTTGCAGTCCACCGTGGCCGCCTCGCGGTAGGCGGAGCGGGGCGTGTACCAGGGCCGGATCTGGCACACGCAGCGCGGGGGACACGCCACCCTCCAGGGCACCGTGAGCATGGCGCTGGCGGCCACCACGCACAGCAGGAGGCAGCAGGGCTGGAGGCCTCTCATTTTGGCCTGGGGAAGGTCACAGGGAGCATCCAGAGCCGGCCACGGGGTGACAGCGGTGACAGCAGGGTGGGGACGGCGCCCGTGGGGGCGGATGCTCCCTGCGAGCCCCTGGAAGCGTCAGCCCCTGCCTGGCGGCCCTGAAATGGGAGCTCATAACACTGGGAGCGCCTCAGTCAGAGCTGGGCCTCTTCTGCCTCCCCAAAGGAGTCGTTCCCACGCTCGGCTGCATCTTCCAGGCTCCTCCTTGAGGTCATTCCTGAAAAAAACAGCGAAGTTGTGTTAGGGGAGAGTTTGGGATCCTGGGGAACAAGGGGCAGGGACAAGGAATAGGTTGGAGAGGCAAAAACCTGAGCATGGGACCCCCAGGACCCTGCCTGGGACCTCCAGTGCCCTCAAGACCATCCAACAAATCCATGAATTCCATTTTATATCCATAGTTTAGCTGTGGCCTCCCATCCCAGAGGATCTGGGTGGAATTATCCCATGGAATCTGCCCAGGACCCTCAGAAGCTCCTGGATCTGTGGCTGAGCAGTGCCAGAGCTGCAGGTGTTGGGAATAATTCTCCATGGGGATAATTTTCCTGCGGGCTCTGCTCCCTGCCCTTTATCCTCCCACATCCAGGAGCTCCAGCCCCATTCGCCTCCCTCCAATAGATTATTCCTTAGGGAGAAACATCCCCCAAACAGCGGGAATGCTCAGGGAGGGGCTGGGGGGGGTTTGACCCCCCCGGATCCGGCCAGAGCCGCAGGATCCAGCCACCATCCCACCTTTGATTCCATTATTTCCTCCGGCCCTCCCACGCTGACCCCAACCCAACCTTTTCTTCCTTTAAAGGCCTCTCACCGGGCAGGAAAAAAAAAAACATTAAAAGAGTGGGAAAAGAAAAGTTTGTGTTTTATCCCCACCGTGCTCTCCCTGGAAAGGGCTCCCGAGCCGAGTTTATCCTGCATCGACTCCTCCCGGATCGATCCCGCTCTTTTCCCTCCTTTCCTGCTGCTTTTAAAGCAGCTCCTGGAGAAACAGCTTGAAAGGAAAGGATGGATCCATCGATTCCCACTTCCTTCTGATGGATCCACACCTTTCCTTTTAAGTGCTCCGGCATTTTCGGGTCCATAAAACTCTCCAGCTGTTCAAATACCTTGGGAATCTTTTCTCCTTAAAAAAAAAAAAAAATATAT
>NW_008236763.1:2164491-2166822 GCF_000691975.1 Corvus brachyrhynchos
TGTGAAGCAAAGTCCGGCTGCTCTTCCAGGCTTTTCCTCAGCTTGGGATGCGGCACAACGGGAATGACAGCAGGGAGACAGGGAGGCTCCTGCTCCTGGTCTGTGTTTATTCCTAAAATTCTGGAGCCAGGAGGCCGAAACAGTTGTTCCATGGAGATGGAAAACCCCACTTTCCCATTTTTCTCCCACGCCAGGAATGCTGTGTCTCTCCCATGTTTTTCCCAGTGTTCCCCCAATTCCCTCAGGAATTTCTGCGCCATCTGGATTTCTCCCAGGTGCAAATTCCCATCTCCTCTTCCTCACAGCAGCGGGGCCGGGTGCTGCTGCCAAGGCCTGGCTTTGCTGGGGAGAGCTTGGAGCGAGCTGAGCTCAAGGCTGCTCTCCGGCTTTTCCAGCTTCTCTGGATCCTCTGGCTTCCCCATCTTCCCCAGCTTCTCCAGCTTTCCCAGCTTCTCCAGCTTCTCCATCTTCCCCATCTTCTCCATCTTCTCCAGCTTCCCCATCTTCTCCAGCTTCTCCATCTTCCCCATCTTCTCCATCTTCTCCAGCTTCCCCATCTTCTCCAGCTCCTCCCAATCCACCGCACCAGACGGGAAGTGGCCGTTGGATGCTGTGGGAAAACCTTCCCCTCACCCGTTCCCATTTTTCCATCCCCATCCAGCCCGTGGGGGAAGTCGGGGTGCTGGCAGCGGGATCCAGCCTTTCCCCTGTGTGGGGCAGGAGAGAATTACCATGGAATTATGGAATCCTGGAATGCTTTGGGATCAGAAGGGACCTAAAATCCCATCCAGTGCCATGGGCAGGGACATCTTCCACTATCCCAGGGTGCTCCAACCTGGCCTTGGACACTTCCAGGGATGTGGAAGCTTCTCTGGGAATCCCTTCCCAGCCTCTCCCCACCCTCCCAGGGAGGGATTTCATCCCAAAACCCGGGACTCCCCAGCATCTGCACACCCCTGGCCCTTTGTATCCCATTTCCTCAGGGAGAAAAATCCATCTTTTCCTCAGGATTTTGCAACTCCGATCAAACCCTCCCCAAACCCCCGGGGGTGGGAACGGCGCCGTTTTTCCCGAGCGAATCTCCCGGCTCAGAGCTCGGCAGGGAAAACAAACGGGAGAAATAAAGGGACAAAGGGCCCCGAATGTCGCCGGTACCGTGGCAACCGCCCCCGCCAGGGTCCCCCCCTCATCTGTATGCCCGGGCTCAGCCGGAGCTCCATGGCAACCCCGAGCTCCCGAAATCCCGCAAACGGCAGCGGGAGATGGAATTCTGCCGCTGGAGAGGGAAAACTTTGTGTCTTTGAGGCGTTTTCTCAAATTCCGGGAGGGGCCGGTGGGTTTGGTGCTCAGTGGGTGGGGGGAGGGGGGGTGGATGTTCCCGGGGTGGATGTTGTCGGGATGGGAGGGTTTTCCTGGGATACGAGGGTGTTCCTGGGATGGAAGGGGTTTTCCTGGGATGGGAGGGTGTTCCTAGGATGGAAGGGTTTTCCTGAGATTGAAGAGTTTTCTTGGCATACGAGGGTGTTCCTGGGATGGGAGAGTTTTCCTGGGGTGGAAGGGTTTTCCTGGGGTGGAAGGGTTTTTCTGAGATTGAAGAGTTTTCCTGAGATTGAAGGGTTTTCCTGGGGTGGAAGGGTTTTCCTGAGATTGAAGGGTTTTCCTGAGATTGAAGGGTTTTCCTGGGGTGGGAGAGTTTTCCTGAGATTGAAGGGTTTTCCTGGGATGGAAGGGTGTTCCTGGGATGGGAGAGCTTTCCTGGGATACGAGGCTGTTCCCACCTCCCTTTCCAGCAGCTTCACCCCCCTAAAGCCAACACCCCCCGAGGGTGACGCACCGTGGGACAGCGATGTCCCCCCCGTGTCCCTCACAGCAGCGCCGTGCTCCAGCCTCCAGCTGGAATTTCGGGATGTTATTCCCTGAAAAAATATTTACACAAGGAGGGGAACACCTGGCAAAGGCCCTGCCAAGGTTTGAGCCGGGATTTTTGCTCGGGAAAAGCGGCTTTGGAAGTGTTTGCTTGGAGCTTTTACCACCCCCCCTTGTCCCGGTGGAAGGAGCGTGGGTTTAGAGGGGATTTTGGGGAATAAATCCTTCCCTGCGAGGGTGGGGAAGCTCTGGCACAGCTTTCCCAGCCCCTGGAAGTGTCCAAGACCAGCGTGGACAGCGCTTGGAGCCGCCAGGATCAGCAGAATCCGCTCCAAACCCATCAGCGCCGCGCTGCTGCTCCTCCACCTTTTGCAGCGATTTCTTCCCTCACTCAATCCTTGTTTTGTGCACGGGGATGGGATTTTTTTTTTTTTTTTTCCTTTTTTTTTTTTTCCCCCAGCCCGC
>NW_008236763.1:2167045-2168599 GCF_000691975.1 Corvus brachyrhynchos
CTCATCCAGGCTCTGGAATTGTTGTTTTGGCTCTGGAATTGTTGGTTCATTTGATCTCCCCCCCCCCAAAAAAAAAAACCGCTCCCACAGGTTCCCGTGGCTTCCCCGAGGTGCTGCTGGGGGATCCAGGCGCAGCTTCCAGCCTGGAAAAAGGGGCAGGATTTGACCCTCTCGGCCATAAACTGCCCATCCCAGAGGTGTTTGGATCCCCCAGCCATTCCCTAGGGATCGCACATCCCATCCCGCCGGGACACAGAGGCATCGGGAGCTTTGCAGATGCTCAGCTGGGTCCCTTCTCCAAAATTCAGCTCAGCAGAAGCAGCGGCCGCCTCTTATCTCGGAGCTTCTCTGCCTCTCTCCGGCTGCGTTTTAATGAGAATTCAGCCGGCTGTTCTCATCCTGGCTCTTCTAGGCTCTGGAATCGTTGTTTTGGCTCTGGAATTGTTGTTTTGGTTTGGTTTTTCCACACCAAAACTCTCCCACAGATTCCCGCGGCATCCCCGAGGTTCTGCTGGGGGGATCCAGGCTCAGCTTCCAGCCTGGAAAAAGGGGCAGGATTTGGCCCTCTCGGCCATAAACTGCCCATCCCAGAGCTGTGACGAAGGGCGAGCAGCTGCGGTGACAGGCTGGGATGCGCGGACACGGCCCTTAAATTAAACTTTTATCGGCTCCGGAATCCGAAAAGCGCCCGGAATTAACGGCTTTCCCGGGAAAAGGGCCGCGGGATGCCAGAGGGGCCGCGGGGCCGGGGGAGGAGGAGCGCGACGGAATCACTTAGCCTTCATTAGGGCAAATTAAAACCGGGAGTGAGATGACAATTGCAATTTGTGACCCGCTAATTGTTCTCCTCAGAAGCCGATCGCTCTGCAGATTGGGGCAATTAACTGCGCTCGCTCCCAGGTGGGGCGGCTTCGAACCCTGCCCGAGGAATTGGAAATGGAGCTCGTGCCGGCGGTGCTTCCACGCTCAGCGCCGGGAATTCTGTGTGTGCACCCCAGGAGTGCCCAGCCGGGGGTCTGGGAGACCCCCAGAGCCTTCGCTGTGCCCACGTTAACACCTGGAGAGGGTCAGAGCCCACCCTGCTCCAAGGATTTGCTCATCCCGGGGATCGCCACCGCCCTGCCGCCGCCCGGTGACACCGCCCGTGACCCCCCCTGTCACCAAGGAGGGGTCCAGGGGGCTGCACAGCCCGGGCTCACCCCGGCCCCGCGGCCGGAGCGGGATGGGCTTTCCCTTGGGAAAGAGAGGAATCCCTCTGCCAGCCCCTCTCCATCGGCAGGGGGCGCTTCCGGCTCCCCGCCGGTTGGGGGTCCGGGCAGGTGGGCAGTGCCGGGTGGGCAGTGCCGGGTGGGCAGTGCCGGGTGAGCAGCCCCACCCGAACCTCTGAGCCCAGCACAACCACCCCAAACCATTCCCGCAGCTCCCCTCCCTCAGGGATGCTCCACGCCGGATCCCCGGGATGCGGAGCGGCGGCTCCTTTCCCGCTGTGAAATGCCGATCCGCATGGATCGGGCGTGGATCGGGCGTGGATCGGGCATGGATCGGGCATGGATC
>NW_008236763.1:2168705-2171314 GCF_000691975.1 Corvus brachyrhynchos
GAAGGCACAGGAAAAGCTGATCCCGGTTTTCAGAACGTGCCGGACCCCTCGGCGATCCAGGGAAAGACCCCGCGCCCGCAGCTTCTCGGGACAAGATGTTCCAAGGGTTCCTCTGCCCTGCGCCTGTCGGGAAGGATTTGGAGAGCTCTGGATGCTGAATCCTTTGGAAAAATCAAGTCAGTCCCGCCGAGGAGCTGGGAGTGACGAGGGATGCTGGGATCGCTTCCCGTTATCTCTGCGCGCTCTGATCAGACAGACGAGCGGAGCTGCGGCCTCTCCCAGGAGGAGAATTCCCACAGGGAATTGTCCCTCTCCCCGCCGCTCCCGCCTGCCGGGAGCCGCCAGCGTCCCCATCGCATCCAGGTGTCCCATCCCATCGCATCCCATGCCCTAAAGGAGCAGAGGGATGGTCCCAGGGCACGCCAGGGACGCTGCTGCTCTGCCGCGTCATTCCCAGTGACCTTCCCAGGGATCGGCTTCCCGGCGGGAATGATCGATAATTAATTCCTCGTTAACGCCGCCTCATTTGCAGAGCAGCTCCCCCCAAACCTCCCCCTCTTCCCACACCAAGGGCAGCGGGATGGGGCGGGAACGCTCCCGGGAATGTCAAAGCTCCCATATGCACGTGGTTTTCCATGAACTGTGGGATCCGAAGGACACAGAGGCCGAGGGAGGGCATCCCAACCAATCCGCTCCCCGTGGGACACTGGAAACGCTGGAGAAGGCGGCTCCCGGCATCCCGGGATGCTGGATCGGATGGAAACCCTCCCAGCCCCAGCCGTGTCCCGATCCAGAGGCTGGGAATAGCCGGGGGCTGCTCCAGCGAGGCCCCTCGGGGTATTTTGGGAAGAAATATTCCTCCAGTTGGTGCGGGATTCCCTCCGGAGGGATAAATCCCGGCTCTTTAAACTCCCCCAGCCACGGAAGGGAAATCCAGGCTATTAAAGCTGGAAAAAACCGGGAATGGATCCCTGGGTGTGATTAAAACCCAACCCAATATGGGAGCGCTCCTGGTATTTCTCCAGAGGTTCCTGTGGTTGGAAACAACATTCCTGCGGCTCAGGATAGTGCTGGAGACGGGAATGCTGCACAGGGAAGAGGCTGGAGAGGCGGGAATCTCACTGGAGAGCCGGGAATCTCGCTCAGGCCGGGCCATTCCCGCTTCCAGCTAATTCGTCTCTCCATCCATGGATGAAACTGCTCCTCTGGGAGGGAAGGGAGGCAGGGAGAGCCGGATAGGAACAGGGGGTCAGCGATTCCAGGGAATTCCAGCGTCGGGAATGGACGCTGGGATGGGGTCACGAAGAGCAGGGAGACCCCCCAGGGCTGCTCCCACGGAATTCCAGCAGAGGAAAGCTCGGGATGGCACCTGTGGGATCGGAGCCGTTCCCAATCCCTGGGAAGGCTCTCCCTGTTTTTTCCCTGGAGCATTCCAGCCTCCTTGGATGCCATAAAGGCCTGGAGTGACCAAACCCATCCCGACCCCATGGAATGACATCCCAGCCGATCTCCTGGGGAAGCTGATCCCGCCCCGTGGATCCCTGGATCCCGCAGCTGCTGCTCCATGGCCGGGATACCTCTGGAATTCCACAAGGACACGAGGTCCCGCTGGCAGGGGACGGCCAGAAGTGTCCCAGATCCCCCTTCCCGAAAAATTCCAAGCCTGGAATCGCTGGCCGCAGCTCAGGGCAAAAAGCAGGGAAGCTCCAGCAGTAAAAAAGCCGGGAATGAGCAAATCCAGGCTTTTTCAAGCACGGATCCAGCGGATCCAGCCCCTCCGAGCAAGGGGAACAACCTCCAGCATCCCAAAAAAAGCCGTGGATCGGTGCGGATGCCAAGGAGTCATTAGGAATCCTAAGGAAAATGTACGGTTGCCATGGCAACTGCCAGGCACGGCTCCGGGGCCGCCTCAGCCCTCCCCGGGCACGGAGCGGATCCGTGGGATGGAGGCAAATCCCTCTGGAAGCGCCGGGAAAGGCTCGGGGAGTTGAGGAGGGGGGTGGAGCAGCGCTGTTTTTATGGAATTTCGGGGGTTGAGCGCCTCCCTGGGTTCCCAGAGAGGGATTTTCCAGCGGGATGTGGATCCTGAGCATCCCCCCTGTGCCCACCGGGTGGAAAAACCCTCCCTCATTCCCGGCAAATTCCACTTCCAGCTTATCTGGGATAAAATCATCCCACTGACGGCTGGGAGGGGAGGAAAAAGGGAATTCATCCATGGAGAAAAACTGGGATGAGCCAGAGTCACTGGCACTGCTGGGTTTGGAGCTGGAGCTGGAATGGCCTTGGAGCACGAAGGAAGAGCTTTGGGGATCCAAGGAACATCCCAGTTGCTCATTCCCATCATTCCCATGGAAAATCCCTCCGTTTCCAGGGATTCTGCAACAGGAAACAGGAAAGCCTGGAAAATGCAGCAGGAAAAGCTGATCCCTGTCCTCCCATTCCCAACTGTCGCCGGTCCCGGTGAGGATTTCCCTGCCTCGTTCCTTTTCCGGTTTATTCACGGACTGGGATCTTTGCTGAGCGGGAATGGGATTCCATAAACCAGGAATGGGATTCCATAACCCAGGAAGAGGATTCCATGTCCCAGGAATGGCATTCCGTGAAGCAGG
>NW_008236763.1:2171383-2172408 GCF_000691975.1 Corvus brachyrhynchos
GGTGGCTGCTCCATGAGACCAGAGAGATCCCAGAGATTTTCCAGAGATATCCCATTCCCTGAAAAACCCACCCCAAAGGCAAAGGCAGCTCCTGGATCCCTGCTGCCAGCCTTGGAGGGGAGATTCCAGCGGGATAAGGGGTGGATTTGAGATATAAACAGCCCTAAAACATGAGGAAAACTGGGAAAATCCAGGGAGGACAACTTTCCCAAGGAAGGATTTAACCGGGGAAAAGGGAGACGAGAAATTGTTGAAGAGCCATAAAAACAGCTGGAAAATGTCCCTGGAATCCCCTTTTTAAACAAGAATTCCATGGAAAAGAAAACTCAGAGGGGAATTCCAGCGTGGATGGAATCCCGGGACCTGGAATTCTGAAGGATTCACCCTGATCCTGACCCTCGGTGCTTCCAAAGGGATGAATCCTGCCCAACGCCGGGAATTATGGAATGCGGGAACTTCCCAGAGCCAGGATTGGGACAACTCATCCCGGGAGCAGCAGCGGCAGCTCGTAGGAGTTGGGAAAAGTGACTCAGGAATTGGACCGGGAGCAGAATTTTCCATGGGAATCAAAACACTCCCGGAAAAACCGCGGCTCCGCAGCAATTTGCAAATCGGGATCAAAGCCGCCGCCCTTTTTCCTTTTTTTTTTTTTTTGGAGGGGGGGAATTTCAAGGCGAGGGAGAGGCTTTGATGAGATGTCAAACTCCTCTTGGAGCACCCAAAATATTCCTTAAAATTTAAGCATCATCCTGGGAAGGGCGACAACCACACGATGGAAACGCTTTGGAGAAGCTTCTCCCAGCACAGACCGAATCGGGGAATTTTTAATGGATCACAAATAGGAAAAATCCCATTTTCCCCCCTTTCCAGCTATCCAGAATTTGTATTTTTAATCCTTTTTTCCCCTCTTTATTCCCAATGGTCCTGCTGGGAATCAGGGAAGCAAAGCTGCTTTTTTCTCCCCCACTTTTTTCCTTCCTAAAAAAGCTCTGGAGCCTGTTAAGATCCAAACCCCCTTTTCCTGC
>NW_008236763.1:2172428-2173920 GCF_000691975.1 Corvus brachyrhynchos
ATTCCTCACTGATGAAGGACTTAAAATTCCTTATTAAAGCCTCTCTCTTCCCAAAAAACCCCATCTTTTCCCAGCCTGGAATCTCCTCATTTTGGCCACCGGGAAGGACAAAGCCCCGACCCTCAAATTTCATCAGGGACTGATTATTTTTTTTTTTTTAGGATGGGCTTTAAATTCCATTAAAAAATGGGATTTTAACAGAGGTTGGGAGAGGCTTTGGATCATGGAGAGGGTCAGGAAGATCCGGGATCATTCCTGGAGGGAAAAACTGGCCTTAATTCCAAACAGAGCTGGTGAATAATTTATCCCGAATAATTTATGGATCGAGTTTGTCTGGGTGAGAAGAGCCCCAGACTTCAGTCCCAATTAAGGCCTTTGTGAATTGTCTGGGAACGGATCCCAATTTTTCCCATATTTATTTGTTATTCGGGATCGCGCTCCAAGCAGAGCCGCCACATAATTCCTGCTTTCTCCCGAGTGTTTGCAAACAGCTCCCGCTGCCAGGATGTGGAGTGGGAATGGGGCTTTTTCCAGCCCCTTATCCCATATTTTCCATGGAAATGATCCCCAAGAGCTCCTGGCTGGATGGAGAGGGGACAGCAAAGGTTCCTGGGGCTGCACCTGGAGCGATTTCCCCAAAAAATCCTAAACCCCAGCGGCTGGAACAGCCTTTTCCAAAGCCCTCCATAAATAAATTGAGATCCTGGAATGCTGGCGGGCGTTCCAGAGGCTGCCTGGATCCTGGGAAAAGGGATGCTGGAAGCGACCGGGATAAAGGGGGAGCCCCCGACTCAGGAGTAGCGATCCCGACCCCAAAATTCCACCCCAAAATCCCAGCGCGGGGCTTTTTCCACAGGAGTTTTAAACTCATCCCATTTTCCTGCTTCTCCCGGTGCCCTCGCGGGAAGCAGCGGCTGGGGTTGGAATTCTCCTTCCCGAGTTTCTGCTCTCCGTGCGGAGCTGGGAATTATTCCCTCGGGAATAATCCCATAAAACCAGAGCCACGGGGGAGAGATCCCAGCGCTCATTCCAGGGTCTGGAAGCTTGGATTTGGGAAAGAAGCAGCGGGAACAGCTCCTTCATGTCCTGGAAAAGGGATGGGAGAGCAAAAGGGGGAATGGTGACGAACTCCCGTGTCCTGGAATGGCACTTTGGGACCCCGGGAATGTTATCCCATGGAATCTCACAGGGAAGGGAAGAGGCGTTAATGACCAGGGTGATCCAGGAGAAAAATCTGGGAATAACGGGCCAGAGCCGCGTGCTTGGCGTTCATCTGGACAGGTGACATTCCCAACCTTCCCCATCCAGCTCTGGACCTTCCCAGCATCCCCCCATCCCTATCCCAGCCAGGAAATCCAGGATCACGTTCCCGAAGGCAGGGAAGTGGGAGTTTTTCCAGCTAAAAGGGGGAGCAGGGATGATCCCTGGAAGCCATCGGGAGAAGGAGCCGTGGCTGGGCAGGGCGGGTGGGGGGGCGCTCGCCCCCTCGGAT
>NW_008236763.1:2173994-2174923 GCF_000691975.1 Corvus brachyrhynchos
TCCCGTGTTTTGGAAAAAACCGAAGTCCGGCCGCCCCCCAGCCTCGCTGAGGCCGGATGGGGTCGGGATGGGGCTGGATCGGGGTCCTGCGGAATTCCCGGCCCTTTCCCGTGTGCCAGAGGGATCCTGCGGGCTCTGCCAGGCCTCCTGGCACGGCTCAGCTCCCGGTTTTCCGCTGCGGAGGGGAAGAGAGATCCCACCCAAAGGAAAAGGTTGGGAATGGCCGAGGAGCAGCGGCCGAGCCCGGCCCTCGGATCCTGATCCCGCTCTGCCACTTCCAGCGGTGCCAGCGGGTGACAAAGCTGTCACAGAGGGGACACAGAGAGCCGGGAATGCCAGGAAAAGCCTCAGCAGAGCAGGATCGGGATCCTCCGGCACAGGGAGCCAGGAGATGCTGCTCCATGTGCCAGGAGTGACCTGAGGGACATCCCAGGACAATCCCCAGGACAGGGAATCTTTCCCTGAGCCCCCTCCCGTCGCCACAGGCTCGGGATGAGGGAGACAGGGATGAGACATTCCCACCCCAGCCTTTTCCAGGGGCTCTGCCCGCATCCTGCAGGATCAGGGCTGCTCCAGGGAAGGCAGGGCTGGGTCCTGGCTCGGCACCAGCGCAGCAACCCCCGGAGGGGACAGGGAGGGGACACGGAGGGGACACAGGTGGCAGCCGTGCGTGGCTCCCGAGCTCCCAGCCTTGGCACATCCAGGATTGAGGAAGCAGATCCCGGCGCCCAGAAGCGATGGCAGCACCCACCTGCAACTTCCAGCCAAAGCATCCCTGGAAACGCCGCTCCAAGGGGCTTTTCCCGGCCCCGAGCATCCCTGCGTGCCCAGCGGCTTCTCCCGCTCCTCCTGGGTGTCTCCAATCCCTTTTTCCAGGCTCTGGGAAAAGCCAGGGGAGGCGGCCAGGGCCGGTCTGGGCACTGGGAGAC
>NW_008236763.1:2175333-2176961 GCF_000691975.1 Corvus brachyrhynchos
CAGAAGCATCCCTGGATTCCAGCCCCGCCGGCGGCTCCGTGCCCAGCGCATCCCCCCGGGCTCCGCCGCCGTCCCCCCCCGTTCCCATCCGTGCCGGGTGAGGATCCGCTCGATCCCAGAGGAGTTTCCAGGAGCGGGAATGCAGCTCCCACCACCTGGGATCCATCCCTGGCTGCCTCCCGCACCCCTCATCCCCTCCCGGAGCACCGCTCGCTGGCCATTCCCGATTTTTTTCCCCACCCCTTTTATTTCCGAACGCACCATTCCTCCTCAAATCCACCACTGAGCAGGGAAAGCAAAGCTCTGGAATGGGGGAAAAAACAACCCCGACCAAACCGCCGAGGCGCCGGCTCGGTGCTGCAGAGCTCAGGAGCCCCCCCAAAGCCACCCGACCGCCCAAAACCCAAATCACGGGGGTCGCCCCCAACTCACCCTCGGTGTCTGTCCCCGTCCCCCGGCGCCGCTGTCACCGCCTGCCACCCCCCGCCGCAGCTGCCCGCACATCTGGCTGGGCTGGCAGACAAAGGGCCGGGTGGCTTTGGAGCTGCCACAGCTGGCGGGCTCCGTCCTTGTCGCTTAGGACGGGGACAGGGGCAGCAGGACCCTCCGGCCACGCTGACCCTCAGGGTGGGGAGAGCCCTTCACCCTTCGCTCGCCCGGCGCCTTTGCAGCAGCACAGTCCCCGCTCCCCTCCTCCTCCTCCTCCTTTTCCTCCTCCTCCTCCTCCTCCCTCCTCCCCTCCCTTCCCAATCCTCCTCCTCCTCACTCCAGCCTTGTCGCCACGACGTGCCACCCACCCGCAGCAGCTCCTGCCGGCTGCGCCTTAACCCCTGCGGCTCTGGCAGCACCCTCGGGGCTCTCCGAGAGATGTTCCCGAGGGATTAAAACGCTCCCGGGAATGCTGAGTCCCCCTCGGTACCCGCAGCGCATCCCCGCTCCCACTGCGCCACCGCCGTCCCCTCCCCGCGGCCGGGGGTCGCCGAGCCCGGGGGCTGCGGGGCTGGGTGGGAGGGGAGGGGACGCTCGGTGTGTCCCAAATCCCCTCCTGCCCACCAGGATTTCTTGGCCTTTCCAAAGATCCGGCCGCGGGTGGCCCCGCCAGTTCCTTGTCATCCCCCCGAGGGGACGGCGCGACGCCCCGAGGCGTTTCGCAGCTCGGTCCCCAAGCAGGACGCGCTGCCAGTGGCTCATTTTCCCCCAAAATGGGATGTTCAGGGACTCTTAACCTTGGAAAAACCAGGAGGAAATCTGCCTTTTGCTCTGGAGAGATCTGGGGTCCCAGCTGTGTCACTCCGAGGTGGGGATGGACACCCCCACCCACCCTGACCCTCCAGCGGGACATGGGGACAAGGATCTGTCCGCCGCAGCTGCGGGGCTGGACAAGAGCGGGATTTGGGGTGGGGGCAGCAGAGCACCCCCAGCTTTTTTTTTCATCCCAGAAAAGCCTTTCCCAGCCCCATCCAGGGCCCTGGGGAGTGACAGCGGCCATCGAGTCCCCATTTCACGCTCGGGTTGAAGAGCGGAGCCGGGGGCTTGGCTCCTTCCCAAAGCCACCGCCCGGGGCAGGAGCGGGGCCGGAGCGGAGCTGGAGCGGGGATGGAGCGGGGATGGAACGGGGCCGGAGCGGG
>NW_008236763.1:2177433-2187453 GCF_000691975.1 Corvus brachyrhynchos
GGCCCCCCCTCAGCAGAGCCCTTCTGCAGACGCTCAGCGGGATCAGGGCTCGGCTTTAGCGTCACTGCCGGGCTCTGCAGCGCGTCCCCGGGGTCAGGGGGGCTCAGCTGCGCCGGCCCCTCGAGGCTTCTCCAACAGCGAAAGGAGAAATCGGAGGTTTCAGCCAGCGCTGGGTCATGCAAGGAAACAGCCATTTATTTTTCCCAGATCCCATTAACATCCCGTGGAAGCCCCAGTGGGTTGGAAAAGCCTTTCCAGGTGGTTTTTGTGCCCGTGCCTGCTGCCAGGGCTGTGGGTACTCGAAGCAGGGTCTGGTTTGCAGCCCCCCCCTGAGCTGTGGGGATGGCAGGGACAGCTCCTGGCAGCTCCCTTCCCGCTGAACAGGGGCTGAGCGGCCTCTCTGATCCACCCCAAACCATTCCATGCCCATTCCCGGTGCTTCCCATGGAGCAGGGGGCAGCTCCAGCCCGGTCCCGATTCCCGAGGGAACCTCTCATCACTCGGAGGTGCCACCTGCGCCCTCTGCCCCAGGGTTCATCCTCATGGCACAGCCCCGTGCCAGGGCCACCTCCAGCTCTGGGGACAGCAGGGATTTTCCTGCTGGATGCTCCTGCTCCTGGCTGGGTCCCGCTGCACAACCTGGAGCTGCTGGGGGGGTCTTTTTGGGGCACTTATCGGCCCTAAAGGTGCCCCTGGAGGCGCTGGGGTGGCAGCAGCTCCATCCTTGGCTTCCTCCCATCTCCAACAGGGTGAGGACACTGCTGTCACCTCACTGGTGCCATGGCACCCTGGCAGAGTCCCTGCTGCGCTTTAGGATCAGCAGGAGCATCCCCATAACCACAGATCCGTCTCCAGGCTGATTTGCTCCTCCCTGGCCTCAGAATCCCTGTGCAGATCCCCTCCTCCGTGATCCCCTTCCCGTCTCCAGCAGGGCGGGGACGCTGCTGTCACCTCGCTGGTGCCACGGCCTTGCAGAGGGCACACCCCGGCAGTGTCCCCCCACTGCTTTAGGATCGGCAGGAGCATCCCCACAACCGCATTTCCAGCCAGCCCCTGCTCCAAGGGGAGGGAAGGAGCTGGAATCCGGCATTCCCGCTGCTCCAGGCATTCCTTGGCCGATGGAAAAGCCGCTCCCAGGTATCCCGGAGCGCTCTCCACGCCCCACCTCGCTCCTGCCGTGCTGCTGCAGAGGCTGAGTAATTCCTGTCGCTCCCGAGATGCTCCTCAGGCAGCCGAGCACATCCCGAGCCAGGTTTTAATTGCGTGGGATCGCAGCCGAGATGGCTCTGATTTATCTTCCCTGCTGCACCAGCACTTCTGCCTGGCCGGCTCCAGGATCCACCTGGAGAATATTCCCTGGGAATGGGGTTGAGATTTTTCCTTGCTGGAGCCTGGGGTGGGTTTTTCCCACTCACATTTGTAGGGTTGGAAGGAGATTCCCATCTTTTATCCCGTAGGACACGAGGTGATCTCCTCAGGGAGATGCCCTGAGGCATTTTCCTGGAGAATCAGGAGGTTTGGAGGGTTAAGCCAGGCTCAGCAAAGCTTAGCTCTACCAGACCTGGATGAACAAAGGGCTCCAGCACCTTTTATTCCTTTCTGGATTAGGAAAACCTCACGGATAGAGGATCCCTGCAGGCTTGGGAAAGTTTTGGGGGTGATGCCTCCAATCCCAAAGGCAGGAACCTTTGGATCCTGGGATAGACAGGATCCATTCCCAGCTGTTTCCCTCCTCCCTCTCCCTTCCCACATTCCAAGCTGTTCAAAGAATTCCCCACATTTTCACCCCTTCAAGACAAGGATCCCAAATCCCATCTTTAACTCCAATCCCAAATTCAAGCAAATCCCCCAAATTCCCACCTCCTGCTTGTTGCCATGGAGAGACCCCAGGATCCTCCGGAGAACCCTTCCCACGATCCGGGAATGGGAAATGTTCCTCTGCTTCCTTTATTCCCTGCTTTGGGGCTGCTTTGATTCGCCCCTGCCATAAAAGCTGCCCATAAATCCCATAAAACCCAGGAATAACCGGAATTAGAGCCCAAACGGGACCGGCTCCCTCCGGCAGCGCTGGGAATGTGGTGGGATTTATCCTTTCCTCATTCCCGGACATCTTTGCATCCACCTTGGGAAGCAATTCCGGGGTTGGACACCCCGATGGAGTTCCCCTGTTTATGGGGTTTTTTTAAATGGATAACGTGGGGGGTTTTTATGGATTACATGGGATTTTTAAATGGGTAACATGGGGGTTTTTCATGGATAACGTGGGGGGGTTTTTTATGGATAATGTGGGCGTTTTTCATGGATAATGTGTGTGGGGGGGTTTAGGGATAAGATGGGGGGTATTTTTATGGATAACGTGGGAGTTTTTTATGGATAACATGTGGATTTTTTATGGATAATGTGGGGGTTTTTTTCAGGATACCGTGGGGGTTTTTAATGGATAATGTGGGGGTTTTTTATGGATAACATGGGGATTTTTTAATGGATAACATGGGGGGGTGTTTATGGATAACGTGGGGGTTTTTTATGGATAACATGGAGGATTTTTTTATGGATAATGTGGGGATTTTTATGGGTAACGTGGGGGTTTTTTACGGAATGAGCTTTGCCTCGCAGGAATTTTCTCTGCCTCTCTCCCGCTGCCGTCTCCCACGCCCACACGTCCAACCCCTAGGCAGGAGATTGGTCCGGAGGGAAAGAAACTTCCTAAAAAAAAACCACGGGGAGGGAAAAGCTTGGAAAAGGCTGGGAATGCTGCTGGGCGTGTTATGGGGAATTTGTTTCTTTTATTGCCAGCCACGAACGGAATTCAAACCTGCAGCGTCAGCGGTGGAGCTCTGGCTTTGTGGCAGGGCCATTTAACACCGGGCTTTATCCCGGGATATTTCCCCCCTCCCTCTGCCTCCTCCCAGGTGGTGACAAATCCTGGGATGCTCCTGCAAAAGGGCGCTGCTGGTTTTGAGCTCAATTCCCACAAACCCAGCGGATTTTCCAGGGCTCCGATCCCTCTCCCTGCCCGTTGGGATCTGCCTTCGGCGCTGTGGGACCGGGAGGCAAAACCCGTCGGGATGGAGAGGATGGAGAAGGGAGAATAATCCACAGGAACTGGAAAAACTGGAGGAAAAAAACTGGGATCTGCTTTTTTGGGGGGTACTGATCCAGGGGGATTGGAGCCCTGGAAAGGCGGTGGGAGATCAGGAACGCTCCCGGCTGGAGGAGGAGGAGGAGGAGGAGGCCTGTGGGGTTGCCATGGTGATGGAGCATCTCCAAATCCTCGGATTATTTATCCCTGGATTTGTTTAGGCTCAGGGAAAGCCTTGACGGTGGGAAGAGGGTTGGGATATGAGGAAGAGGAGGGTGAGAGCCCAGGGATGCTGATCCTAGAGGAGAAATCCTAAAATTCGAGCTCTGGGGCACAGCTCCACAAAGGAGACCTTTGGAGCAGCAGAAAATGGGGATTTTGGGATGGTTTTTGGGGCTTCTGCCCTCGCAGGGGTCCTGTGATCCCAAATCTGCCCCGGATTCCCACTGAGCTGCCACTGTGGGACCTGACCCATGGAATCCAGGCTTAACTGGGATTCATTTGGGTGTCTGGATGGATCTGGATCAGGTCCTGATGCTGTCCGAGGGGCCTGATGGATGCTTGGAATGCTTTCCAAAGCCATTTCCAGAATTCTGGAGGAGCTTGATTGACTGATCTCCGATTTCTGGGATCAAACTTCCCCTCCCTCCATCCCTTCCTGTAGCACTGGAGCATCCCATGCACTTCCAGCCGTATCCAGCTGCAAATTCCCTCGGGAAGAGCCACCCCTGTGTCCCCTCCTTGGGGCTCAGCCCCCTGTGCTGGGTTGGCGACACTTCCAGGAATTCTTCCAGGAATTCAGGATGCTCCTTCCTGATGTGTCCCTGCACATCTGCTGCCACTCCTGAGGAAAACCGGGACACTTGGGGATGTTTGGGGTTGGAATTTCGGGATAAAATAGGACAAGTGGCACTGAGAGAGCCAGGGACATCCCGGTGTTTGCCGTGCCCCCCTTCCCATTCCCACTCCCTCCTTTCCATGGGATCTTTAATTGCTCCTAAAGCTCATCTCCAATTCCTTTTGATGCCTCCAGTGTCCCCGTTATGTAAATCCCAGCGTGGGAACGCCGTGGATTTTATGGATGCAGCATTTGCGCGGCTGAGGGGACACCTTGGATTGTCACATCAAAGGACGAGGAAAAAAACCTCTGGGAAATCGGGAGCCCTGTGGATAAATCGATTCCGTTTGATTTTGCCAACAGAGGTCAGCGGGAAGCGTGGAGGAAGCTGGAATTGGGCAAAGAAATCCCGGGATCTCATTGTGCCGGGAATGTTTTCAGAGGGGAAGGGAAGGGAAAAGGGGAAAGAAAAGGGGAAGAGGGAAGAGGGAAGAGGGAAGAGGGAAGAGGGAAGAGGGAAGAGGGAAGAGGGAAGAGGGAAGAGGGAAGGGAAGCAAATCCCTTTCCCAACTCTTGAACTATGAATTCCCCTGCTTTGACCTCCTCTCCAAAGGGCTTCGCCGCCCTTCCTTTATTTCTCGGAGCAGGTTTTGTTTTCCCTGGGCATTCCCAGGCTCCAGATGGTGCCAGGCTCAGCCGTTCCAGGCCCTCAGCCCCCGCTGCCCACGGAGCCCCAGCTGGGATCAGAGCCCGTCCACCCAAGGCCCCTCCGGAGCTTTTCCGCAGCTTTTCCGCAGCTTTTCCGTGGCTCTGACCGGGAATTCTTTGGAGAAACGTGACACAAAGGAATAAACAGAGCTGATGGATCCCATTCCCTTCCCAAGGGAAGGCCAAGGAGCATCCTCAGGGAATGAGGGTCCCACCGGAACTGTCGCCCATAGGTGGGATGGGAATGAGGATTTTCCCTGGCTGTGGATGCTGAGGGAGCCTTGGATGAAGAAAATATTCCCCAAATCATGGAATGATTTGGAAGGGAGGCCACTGAGTCCCTGAGCAGGGACATTCCCACTAAACCTTATCCCAGAGCCAGCAGGATGACATTCCATGGAAAACAGCACAGCCAACACTCCCACACCTCTGAAAAATCTGGGAGAAAAGCAGGATTTGGCTAAAAACACCCGAGAGAAGCAAACAACGTTTCTTGGGAAGGGAAGGAGAAGGCTGGGAACGTTTTCCAAGAACCCCCCCGCTCCAGCACGGGGAGGACAATGACAAACGAGGTGAACTCGGAGGCTGCGGAGAAAATCTTGGCAGCGGGCGGAAAAGGCGCTGCCAGATTCCGGGGAATTTTAACTGGCATTTCATTAGCGGCACTCAGGTGGTCACAGGACCCGTGGCAGTGCCGCAGTTCCTGGGATTTGTTAATTAAAGCTGCTCCTGACAGGAATTAACGAGTTTTTAATGAATCTGTTGTCTTAATTCTTATTAAGTTTTGATTTTCCCCCTCCCGCTGTCGATTTTCCCGGGAATAGCAGCATCCAAAGGGATGGGAGGCGTGAGGGGCAGAGGGGCAGCATGGCTGCTTCCAGACTCCCCAAAAAAATGGGAATGCGTGGATTGAGGTGGGGGACAGGGAGAGGAGGTGGCGTGGCCACAGAGCCAATGTTTTGGGAGATGCTGCTGGAAGAAAATGGGAATCAGGGAATGTGTGGGAGATCCCAGTCCTGCTGATGGAGAACAATGGGAATCAGGGATTGGTGTGGGAGATCCCAGTCCTGCTCCTGCATCTCCATCTGAAAGTCTCCAGGAGAACTTGGAAAAGGGGTTTGAAAAGGGGGAGCAGGGAATGAGGAGAACAAGGAATTCTGCCAGTCTGGGACCCCAGAAAGAGAGGAAAATGGATCCATGGTTTCCTATGGATCCTCTTCCACACTGGAGCACCGGGCAGGATTCACCCCATCCCATCCTGAGGTGCCTTTGGACACGGCGCCGTCGGAACGGGGCATGGAACAGGTTTTCCCCAAAAATCCACATGCGGAATCCAGCGGGATCCTCATTCCACTCATTTCCCAGGCTTTGCCGCATTCCGACATTCCCAGGAGCTCCTGGCGGGAGCCCACGGAATGCGTGGCTGGCGCTGCTCCGCCAGTCCCCGGTGTTGACATTCCTGGGACGGGAGGCAGAAGCCGTCGCGTGGAGAGCGCGAATCCCCCAAAATAGATCCCGGTGCTCTGCTCCGTCTAAATTTAACATTCCATGTTCTCCTCGGAATGGGCTCGGCTCCGGCAATTAAGGAATGATGGGGATGATTAAGGATCGCTCCCGCGCTTTGCGTTTAGAGCCTCTCTCCCACTCCTTCCCTGAATAATAATTCCGTGCTTTTGCAACGCGGGCAGAGCATTCCCAGGAAAGCCGGAGGTAAAAGGAAGGGAAATGAGGGGAAATGGATCGGGGAGAGGGATAAATCCCGTTTGCTTATCCCAAACCCGGGATGGGGTTGGGATCCCGGCTGGGATCATCCTGAGGTCTCAGGTGAGAGGGAGCAGCTGCAGAATGGATGGAACTACAGGAACAATGCCGCTGCTGGAACTGGGATGCATCCAGACTCCATTCCCAGGCTGGAATGGTGTTATCCCAGGATGGTTTGGGCGGGAAGGATCCCAAAAACTCTTCCCATTCCACCCCCAACACCTTCCACCGTCCCAAGTTGCTCCAAGCCATGTCCAACCCAGCCTTGGACATTTCCAGGGATGGGGCAGCCATGGATTCTCTGGGAATTCCATCCCAGCCAGGAATTCCTTCCCAATATCCCATCCATCCCTGCCCTCTGGCAGTGGGAAGCCATTCCCTGTGTCCTGGCACTCCAGCTCCCGGTGAAGATTCCTTTTCCAGCTTCCAGGAGTTATCCTGGGAGGCAGCATCCCCGACCCATCTCATCCTTCCCATGGGATTTTCCTGTGCCTGTCCTTGCCCGGTATTCCCAACACCGCCACAGATCCATGGCCTTCGGAGACTCATTCCCGCTGATCCATGTCCTGTCCGTGCCTAACCAGATGCTAATTTATCAATTAAATGCTGTGGTTAATGACAGGGTGAGGATTAATGAGGGCCAATCCCGCAGAGCATTCCTTGGGAAGAGACAGCTCCATGCATCCAACGCTGTCCCGGGATGTTTGGGAAGCTCAGGACTCATGGAAAGTCCTTGGAGATGCTCCAGGCCAGTCCCAAACAATCTAGGATGGAATTATTCCCATGGAATTATCCCGTGGCTGGTGCTGTGGGAAGCAGCTCCGGGCGGGAGCATCGGGAGCACCGGCTCGGATTTGTCGGGGCAAGGCTGGAACGGAGAGAATTCCTCCCAGAAAATAATTCCGTGGACAAATTTGGCCTGGAAAAGTTCCTTGTGAGCAGCTTTGGCTTTTCCTGGCCAGATAAAAATAAATGATGGAATGACTCCTGTGGCAGCTGCCGGGAGGAGATTTTCAGGATGAACTCCGAGCTCTGGCTCAGTTTTCCTTCCATCCCTCGCTCTTCCCAGCAGGATGGCTCTGGGATTGCTGGGGATGGGCAGCTCCGGATGCGCTTTCTGGAAAGCTCTCTCTGAAAGTTCCTTTGGATTTGGCTGTTGGCTCCAGCACGGGAGTCAAGGAATCCATCAGCGAAATATTCATGGAAAAAAACGGAGCCTGAGGAGCTCACGGAGGAGAAATTTGGGATTGGTTATGAGCAACTCCATGGATCAGCTGGAATGAAATGATTTGGGGCTGCAACGAGACCTTTAAGACCCGTCCCAATCCAAACCCCGTTATAATTCCATGAGAAACAAGTTATTCTCTGGATAACCATGTTCGGGGGGCTGCCGTGGTGCAGGAATTCCTGGGAATCGTTCCGAGAGGAGAAATCCAAGGATTGCAGCAGCTCCCTCCTCACCTCATCTAAAATTAACTCCACTCCTGAGCTGCGTTTAAGCAAAACCAGTTGCCATGACCACACCGGGGGCTCCAGGCCCCAGGAAAACCGGGAATTCCGGGATAATGAGCAGCCCTGGAGGATCCTCAGGAAGTTCATCCACCTGTTAAACCCGCCCAGGAATTGGGAATCGAAATTCCCCCTCTCTTCCCGTGGTTGCGATTCGGGATTAGGTTGGGCGAGCTGGAGGAAAATGTGGAATGAAAAGAGGCGGATACTGGGAGGCTGGGAGGGATCCGAGGGGATTTCTGGGAATGTTCAGATCCTGAGGTTTGCTGGAAGGCACCGGAACAGGAGCTGAGCCTGGGAGAGGGATGCTGATATTTATAGAACCTGATTAATCCTTGATTTGCTGCCGCTCAAATTCCGGTTGGGAATCAAATCCGTGCTCCAGGCCTGCTGGGGGCTCCAGGAGAGGCAGGAAAAGAGTCCTGATCCTATGGAAAGGCAGGAAAAGAATCCCAGTCCTACAGGAAGGGCAGAAGAGAGCCCTGATCTTATGGGAAAGGCAGGAAAAGAGTCCTGATCCTAAAGGAAAGGCAGGAAAAGAATCCCAATCCTATGGGAAAGGCTGGAAAAGAGTCCTGATCCTAAAGGAAAGGCAGGAAAAGAATTCCAATCCTATGGGAAAGGCTGGAAAAGAGCCCCTGTCCTACAGGAGAGGCATTTCCAGGGTGCAATGTTGGATTTATTTCCAATTTCTCTCCCAAAGTCACTCCTGACCAACCTCCCCCCAAAAATGGGAATTTTTTACCACCTTAGGGCTGGAGCAATGGGAAAATCCCACTCCCCTGCTGGTTTGGGACTTCGGATGCGCATGGAACTCATCGTGAAGCTTTTCTTTATAGGGAATAAAGTCTCAGGAATGGTTTTGTGTGGATCTGCGTCCATACGGACAATCCCAGACCCCTACGGACATCACGGATCGGCTCCCCCCCCGCCATAAATCCCCGAATTTGAGCTGCCCCATTCCCTGCCGCATTCCCACCGATTCCCATCCATGCTTTTAACTCCAGTTGTGACACCGAGCCATCAAATCGGGAAAAACGAGCTCTGCTGGGACACGCGGCACAACCTCCAGGTCCCCAATTATTCCTCGGGCGAGGCGGGAGAGTCGGTTCAGCCGCAATTTTCCCTCGCCCTTTGGAATATTCCCGGCAATTAACGGCCCTGATGGGTGTGGAGTCATCGGGAGGAGCGGAAAGAAGGATTTTTATTCCTTCAAAAAGCGGCTGCCGGGTCAAAAATCCGCCGCGTGTGCCGTGACCGGAATTGGAGGCGGGGGCGGCATTTGTCATTCCAATGTTTTTTCGGAGCGGCTCTGGCACGAGGACAGGGAAAAAACAGGGAAAACAGGGAAAATATCAGCCATGGAACATCCCAGTCCCAGCCCGGATCCGTCCTGTGCTCCACAGGGTTGGGATTTGGGTGGATGAATGTTTAAAGCGCGTTTAGGGCAGCGGGAATGACTTTGTGCCGGTGCCAGAGCTGGAATATCGGGATTTCCAGGGATTTTAGGAAAATTCAGCTTTCCCCGCCACTGCAGCCGTGGATTTGCTGGCTGGGATGGGAGATGGGAATGATCCCAGTGGGAAAAGGTGAGGAAGTGGAAGGTGAAGAGGAGGATGAGGATGAGAAAAGGGAGAGGAAGGATTTGTCCGTCACTGCTCCCTGGCAGTTTGAATTCCTTGGAATGCTGAGTTCCAGGTGGGATTTGGGAATCCTGGAGCTGTTGGTACCCAGAGCACAAACAGGGAACGACCTCAGTTCTATTTTTATCCAGACCTTTTCTCTCCATGTCTTTTGTATCCCTTTTTTTTCCCCCTTCCCAATCCCTCCCCCCTCTGCTCTGTCTCTTCCTTCGCCTCTCCTTCATTTTCCTTCCCTTTGGAGCATCCCGCTAATTAGCGCTGCTAATTAGGGCTGCTAATGAGTTCGTGTTTGTGCATCCAGCAAAGGAACGTGCCGGGCTCCGAGGGCTCCGTGTGGGACGGCGGCGTTGGAATCTGAGAGAATAGGGGTGGGCATGGATGGGAATGAATGGGAAGGGATGGGAAAGGGTGGGAATGGGTGGGAATGGATGGGAATGGATGGGAATGGGTGGGAATGGATGGGAAGGGATGGGAAAGGG
>NW_008236763.1:2187918-2188307 GCF_000691975.1 Corvus brachyrhynchos
CGATCTATGAGAGGGAAAGGGTGGGAATGAGAGGGAAAGGGTGGGAATGGGTGGGAATGGGTGGGAATGGGTGGGAAGAAGTGGGAATACATGGGAAGGAGGGGAATGGAAGCGCTGGATGGCTCCTCTGGGAATAACCCCGGCAGCCTTGGAGCCCCGAAACTTTCTCAACCCCATTCCTTAAAATATTCCAATATTTGGAAACAACATCCCAAAAAATCCCAGCTCCAAACAGGAGGAGAAGCTCCAATAAAAGGTGAATTTGAGGGAGAAGTGTCCGAGCTGTCCCCAAACGCTCCAGGAGACTCCAGAGCCACTTCCAAGGAAATATTTCAACAAATTCCTTTAATTTCTTCATCCATCTTTTTTTTAAGAGATGGACCAACTCC
>NW_008236763.1:2188397-2200619 GCF_000691975.1 Corvus brachyrhynchos
AAAAAAAAAAAAAGATCAAAAGGAATTTTTTGCAGGAAAAGCAGCGAAAAAGGCTGGGAATGGTGGGGGAAAAGCTATTTTGGGATTCAGAGGAATCAGCTTGAAAATCGCCGGAGTTTGGGATGGATCCGTAGGGATTTGGGATGCGGGAATGAGGAGGCTGCAGCTCCGGAGCTGCTCCTGGGGCTCTCTTCTGCTTCCCATCCTGGAAAAATATTCCTTGGAGGATTCATGGAACTCTTTGTTCCCCCCTCGCCCCTTCCCGCGTGATTCCCACATCAAAGCATCCAAGGATTCCTGGGAGCTCCGCTGGCTGCGGGGCTGTTCCCACCCCAACAAAAATCTGGGCAGATTTTCTCCTCCTCCCTGGAAAATCCCGGATTTCGGCCCCTCTGGAAGGGCAGGAATGACCCCTGGGCTCATCCTCGTGCCTCAGAATTCCAGGAACAAAAACTCCTGGAATCCCATCCTGCCTGCAATCCCCATCCCTGAAGGTGTCCAGGGAATTCCTGGATGTGGCACTCGGGGCTCTGAGTGACAAGGATTGGACTCGGTGACCTTGGAAGGCTTTTCCAGCCTCAAAAATCCTGGGATTTCTTTTCCTAATCCTTCCCGTGCTGTTTATTTCCTGATTTTCCTGGAAAACCCAGAGCAGCTCCTTTTCCCAGGACTTTTTCCCACCTGTGGGATGTGAACTGAGCTCTCCTGGGTGTCCTTGGAGTTCGGAAATTCCCAATTTTTGGACAAACCCCTGAGCCTGGGCAGAAACAGAGAAGGAAAAGCGAAATGTTCCATTAAAAATGAGGTTAAACTGGGATGTGCCAACAGGATGGGAATATTTGGGACAAAAAAATGACCTTGGGCATGGAAAGGACCTTGGAATTCCTCTCCTTGTGTCCCTTTTCCATTGAAAGGACCTTGGAATTCCCCTCCTCTCTGCTCTGATCCCTGTGAGGGCTGAATCCCTAAAAAACCATGGATATTTATTCCCTGGAGCTCCATGGAGCAGTGGGAATGCTGGGACAGCATTCCTGGGATGCAGGGAGGGGACAATCCCATGGATGTGACAACGGAGGGTGACATTTAACCCCCCCAGAGCCACATCCCGAGTGTTTTCCGTGGGTTTTTTCCCTGTTTTTTAACTCCCAGCTTTTCCACCCTCATCCATCCCCCTCCTGGCAGCCACCGGGATGAATTCCCGTGATAAATTCCCGCTGGTTTGTTGTTTGAGGGATCGGGACAGGCCGGGCGCTTCGGGGAGATTAATTTTTGATTTATGGCCAACTCCCGGGATTTATTCCCGTCCTTCTCCGGAGGCAAAGGCAGCGCTGGAATTATTTTAAATTCCAGGGGCTCTGCTGGAAAGGGGAGGGGGGGAATCAATCAATCAATCCCAGCCTTCAATCCCGCTCCTCAGCAAAGCTCGGGAAAAGCCTGGGCCATCCCACACCCCCCCTTCCCCAAATCCCAAATCCCACTGGGATCATCCTTCCTGCTCCCGGGCAGGGATGAACATTCCGGAGGCGCTGAGCTCTGCAAGGATCGATTCCCTCCGCAGGATCAACAAAGCAATTTGCTGTCTCGGGATATTCCTGCCGGGAATAATAAGCAGCCAGGGAAGTCTGGCCTCTGGAAAACCTTGTGTGCTTGGAATTTGGGAGCTGGGAAAGGCAGGGAGTGGGAAAAAAGGACTGGGAAAAAAAGGAGGGAATTCCAGGTGTTTTTTTCTCTGGTTATTCATCCGTTAAGGGATCCTCGGGAGCTGGAGAAGGGGGAAAAGGGAAGGGATTCAGGGATGTGACAGGGAAGGGATTTGGGGATGTGAACGGGACAAGGGCAGGAATTCAGGGATGGGAACAGGAAAAGGGAAGGAATTCAGGGATGGGAATGGGGAAAGGGCAGGAATTCGGGGATGGGAATGGGGAAAGGGCAGGAATTCGGGGATGGGAACAGGAAAAGGGCAGGAATTCGGGGATGGGAAGGAGACAAGGGCAGGAATTCGGGGATGGGAATGGGGAAAGGGCAGGAATTCGGGGATGGGAATGGGACAAGCGCAGGAATTCAGGGATGGGAATGGGGAAAGGGCAGGAATTCGGGGATGGGAATGGGACAAGCGCAGGAATTCGGGGGTGTGAACGTGTCCCTGTGGGGTTTGGGCTCAGCCGCTGCTGGATTTGGGGACAATTGTCTTTCCCATTTCATCACTTCCCTCTTTTCCTTCCAGGATTTTTCCAGGATTTTCTCTCTGGGATCCACGGCCAAGCTCACCCAAGGGCTGTGGGAAACCAGCAGAGCCCGGTGATCCCATTCCAGCCGCTTTCCCCATGGAATGGGAAGGCCTGGACACGCCGGACACTGTCCGTGGCCCTTTCTCCCAGACCAGGAAATTCCCGCGGGTTGGATTCATCCTAAGGGCAGGAATGTTCTCGGCCGTGTCCTTCCTTCCGCACCATTTCCCACCTGGATTTTTGCTCCAGTGATTCCAAGATGTTCCAGCGGCTCCTTTTTCCTGCAGAAATTGGGGATGTGCTGCGATCTAGTGGTGGAGGAGAATCCTGGGATTCGCTCCGGGCTGGATTCAGGCTTCCCAAGCAGGATTTTCCAGGCTGTTTTCCCGGGAAGAGCCTGATTCCTGCAGGATCCAAGAGATCCTGGACTGACAATTCCTCCGTCAAATCCTGCTCCGCTCCTGGAGGGGCACAGATCCCTCCCAAAACGCTCCGGACACATCCCAGCAAACAAATCCAAGGGGGAGTTTTGCCTGGAATGCTCCGTGGGATCAGCACAGAGCTCTGGAGCATCCCTGTGCTGGAGGGTGGAATATCCTTAATTAGAGGGAGATTTTTAATTAACAATCAAGCTCGGCTTTCCCGCTTTCCCCTCCTTTCCCGCTTTTCCCTCCTTTCCAACTTCTCCCTCCTTTCCTGCATTCCCTGACCTTCCCTGCTGGAATTATTTTCCTTTTCCCTGCCATGATTTTCCTTTCCCCAAATCCTGCTCAGTTCGGCCCCATCTCAACCTCTGGTTCCTGGGAATTTTGGCCGCATCCTTTGGATATTCCACGCTGCCAGGGATGGAATCCAGGAGCTGTGGCCTCCAGCTGTGCAGAATTCCAGGATCCCTGAGGCTGGAAAATCCCTCCAGGATCATCAAACCCTGCCCGATCCCCACCCTGAGCACTGAGAGCTCAGGAATTCCCTGGACACCTCCAGGAATGGGGGGATTCCAAAGCCTGGCCGCCTTTTCCATGAGGAAATTCCTGCCGCTGTCCCAGCGGGATGACGGGAACGCTTTTGGGATTCCCACTTTGTCACCGATTTTCCCAGGTGCCGATTTTCCCATCCCGGTCTCCCATTCCCGGCTGGGAATTCCCGGTGCCGCAGCTCCGGGATTTGGGAAGGGTAAATCCCTGGAGCGGGGACAGGCGGGAACAGCAGGTGGCACTCCCCGACCGCGGACAGCCCCAAACCGCAGCTTTTTGGGATCTTTGGGAATGTCAGGTGGGATTTTCCATCTTTTTGTGCTGGCGGAGCTCTGGGATTGCGAATTCCAACAGCTCTGGGGTTGGATGCTCCTGAAAGGAGCGATCCCGTCTCCTTTAATTCCAACAATCGGCTCCCAAGGAATCCACTTTGGAATTCGTGCTGCTTTTCCCGCCGGTATTGGAATAACAAACCCTGGAGGAGTTTATTTAAATCCCAACCCAGGTTTTAATTCCTGGATTAATGGGGAATAAAGAACCAACGAGGCCAAACCCCTCTGTCCGTGGATACAGATGGGAAAAGCTCCGTGTCCCGGGATTTCCCAGGTGGGATGATCCATGTCCTGGGCCAGGAGAAGCGGCTGCTCCATAAAAACCGAGTTCCTGGGATGCACATCCATCACCGTCCCTAAAGCCTCCCCCAAATCCATCATTGCAAAGGCTTTCAGGAGGATCAATATTTTTCCAAATGGATCGGAGGAACTCGTTTTCCCGGTTTTCCATCCCGTGATTAACCGGGATAATTGGATTGCTGGGGATCTCTGGGGAGAAGCCAAGGGAAGGGACCTTCCATGGGGTCTGGAGTGAGGACGAAGACCCAGGGTGGATCTGGGAAGGGATTTCCCTGCTGGGAAATGCCCAAATTCCAGCTGATTCCAGCGCTCCCCTGTCCCAAATGCATCCTGGAATTTCAGGATGAGTTTTCCACCCCATTTATGTGATTTTTCTGGAGTTTCCAACTTTTTCTTTTGGGAATTTGCATCATTTTTACACCAGATTTGGTTGCTCCCGCAGGACCAGGAGACACATCCCGGTTTTCTTTCCTCCATGAGCAGATTCCAAGCTTTTCTTCCTGCTCTCCACCTCTTCCAGAACCTCTTCCAGAGGCATCTCCATGGAAAAATAAGGATATTTTGGCTCGAAGAGATGAGCCCTGAGTGGTGTAAATCAGATTTTGTGAGGGGCAGGAGGGCAGGGGCCTCTTCCAGATGGGATTTTCCATGGAAACTTCCCAAAAAAAGGGATATTTCAGTTTCTTCCCACTGTTCGTGGCCATCAATGGAAAAGAAGGGGAAAACCTTGCAGGAAAAAGGGGGAAAAAAGGGGGAAAGGGAATTTTTCAAGGCGCTGAGCAGCTCCAGAAGTGCAGCGTGCCCTTGGATCCCTCTGGAATTCTCCGGGATCAGCATCTTGGAGGAGCAGTCAGCACCGCTGGAGAGGCAACTCCGGAAATTCCCTTCTCCTGCCCCAAATCCAGCAGGATCCGGGCGGAAAAGGCAAAGCCCGGTGAAATCTGATGTTCCCAAAGCTGCAGCGTCAGGGAGAAGATCCCTGACTTTGGTGACATCCATGGAAAAACGTCCCCGAATTGAACTCCGGGATTTTTGTTCGTCCTTTGTTGCTGATCCTTGAGGATGGTTTGGTTTATTCCCGGTTTTCCCCATGGCTTTCCCCCTTTTTTTCCCCAGCTCCCAGCAGCTGGGGATGGAGGGCTGGAATTCTGCTCTATCCCAGAATATTCCTGGTCGATTTATCTCCCTCCTTTCCCAGCAGCTGCTCCCGGTATCTGTTATTCCATAGGGAAACCGGGATTTCCAGCTCCTTCCCCACATCCCCCCCAGGAAGTTTTTTCCCTCTGGCGATCCAGCAAAGCCGGGGATCCACGTGGAATTTCTGACCCGGGAATTCTTTCCTCGTTTCCATGGGATGGCAACACCTGGGAATGGATTTTTTGGGCTAAACCAGGGGATGAATGGAGCAGGGGAGGGGGGGATTCTGCCCCCTCAGGTGAGACCCTCCTGCGGAGCTGCTCCAGCCCTGGAATTCCCAGCTCAGGAAGGACCTGGAGCCGCTGGAGCAAATCCAGAGGAGGCTCCAGGACGATCCGAGGGATGGAGCAGCTCTGGAGTGAGGAAAGGCTGGGAAATTGGGATTGTTCAGCCTGGATAAGGGAGCTTTGGGATGATCCAATGTGACCTTCCAGGAGCTGAAGGAACCAAGAGGAAAGATGGAAAAGGACTTTGGAAAAGGGCCTGGAGTGACAGGAAAAGGGGGAACGGGTTCAGAGTGAAAAAGGGGGAATTCCAGTTGGATACTGGGAAGAATCCTTCCCTGTGAGGGTGGGGAGGGGCTGGGACGGAATTCCCAGAGAAACCGTGGCTGTCTCATCCCTGGAAGTGTCCCAGGCCCGGTTGGAGCAGCCTGGGATCGTGGATTGCATCCCTGCCCATGGGATGGGACGAGTTCAAGCTCCTTTCCAGCCCAAACTACTCCCTGATTCCATGAATCATTCCAGGATTTGCTCTGGCATCGTTCGATCTATTTCATTTACATATTTTTCTACCTATAAAATCAAATATTTCATATTTTTATATCCAATTCACCAGCGAGACGAAACCCAGGCTCACCCCGGCGCTGCCCGACACCCACATCCATCAATTCCAGCTCTGCAGCCTCAGCAGAAAATCGGGAATTGAATAAAAATCATGGGAAGGGGAGGCCACAAATCCCCCTGGGAGTGGGGGAGCTTTAATTAAACCGCGAGCTCTGATCCCCGAGCGGCCGCGGAGATGGCCGGGCTCGGGTGGTCACCGGTGCTGGTCACTCAGGGGGACAGAGCCAGCAGTGCCAGCAGTGCCAGCAGTGCCAGCAGCTGATGGCGCACCCCGAGCCGAGCTGTGCCACTCGCGCTCCCCTCCAGCAGCACCGCGGGATGCTCCTCACCCTTCGAAAAAAATGGAAAAATGTCCCCGAATTTAACTCCAGGGTTTTTTTTTTTGTCCTTCGTTGCTGATCCTTGAGGATGGTTTGGCCCCCCGGGGGTCCTCCGCACCCTCGGGGTGTCCCAAACTCGTCCTCCCCTTCCCCAAAATTCCCGGTTCTGTCCTTGGATTGTGCGCGGGGCTTTGGGAGGGGTCAGCTCCTCGCCCTTGGGGGGACACAGAGCCCCCCGGGGGACCCTCCTCATCCTCGGGGTGTCCCAAACTCATCCTCCCCTTCCCCAAAATTCCCGGTTCTGTCCCTGGATTGCGCCTGTAGGACTGGGAGGGCTCAGCCCCGTGCTGCGCGTCTGCGGCTGCTCATTAAGGGCGCCGCTAATGAGCTCCTTCCCCTGCTCATCCCCCTCCCCTCCAGCCCGTGCCTTCCTCCCTCCCTCCCTCCCTTCCCTGCCTCTTCCTCCTCCTCCTCCTCCTCCTCCTCCTGCTGCTGCTGCTGCTGCTGCTGGGTGAGGGTAAGGAGCGGGATCGGGAAGCACCGGGATGCGAGAAACTCCCGGGGGATGCTCGGGGCTGAGCACGGGGTGGGGGCCGCGCATCCTCAGCGCGGGTTTGGGCTCCCAAAGCTGCTCGGTGACCCCCAAAATCGGCCGGGTTTTGCTGGCCGGACCCCGGGAGGGGGGAGCTGGGGCATGTGATGGGATTTTGGCTGTTACGTCACGGCTTCGTGTCCCTGCGTGTGACAAAATCCCGCGGTGGCGGTGCGGGGGCACGGGGAGCGCAGCCCGGGCGGGGACCTTGGGGTGACAGCGCAACTTTGGGGGCCCGAAAGCTCGCGGGGAGCAGCGATTGCTCCCCCAGCTCCTCGCTCCTTCCCTGTCGCCTTCGGGGGGTGGATTGTCCCTCCGGAAGAACATCCTGGGCCGGAAAAATCCACCGGGAAAACGCACCTGGGTTGGGATGCGGCGCCGGGAAGCGCCGGGCCCCGGCGGCGAGCGGTGAGTGCCGGGTGCGGGATCCGCATCCTCCTGCAGCGCTCCCGCGGATCGATTCCCTCCGGGAAAGGGGGGAAAGTGCTGAATCATTGGGAGTCCCGGCTCCACGGGAGCTCCCGCTGCTCCCATCGCCGGGAAAAGCTCGGGAATGGGATGAGGAGGCCGTGGCGGAGGTGGGAGCGCTGGGGCCTGGGAGAGAGGGATTGTTGGGATGGAGCGGGGTCCTCCCTTTTCCATGTCCCCAGGTGCTCCTTGGAGGACAGGGAGCAGGGAAGCCGCGCGTTCCATCCCGGGGAGGCCTCTGGGAATGGCACCAAGAGGGGTTTTGGGTGGGAAAAACGGAGGTTTCGGCCAGAAAATCCTATCCCTGCTAAAACTGGGAATGGCCGGTGCGTATTGCTCGGTTGGTTTCTGCTTTTCCCTTTGGAATGCTGCCTGTGGGTTCTTTCCTCAAGGTCAGGTCCTTGGGATGGCTCTGGAGCACTCCTGAAAGTCATCCCGGCGTGTTCTCGGCTGGATCCCGGCAGAGGGGCAGTGCCGAGGGCCGGGGGGATGCGGGAATTGCGGGAAAAGCTGGAATTCTGGCATGCCCAGCAGAGGCCCGGCTGCTTTAAGATGGATCCTGTGGCGCTGTGGTGTTTCCGGGGTGCTCCTGGCAGCTGCCGAGGACAAAAGCAGGAATCCTGTGACTTTTCCAGGGATGCTGACTCCTTTCTTTCCGCCCGTGCTCCTGGAAAACCTCCCCCATCTTTGGCAGACACCGAGGGGCTGCTTTGTTCCAAGAAATTTTGTTCCAAGAAAACTTTGCTTTCTCTCCTGAAAAAGAGAATTCCTCAAATTTAGCATTTTCTGGTCGATTTCTATTTTTAAATTTGTCATTTCCCAGCTCCGGGCTGGGCCTTTGCCACTTTTCCCATTTTTTTGTGTGTGTGTGTGTGGTTGTAACGTGAATCCAACATAAATAATGCATGGAAAACCGCTCGGCTGACAGGGAGAAGTTGTTCGGTTGGAGAAGCGACTTTGTTTACAGGAGTTGGGACCTAGGCCTGGCTTTGTGTTAATTCTGGGCTTAACAAAGCTCCCTCCTCATCCTCATCCCCATCCTCATCCCCATCTTCATCCTGAGGGATTTGATTTAAACCCGGCCCAATCCAATCATCCCTTCTCCCAGCTGATGATTAAATGGGGAATATCCCGAGTTTTCCAAATTGATTGATAAGGATTTGTTTTCCTCTCGTTTTTTTCCGGGGTTTTCAGGGATAAAATCCCCCAAAATCTGCTGGAAAATCTGCACCATAAAAGGTGGTCAAAAATGGGCAAAAATATTGAATAATAACGGGGAAAAAATGAGGAATTTTTCCCTATCTTTGCTCCTAGGAGGTGGTTGGGATACTCTGAGTAGGATACTCACGGGATACTCCTGGGTGTAGAGGGGTTGCACCCTCAGGGATGAGCAGGGAAGGGGTTGGGATCAGCTGTGAACAGTGAGCCAGGATCCGCCTGGGAATGGGAACAGGAAGCTGGGAATGCCATCCCAGGAAAGTCTTGGAGATTCCCACAATCAGGAAGGAGGGGACGGACACGGGCAGGAGGAAAAGGGATCTTTGTTGGTGCTTCCTTTCTTGGGAAAAGGGGGAATAAATGGATTTAAAGAAGTTTCACTTCCCACTGGAGCCATTCTTAATCCCAATGCTCCAGCTCCGGCGGGGTGACCTTGGGCCAAGGAATTATCCAAAGGGATCATGGCCGTGGCCAGGATCGGATCCTCCCTGTGTCCCTGTCACCTGCTCAGCCCCACTGAGGAAAAATGGGGAAGTTCTGGGATGCTCCAAGGAAATATTCCCTGGATAAACACCAGTTTTATCCAGAAACACGGCAATTATCAGGAATGTGGAAGTTCTGGGGTGTTCCAAGAAATTATTCCCTGGATAAACACCAGTGGAGCTCATCTGGACAGGCAGAGCTTGGAAGGGGAACTCGAAGCTTTGGAATTTGTTGGTTCCATCTGGAGCTTCGGAATTTTTTGGCTCCATCCATCAGCGAAGGAGGAGTCCCCAAAGGAAAAGTTCGAGATTTGTTTGAGAAATCTGGGAAAATGGAGCAGCCACATTCCCAGGACGCTCCTGAGGCTCTGATTTTATCTGGGAGTGCTCGGCAGGAATTTCCGGATTTGTTTTCCATGTGGGAGTGGATTTTCCATGGAGTTGTAATTTATTCGTCAGGGCAGCACCAACCTCCCAGATCTCATCAGAACTTCACTTACAGGCAGAAAAACCTGGAAGCTCAGGCCGAATTCCTTCATTTCTTTGGTTTCTGGGAGCTGTGGAATTCCCTGTTTCCCACACTTTTTTAGGTGGAATAAAAGCAGTGGAGTTGGGAAGATTTAAACTCACTGAGTAACACAGAGAAAATCCGATTTAATTTGAACAGCAAAACCTGCGAGGAGACTCCTAAAAAATCCCAAGGAAAAAAACTCCGGCACTTCCTTTTATTCCTCAGCTTTCGTTTGCCCTTCCCAAAATATTCCTAACACCCGGCAGGATCCATCCAGGGGTTGGATTCCCTTACAATTCTTGTCAGGGAGGTCTGGATTTCTTCCTGCCCCGGAGGGAATTCCTTTCCTACCTCATTTTCCTCATTTTTCCATGCTGTTGGATGACTTCTGCTCCATCTTTTCCATTTTCCCTCCCTCTTCCCGAAGGCTCTTCCATCCTTTCCAGGCTATCCAGGATAATTATTGTGGAATTCCAGGGATTCCGGCTCAGAATGAACTTGCTGGAAGTTTAAATGTTCCATAATCCTTCCCTCCATCCTCCCTTTTCCTTTTTCCTTTAATCCCGAGCTGAAAGAAACCGGGCTGGGTTATTACGGATTAAAAAAGAGGAGGATTTATCCCTCGGCTTATCGGGATCACCATTCCCACTTAATGAGATCGGAGGAGCAGGATTATCCACGGAACAAGCAGGGATGAGTTGGGGTGGGCAGGAATTTCTGAGGATGCTCCTCCTCAGGTTCCTTTGGGTCTCATCCCATTCTTTTGGGATCCAGCCCTGTTATCCTCAGGGATGCTGCTGGGAGGGAGCATCCCAAGGACACAGGGAGGAGGGAATCATGGAGATATTCCCTCAAAAGGAGAATCTGGGAATTCTTTCCTGCATTCGTCTGCCTCTGAACCTAAGCAGGGGGTTGGTGCATTCCCAGTTTTCCAGAGGAGCATCCAAAGGGAAGAGGGAGCTTTGCACAATCCAGGCTCGGGAAGAGCAGATAAATCCCTGTCCTGGATTCTTGGATGTGCCTTTCCCACCTTTGGAAGCAAACCTGGATCCTCCCAGGGAGTGGGAAAACGGGAGCACAACCCCTGGGGTTGGCGCAAGGTGAAGCCGGAGGTTCATTGGAATTCCTGGCAGGTTTTCCGCCGCTTTCCGCCTCCTTGGCAGCGGAACTTTGCTCATTTTCCCAGGGCCAGGCGGAATCTGATCCCGCGGCTCTGTCAGCCTGCATCCCGAATTCCTCCTGAAATCTCCTGGCGCGGATAGGCCGGGCTGGCAGTTCCAACAGGAGCTGGGAGAGTGGGAAGGTTCTCCTTGGATCCATGGAAAATGCACCGAAATTCCCTTTTTCCCTCTGAATTGTTCCCTTTTCCTGGTTATCCCAAGGATCCCCAAGTTAAAAGAACTGCAGGATCATGGAATAATTTGGGTTGGAAAATTCAAACTCATCCCATTCCACGGGCAGGGACACCTTCCGCTATCCCAGGTTGCTCCAAGCTGGCCTGGGACACTTCCAGGGATGTGCGGCAGCCACAAATTCTCTGGAAAACCTGGGAATGCCCAGCACGGGAATGTCCGTGCGTGGGAAAAGGATCCTCTTGGATCCGGCCGCTCTCCAGGGTGCTGAAGGCCCTCCTGGGGATTTGGGAACTCCGCGTTATTCCCTGAGTTCCCACCTTCCTATTCCCCCTCGAATCCAGGATAAACAGGGAAAACTGGGATACATTGGAACAGCAGGATGCAGGGAATGTGGGAATTGCCCCTTTTCCATCTCCAGAGAGGTTTTTAAGCTGGAGCTTGGATGCTGGGTGGTCTCCACAATTTGGGATGGGATTTTAAACCCCACTTGGGTAAAACGCGGCTCAGCTGAGCTGAGCTTAGGGCTGATCCCGCTCCCCATGGTGGTGACCTCCTGAGGTAATTCCAGCTGGAATTGTTTGGGGATCCAGCTGCCTCCAGGGTTTTCGGGAGCAGGGAACAAAATCTGCTTCCTCTTCATGCGGCTTTGGGGATTTTTCCTCTGGACAAGGCTCCTCTGCCCATCCCTGTAGGAGCAGCCTTTATTGGATATTCCCAGTATTTTTTATTGGATATTCCCAGCAGTTTTTATTGGATATTCCCCAAGCCTGGAGGCAGGGAAAGAATCCACCATTCCCTTTTCCTCTGGGTGAAGATCAGCTCTGACTTCCCACTCCTGGAAGTTTTCTGTGGTTCCCGAGGAGCTTCCCGTGCCGACATCCCTGCTCCTCCTCGCCGGCACTTGGGGCCAGCCCCTCTCGTGTCCCACAGGCTCTTCCCAATCCCACAGGCTCTTCCCTTGGATTTCGTTTGTCCTTCCCAAAACATCCCCTTGGATTTTAAACCCAGCAGGATCCATCCAGGGGTTGGATTCCCTTACAATTCTTGTCAGGGAGGTCTGGATTTCTTCCTGCCCCGGAGGGAATTCCTTTCCAACCTCATTTCCCCTACTTTCCATGCTGTTGGATGACTTCTGCTCCATCTTTTCCATATTTCTCCCCTCTTCCCGAAGCCCCTTCATTCCCTTCCCTCGGCTATCCAGGATGGTGGCACCGCCAGCCACTCCGGGTTTAAGGACACAGCCCCGTTTGTGAGGGTTGGGATCGCTCCCGATCCTGCTCCGTGCGGGATAAAGGCCCCTCTGTGAGCCCAGCCGGGCGCCGATGGAGTGCGGGGCCCCGGAGAAGCTCCCGTCCCTGCTGTCACCTCTGTGCTGTCACATTCCTGAAATCTGGCTTCGG
>NW_008236763.1:2200675-2203595 GCF_000691975.1 Corvus brachyrhynchos
GCCACAAAAGCTCCTTGTTGGGATCTCCTTGGGATGGGGTTGAGGCGATCCCAGCTGGGAGCGGGAGGAGGGGAGGGACAGGACGGGGCTTTGTGCCACCCGCACGTGCCCGGACACTCAGGGACCTCCTCTGGTGACACTTCTGACAGGCTGGGGATGTTGGGAATGTTCAGCCTGGAGAAGGGAATGTTGTGGGGGGATATCGGGATCTGATCTGTGTGGGCATATCGGGATCTGATCCGTGTGGGGATATTGGGATCTGATCTGTGTGGGGATATTGGGATCTGATCTGAGACCTCAGGATTTGGTTTGGTTTGTGTGGGGATATCAGGATCGGATTTGTGTGGGGATATCGGGGTCTGATTTGTGTGAGGGTATCGGGATCTGATCCATGTGGAGACGTCAGGATTTGGTTTGGTTTGGTTTGTGTGGGGATATTGGGATCTGATCCGTGTGGGGATATCGGGATCTGATCAGTGATGTGGAGACCTCAGGATTTGGTTTGGTTTGTGTGGGGATATCAGGATCGGATTTGTGTGGGGATATCGGGGTCTGATTTGTGTGAGGGTATCGGGATCTGATCCATGTGGAGACGTCAGGATTTGGTTTGGTTTGGTTTGTGTGGGGATATTGGGATCTGATCCGTGTGGGGATATCGGGATCTGATCAGTGTGGGGATATCGGGGTCTGATTTGTGTGGGGATATTGGGATCTGATCCGTGTGGGGATATCAGGATCTGATCAGTGTGGGGATATCAGGATCTGATCCGTGTGGGGATATTGGGATCTGATCCGTGTGGGGGTATCAGGATCTGATTTGTGTGGGGATATCAGGATCTGATTTGTGTGGGGATATTGGGATCTGATCTATGTGGAGACCTCGGGATTTGATTTGCGTGGAGACCTTGGGATCTGAAGGGGTTACAAGGAAGGAAAAGGGAATCCGCAGGAGGAATTGGGATGGCAGGACAAGGGGATGGGTTCAGGCTGAAAAAGGGGAGATTTGGGCGAGATATTGAGAAGAATTCTTCCCTGTGAGTGTGGGGAGGGGTTGGGATGGAATTCCCAGAGAATCCATGGCTGCCCCTTCCCTGGAAGTGTCCCAGGCCAGGTTGGATGGGGCTTGGAGCCACCTGGGATAGGGGAAGGTGCCCCTATGGGGGCACTGGGGGGATCTTTAATCTCCTTCCCAACCCAAACCATTCCATGATTCCGTGATTCCCCCTCAAATCCACTCAATGAATTGATAATCCCATTTCCTTCTTCCCCTAAATCCGGAAAATTGGAATTCTAATATCAAATATCCTAAACCCAAACTTCCTGTCGAAACTTTGCGCTCCTCCCTTTATTCCCAGAAAAGCTGGAATTTGGGTGAATCCATCCACGTATTTTTTTACATCCAACACTAGAACTGCACATTTTTAAGGACAGATTTTCCCAAAAGTCCTTCAAACTCTGATTTTGCACATCCCAGGCTGTCATTCCCTACCGACAGCTCCGGGATCCAGCTGCCAGTGCCCCACAGGGATTTATTCCCGGCCATTCCAGCAGCTGGGATCAGGCCTGGGGATTTTTGGTTGACCTCGTCTGAATGCGCTGACCCCGGTGACAGCTGCGAGGCTGAGCTGGCCCCGGCCCAGGACAGCAGGCTGCTCCCGAAGGTTTGATTCCAGCGATTCCAGCTCCTTTGTCTCCCTTTTCCAGCCTTTGTGGTCAGGCCTGGGCTTGGGATGGAGGTGGGAATGATTCCTGGGAGGAGCACGGCTGAGCTGGGGGGAATTTGCGGTTTTCGAAATGTTCCTGGCAGGATTTTGACCCGAATCCCGGATTTGGGATGGAGGTGGGAATGGACACTTCTCAGGAATTCCCATCCAGGGTGGTTCTCAGAATTCCTCTTCCAAACCGAAGCAAGGTGAAAAACTGGGATGCGCATGGATATTCCAGGGATGAAACACCCCAGGAAGCAAAATAAACCCTCTTTCCCAAGGGAAAAGCAGTTCCTGCCCATTGTCCGGTGGAAAGGGGGTTGGAATGGCTGGGATTGATCCCGAACAGCTGCTGGGATGCGGGAGGGCAGATGGCACAATTATCTCTGGAATGGGATGGGCAGCGTGGGGCTGTGGCAGGCTTTGGGATCCACCTCCCCGCAAACCTGAGCCGGGAGAGGCTGTGGAGGGACTTGGGGAGATTTTGGGATTCTTTTCCCACTAAATCTGAGCTGGGAGAAGCCACAGAGGGGCTTTGGGACACTTTGGGATCCCCTTCCCACTAAATCTGAGCTGGGAGAGGCTCTGGAGGGGCCGTTCCCAGGAGATCCCCCAGCCCTGGCCCTGTGCAGGTGGATGTGCCAGTCTGGGATGTGCCAGTCTGGGATGTGCCAGTCCGGGATGTGCCAATCCCAAATTTTGCCACCTCGGAGCGATCCGTGCCACCCTCCTGCCATTTCTGCTCCCGATCTGTGCCACAGCCAGAGCTGTGCTCGGGATTGGGCTCCAGAGGCCATAGAAAACCTGGGATTTGGGATTTGGGCTGCTCAGGGATAATTTTAGCCCCGTGCTCCATTGGAGGAGAGGGAACAGGGGGAATGGGGTCCTGGGATGGAGCTGAGCCCTCTGATCCAGCGGTGTGGGAATCATCCGGCTGCTCCAGCCACATCCTTGGAATCTCATCCTGAAACCTCATCTCGGGGCCTTTTTGGGGGAAAAGGATCAAAAGGGTCCTGCCTGGCCCCACTGGGAGCTGGGGAAGGGGTGTGGGATGTGGTTTTTAAGCAGGGAAAGATGAAATGGGAATGCGGGAACAGCTGGGAAGGCTGGAAGCAGAGGAGCAGGAAGTTCAGGGTGCACCGAAGTGTTAATTGGGATTTCCAATTAACTCCAACACTCAGCCTCGAGTGTTCATCAGGAAGATTAAAGGAATC
>NW_008236763.1:2203606-2206955 GCF_000691975.1 Corvus brachyrhynchos
CTCCTTCCATTATTCCCTCTCCTTCTTCCCTTTATTCCCCTTGATTCTTCCCTTTATTCCCCCCCACTTTTCCCCTTTGTTCCCCCTTGTTCTTCCCTTTATTCCCACTCATTTTTCCTTTTATTCCCCTTGATTCTTCCCTTTATTCCCCCTCACTTTTCCCCTTTGTTCCCCCTCATTCTTCCCTTTATTTCCCCCAGGAGAAATTCCTGGGATCATCTCCACCCTCCAGGCTCAGGGAAGGTCCTGTGGACACCACCCGGAGATGCCCCGGGGCCACCGCGGCTCCAGCCCCGCACAGCCAGAGCCAATCCCGCTCTGCTCCTGGGGAAATCGGGAAGCTGAGGCCTCTCCAGGCAGGACTTCCTGGCTCTGGGCACTGGGAAATCCCAAAATCCCTGTAAAGAACCAGTCCAGCACTGGGACAAAGTGACCTGCGGGGGTCTGGGAGGTGCCTTCGTGGCCACCCTTGGGAATGCTGCTGTTCCCTCCTCCTCCTCCTCCTCCTCTCCCTTGGAAATCATGGAATGGCGCCAGGGCAGGAGCAGATCCACTCCAACATCCCATTTTTCCTTTGATATCCTGATGGAACATCCCAGGAACTGCTTTGGGCATCCTGAGTAAATTAAAATCCGCTCGGCCTCGCTCAGATCTTGTCTCTCTTTAATGTTCCCTCTCCAAGAGGCTGGAGCGCGTTTTAATTGCAGCAGATCCAGGGAAAACCGGGAGAAGGAATGAATCCATCAGCAGGGATGGGCTTTGATGGTTTCAAATCCCGAGCTTTTCTCCTCTCACTGTCCCATCCTTCTCCCTCCCAGCCCCATTCCAATTTTCCAGCGGTTGGAAATCTCTCTGCCGTGCCCGCTGGGCATCGCCCAATCCCAGAAAATCCGGGATCAGCTGGGCTGGAATTATCCTGGCGGCTCCCGAGGGTTAATCAGGAGCAAAGTGGAACTGAGCAGGGTTTGTGGTGGGGGAAGGAGGATTTGAGGGGGTGCTGGAATTGGAGGGAACTGGGATGGGATTCAGGGAAGCGCCAAAACCTCGGGAGTGGCTCCTGGAAGCTGCAAGTTCCCACAAAAGTGGGAATTTTGGTGGTGGAGATAAGAACATTCCCCTTGGCGCGGCGTTAATTCCATATTGGGATACGGGAGCTGGAAAACAGGGAATGCTGCTGTGTTCGCTCCCAAATATCAGAATTTGGATAAATCCAAGCCAGGAAAAAGGTGAATTCTTGGAGGGCACCTTGGAAAGCAGGAAAATGGGAATTCTTGCACCAAAAGGGGTCCCCAGGGCTCGGACCCGGCACTGGGGCACCTCCTCCTCCTCCCAGCCTTCCCTACTCCCAACGTTTAATCGGGAAAATGGGAATTGCATATTAATGAGATGCTAATGAAACCACGGATGGGTTCGGGCCATTCCTCATTTAAAGCTACAAAGCGGAGCTTTGTTTTCAAATCGGGTTTATCGCTCCTGGGCCCTCCTGATTAGTCCTAATCTCCCACTGCCCTTTGCCGAGAAATTCCCGCTTTTATTCCCTGGGAAGTCTCTCCCGAAGTTCCTGCACCGCCCTCCAGGGAAATCCCGGCCGCCTCTGTTCCAGTCAGCGCCTTCCAACAATTATCCCAACAAAGATTCCCTGTGATCCCCCGTTATTCCTCTGCGCTTTTCCTGCTGTAAAACCGAGCTGGGAGAGAGGGGAAAAACCAACAGTTCCAAGCTGGAATATGGGTGGGATACTCAGAAATTCCTGACTGGGAATTCTCAGTGCCGGGGATGTCTCTGCTCTGCTTCCCGCAGGATGGGGAACAAAAGGAAGCTGCATCTGGGAACAAAACGCCGTCACCCCCTCCCTGCTGGCAGCGGGGACACGGGGACAGGCCCGGGCTGGCACTCGGGCACGGGGAGGGCACAGAGTGGGCAGTGTCCGGTGCCACAGCTCCATTGTTCCCGCGGGAAAAGGCCGGAAAAGGGAGAAAGTTGGAATTATTGATCAGGGTTGTGGAGGCTCGGCCCTTCTCCGGGATGGAGGGGCTGGGATGAGCCGGCGCTGGGTCTGTGGGGAGGATGGGGAGAGGGAAATGGGGATTTTTTTGGGATGTGGGGGGCTCAGGGAGTCATTCCAGGGATGTGGAAAATCCTCCGGGAATTCAGAGCTGGAGCTGATGGGAATTGTTGGATCCACACTGGTGTGGGATGGGGTCATTCCAGAGCAGCCAGGGATGGAGCAGTGGGAAGCACAGGCAGGAGGTTTGGAGCTCCCCGCAGCCTCTGGAATTCGGAGCTGGAGCTGATGGAGCAGAATTCCCTCGGGAGCTGGGAATTAGCGCCGTCCTCCTCCCAGGAACGGAGCAATTCCGTGACTATTTAAAGCCAGGCTTTGCCTGCTCCGCTTTCCCAAACTCTCCTCCCGCTCAGATGCTCGGACTCCAGAGGCTCTGGAAAAGCGGGAAAGGGGCTGGGAGCAGGGCTGGGATCACCAAGGATCCCTCCAGGAAGATTTTCCTCCTAATTGAACCCAACAACAACAACAAAAGGGATTTTTTCCCTATTTAATAATAGATCAGGAGAATTTTCCCGATGGGAACAGCCAGGAAGGGCCTTTTCCCACCTGCTCCGGGCAGGAGCAGCTTCCAGAGGGTCGGCTCCGAGCTCTCCCTCATTCCTCAGGAATAATTTTCCAGCTGGGGAGCAGATTCCTCCCCTTTCCTGCATGGATTGGTGTTGCCATGGCCACCAGCGAGGGATGCGATCCCGAGGGATGCGGGAGAGCAGCAGGGAAAGGATTGGGAAAGGGGGAAAATCCCAAATAGGGGTCTGGCAAAAAAAAACAGGAATGCTCCGGATCATCCAGCTCCGAGCTTTTTGCGGGATTCCCTGACATCCTAAAGGGGTTTTGTGCCTGGATCCTGTGGTATTCATCCCTCCCGCAGGGAAATTCTGGTTTTTCCACAAAAAAAATGCTCAGAGCGCTCGTTCCGGCTTGAGCTTGGAAAAAAGGAGAGAAATCCTTCCCTAAGCCATGGGAGGGAGATTCCCAATTTTCCACATCACCTCAGCCAGGGCGGGACACGCTCTGCGTTCCCACATTATCCTGGGAAAGCCAGGGAAAAACTTGGAATGGTTTTTTTGGACAGGTCGTGCCCGAGGTGGACAGGTTGTGCCAGACGTGGGATCCTTCCTCCTCTCCCTGAATTTTTCATGGAAAACCTCAGTATTTGACTAAAGTTGGATTCCAGCTCCAATTCTGACCTGCAGAATTCAAGGAATTTGCTGATCCAGGCCTCATTCCCGATTCCTGCTCCTTGTTTCCCTCAGCTCCGGGGTTTTAATAGATTTTCACGCTTTT